>NC_084925.1:43866000-44175000 GCF_958298935.1 Phragmites australis | reverse complement strand
TCGAGTGAATAAGAATACAAGGTTACATGTTGTAAAGATAAGGGTCATCTTTCATTCAAATAATCTAGCATACTCTCACAGGAACATATTAAAATAAATTCAATTGTGCAACCTGATCTTTATAAATCTTACTGTTACAGGGGCTATATTGAGGCGATAAGAGAGATAGAGCAGCAAATTCAGCAATCCACAAACGTTCAGTTTGATGATGTTGTTGTTGCATGTGGCAGGTATTTGATCAAACCTTTTGTTTGTTACTTTTTATGGTAATATTGCATATGCAGTTCCTATCGTGTCATGCTTAGATCCTAAAAGTTGCAATACTGTTACTTTATGGCTGGATGATTTTTAATTTCATGCAGTGGTGGAACCATTGCTGGCCTTGCTTTAGGATCAAGACTGAGCAGCTTGAAGGCAAAAGTATGATCGTCCTTTCTTTGTTGTCTTATCCTGCTCAAGTTTACAGACTAATAATCCATTTGTAGGATAGGTCCATGCATTCTCTGTTTGTGATGATCCTGGATACTTCTACGGCTACGTTCAAGGCCTGATTGATGGGCTTCAATCTGGTTTGGATTCACATGATATAGTAAGCATTGAAGATGTAAGTATACTTTGGAATTTTCAATATTTGATAATAATCGTTTTGGTGTGCAGACTCCAAAAAATACATCTGCAGTGCCTTGGTGCACCACATCTTCCAACTCTAACCTTGCTTTTGTGCATATCACATATTATTTTTTTAGGGAAGAAGTCCACTTTACTCCCACGAAGTATCGCAAGAGTCCGCTTAACCCCCTAAAAACTGTTTTTTGGTTTACTTAACCCCCCTGAGATTATCATCCCTTATGCCGGTTTTATTAAGTGGTTTTGAATACGTGGAAGGTTGTTTTGCTATTTATACTGCCACATCACCCCCCCCCCCCCTCTCTCTCTCTCTGATCTCCTCCCCATCTCTGTCTTTGGATGCTAATGCACCGGCTTCAAGTCTCCGACTACAGCGACGACCAATTAATCCAGGCGGAGGGTGTCACGGTGCTTCTGCTACTGCTCTTCAAGGTGCTGGACTTCCTCTCTCTCTCTCTCTCTCTCTCTCTCTCTCTCTCTCTCTCTCTCCTCAGTCCTCAATGCTTAAACCTTGTCAAAGGAGCATGCAAATCACATCCTTTTTGCAGCATACTGTGTATCATCATTAGTGTGCTGCATGCATGCATGCCAGAAGCAATTGCTGCGTCAGACACGCCCTTGGTGGCCTGCAGGTCATCTTATACTGGCTCGAGATGTTGCTGAAGCAGAGCAGTGCTCGCAAGAGGACTCGAGGTTGATGTCATGGCACCCCGGTTGCAGTTCTAGTGTTCCTGCATGTCGTGGCTTGCTGGCTGCTTGCATAATGCTTCGAATACGGTGGAAGTCATGACAGTATTTGGAGAGAAACATAGTGGCCTTGTGCCGGCACAGAAGTACGCAACGGGGATGAGCATGTATTGGCGAGAGAGGGACCATGACGAGAGAAAGAGGGACCAGGTGATATGGCAGCTTACATGGCAATACAACCTCCCACGTCGTCAAAACCACTTAGCAAAACAGGTACAAGGGTGATATGAGCCAGTATCGTAATCTCAGGGGTTAAGTAAACCAAAAAATACTTTAGGGGGTTAAGTAAACCAAAAAATACTTTAGGGGGTTAAGCGGACTCTCGCAATACTTCGGGGGAGTAATGGACTTTTTCCTTTTTTAGAGAGTGCATATCACATAAATGTTCTGCAACTTTTTTTTTTTTTTTTTGCTCATTTTGTAGTTTACTTTTTACAATGGAACTCTAATCAATGAAATTACCCTGCTCATGTAAGTTGGTGAAGATGAACATTTGACTTGCTCAACTGCTACTTCCACTTGACAGGCTAAGGGATTAGGTTATGCCATGAACACAGCTGAGGAGCTTAAGTTTGTCAAAGACATAGCTGCAGCAACAGGCATTGTCCTTGATCCAGTCTACAGGTGCAATACATTCCTTATGTTTGAATTAATGAAATACGTTTGGCATGGGATATATGATTGGATATCCTCTAAGCTAGTCTTTACTGGTCGTAAAAATAGTATAAACGATTTGCACTGTCAAGCTAATACTTAAATTCCTTTTGTTTTTTTTTTCTTTCCTAATGAGCATATACATGCTTCATCTTACTGCAGTGGGAAGGCAGCTTATGGAATGCTAAAAGACATGGCTGGCAATCCAGCCAAGTGGAAAGGGCGAAAAGTTCTGTTTATCCATACAGGTGGTCTTCTTGGGTTGTATGATAAGGCTGACCAGTTGTCATCTTTGGCTGGGAACTGCCGTAGAATGGATCTTGAAGATTCTGTTCCACGGAAAGATGGCACTGGTAAGATGTTCTGATCGATACAGTCAGGGCACTTCCATGATGGTTCAGTCTTCCAAACATTTCATTTGGCATAGAGTATTTACTCTGACATTTGTGCAAGAAAATCCGGAATAGATGGTTCGCATGGTGTAGAGTATTGATGCAATTTAAGAATAAAAGCACATCTTTCTGCCATTTGGAAATAAAGCTTTCTATATTGACATTTGGGCGTATTTTCTGCTCTTTCTTTTTGTTATGCAAGCTTGTTTTTAGTTTTAAGAACTTCTAGTTTGGAAATGCCTTTCTGTTACAAAGATCTGCCTAGCAGTAGCTCTTTAGGGCCGTCAATAAAACAGCTACCAAGTGCCAACCTATAAGGAACCAAAATAATCCTGTACAGAAAACATTAAAAACTTCCACTTTTTGACGTTGTTCATTTTCGAGGAACTTGTGAAGTAAACATTCATCTTAATCATGCCCATATATAAAAGCAGATTCACCACCGACACATTAAATATGTTTGTAGACATTTGTTTACATATATTTCATAAAAAACAGCATAAATGTACGTATGTAACAGAGGGAAATTCACTGATCACAACTGAACAACAGATTTCAAGTAATAATGCTGAAAAGCTAATTGCCAGAGCCAAACATCACCATCCCTTTCAAATAACATCAGCTCAGATATACCACAACCCTGCTAATGGATGACCCAACACCCAAATGAGCCCTGCATTACAGAAGTTCCACCTTTAAGCAAACAAGATCAGACACTTGACCTAGTTGGTCCACGCACCACTGTAACCGGGCATGCTGCGTTGTTGACGATATAGTTGCTGACACTTCCAAGGAGGGTCCTGCATTGAGATCCGAGGAGATGTGATTAACCGAAGACTAGGCACTTGTAGTTTGACAAAGAATAAGTTTAAATGTTAACCTTTTCAATGTCCCTAAGCCCCTGCAACCAAGCACAAAGGAGTCAACCTTGAGATCATCTACTGCCTCACAGAGTTTCTCCCTTGCATCACCCCAGTAAATCTTTGCTAGTACTTCCACCTGATCCAGCCAAAATATGGAAGCAGTGTTTTATAGCAGCATATTTGGATACAATATTATTATAACTGTGCTGATGCAAACTTCAGAAGGGAACCGGCTCCGAGAGCTACAGTACCATGACTTTGCCCTTGCCAAGATGCGTTGGATTGGAAACCGTATAAAAAAGGAAATCAATTGGCTGTATGACGTGCAGTTTTTTTTTCATATGTCAGTCCCCTTACTTATTCTGCCGGTTGTTTTATAGTGGGGAAGTGTTTGGCCCATGGTTTTCCCCCAGAATCAGGTTTGCTGAGACTAGAATATTTGTGATGTCAATAAGAACTTGGTACCGATTCCTTGCCTTTTTGTTTAAGGATTCCCTGCTGGTTTACACAGGCCACCTACACACTGCTTATAGTCTCATAGGATAAAGTAATGTTTGGAAAACGGTTCGTCTTTTGTGTGAGGTTTAGACAACTATGATGGAAGTCATACTATGTAGTAGATACGTGAAAGTTTTCTAAATTGAAGAGTGTACTTTCTTGCTGGTTAGTCTGATAAGAGACAATGCAAACTTCGATAAAGTTCAAGTAAAATTCCAATTGTATTGTTCATGTCTGTACCTTCAAGTGAAAAATACCATACGTTCAATATTCCGGGCATAGCCATTGGCTCATTACCGTTGTACTGTATTTATTAATTTATTTTTATATATGGGATCAAGCAATTGAGTACTATGCATTCTAGTTTGAGCTACAATACTATTTTTCTTTACCAGCCTCGACAGCAGAACCCTTAAGAAGTGCGAAGAACCGTGCACTACCACATTAGCGCGCGTGATCGCATCGCGGTTGCAGATAATTATGTGAACAATTCAGTTGCTGTTGTAGATAATTACCTGCTTGGACTTGGACGCAGCTTGCAGGATCTCCATTACCTCCTTATCAGGGTTGACCCCATACCTCGTCTGCACGTTCATGTCCATGAACTCCAGTAGAGGAATCAAAGCTTCAGTTTATGGAAACAGAAACAATGGTGCTATCGGTATCAGCTACAGCCATTGTGATCGAGAAGGGAGCCAAGCGATTGAACTGGAGAGCAATTGAAGCGTTGAAGAATATAGATGTTTTTTTTTGTACTTACGTGGGCCGGTGCTCTTCCAGAGCTCCTTGTGGCTGGCGTCTGCCCCTTTGGGGAGGACATGGATCAGGACGATCCGGTCGCCGGCCTTCACCAGGTTGTCGACCGCCCACCTTGCCGCGGCCTTGCTCGATGGCGAGTAGTCCATGCCCATGCCAATGGTGCGTGCCATGTCGCTCTCAATCTGAGCCTAAACGCTGCGAGCTTTTCTTCTTCTTCTTTGTGGAATCGGCGAACCAAGGTGGTGAAGCTGGGAGGGAAGAAGAGGCGCAGGGAAGCAGAGCTATATGTAATGCTATTTCTTGGAAGAGTCGGGCTTGTGCTCCGAGTACAGTTTTAAGATCGTCGGACTCGAGCAAAATATCCCCTATTTATAGCGAACTCGTAGCCTAGGTTGGCTTTATTCCCTTGATCGACTTAGTTTCTATCTTTATCTTGGCCGAGAGGTCAGTGCCAGGTGGGCAATATGATTATGCTTAGCTCTAGAAGTCTCTCTACTTATCTGGATAGCCAAAGAAAGAACAGATTCGTCCAAGTTTAGTAAAACTCCGGCTGTGATCTGGCACATGGTCATTTGCTGCTCATGAGTTGTCAGATGCCACAGAAACTAAATGGAAAACCTCGCTTGCGTAATATCAAACTGAATAGGTATAGTTTACCCTATCATGCGTTCATGTTGAATCCAACCCGTGCGGATTTCTGGATGAGGTTGGCAAAACTATGGACCGGTGGACGGGTTTGCAAGCTGGTAACGTGAAGCGAGTACCCGGCCTTCTTTTTCTCCCTGTCCCAGTCATCGTTCTGAAGGGTGCGTGCATAGCATATATGCTCTGGTCAACTTGTCTGGGCAAATAAACGAGCTTAAAGCAACTCATAAGTCATAACATGCCTGCGTACAGACTTTCCTTTTCCAGAACAATTCTAGGAAAGACTTGTTCAATGTGTGTCGATGAGTACGTGCTAATCCAATAGCAGCAGTGGCGCGAGCGTCGCCATGACCTAGCAACCCCGGCCAATGGCCGGAACAGTCCCTGTCAGTGCCGAGTCTAGGAGGGTGAAAAACGACCACCAATGAATCATGTATTCATGTGTCACAAGCCGATTCAGCACTGGCCTAGGGATAGACATGGATCGGTCCATGCGTATCCGTTGATCCACTCTAATTCAAGTTAATCAATTAACTAGATAATATGAGCTAAAAAAATTGTCTAGTTAGTTGATTAAATTGCACTAGAATGGATCAATCAATGCCCTAAGGCACTAGCACAAAGGATCGAACTAACAAAAGACATCTGTGTTAGTCTTTACTTACAAGCTCTCGCTACCGCTGCACAACTTAAACGGCGGATTCCAGCTCGAATCATCGGCAGAACAGGCGAAAATCCACGGCTTCTGGCCATGCCCGGGCAGCTCCTCTCTCCGTCCTCCACCAAGACACGGCGCCCGACGAGGTGTTCGGCCTACTCATGCGCCACGGGGACCGCAAACTGCCAGTACTGCCTCGCGGCTCTGACCACCTTGGTCACGCTCACGCAGAACAGCAGAAGTGCCTGTCGGCCGGCGCGAGAGGGCCATGCATGTCGTTCTCGGTTCTCCATCGCCTCGTCCACGCCGCGGCGGCGTCGTGAAACAGAGCTCCTGGGGACTCCAGTATAGGTAAGGGGGTGGTCGGAGAATGAAATACCGACCGGCGTGGTCGGTAAATAAAATACCGACCACCTTGCCCTCCATTGCTCCCAAACCACCCAGTCCCACGGTGGCCGTTCCAGCCGTCCTCGTCCACGGCCAATGTGAGACGTCGCCGCAGTTCACTTGCACGTACTTCGCAGAAACTCATCGCTTCTCTCGTCCAAGCCTCGAAACTGACCTCACCGCAAGGTTCTCGACGCCATCGCGGGGTGCAAACCAACCTACGGCGACCTCCTCGCACAAGCACCCGTGGAAGGATGGCTCGCTCATGGCGCGGTCGCCGTCTCGCACCCGGGGCAGGAGGAGCGCCATCTCAAGGCGACGTGCACCAAATCACCCCATGGGCCTCCACATAAGTCAAGCTCAGGTAATTAGGCCTCTGCTCGGCCCAGACAAAGTACAAGATAATTTTGCGCCCTGGAGCTGCTTAGCAACATCATCAGCCAGGAGCGGATCCAAAGGGTGACATGGATAGGCTATGGACCACTTTAAGATTTTTCTCCGGCCCAAGGCCTATCAGCTTGTGATTAAAAAATACTCAGCCTCGTTTGTTTGGCCGTCCCTCCACCTGCAGCGTCGTTGGTCTGTCTCCCGTTCGCTTAGAGGCTCGGACCGCGACAGTCTACACTCTGCAGCAGACCCTCCTGAGTCCCTATCTCTGGGCACTACGCGCTCTCAACGCGCCGGCGCTGCTGCGAGAGGCCGTGACGGCGGGACCCGGGAGCATCTATGCCGACGGGAGCTAAAGCCGTGGACGTAACACGTGGGGGTGGACTTGGGCTCAATAGCAGTGCAGCGCCATCCGGCGTCTGGCCAGGTTGCCATCTATTTTTTTTCTTTGCTTTGTGCTCTGATAGTCTGATGTGTAGCAGTGCAGTGCCATCCCTTTTTTTTTCTGGGCTGTAGCAGGATATATTTGTACATTCATCGTAATAAGATACATGTGTCTGAATCTGATACATAGAGTATTTTTATTGTAGAATTGTTGAAACATGAAGAGGAATGGAGATATTGCATCTCTTTTTCGAAAACATGCAGCAAAGAAGATTGCCTCTTCGTCTCATTCTCCGGTTGTGGCTGTGGCAGAAGAGCAAGCTCAAGAACAAGAAGGCACGCTAGAGCAAGAGAGAGTATCACGTAATCTGCGAGGTACTCATAACTCTCGGAGAAGATAATTCACAAATGGGTGATTGGCCAAAAATACATACTATGGTTGGAGTGTTCGAGTCATTTGATTTTGTTTTCAGTGCACACTTGATGCTTGTCATTCTTAGATACACAAATGATTTGTTCTAGTGTTTGCAAACAAGAGATCAAGATATTCTTAATCCAATATCACTTGTTAGTTTGGCAAAGATTAGAATGCTACAATTGAGATCTGATGGGTGGGATGCATTCCTTCAAAGGGCCACTTTGTTTTGCAATAAACACGGCATCGAAGTTTTTGCAATGGAGTGTAATTATATGCCTTATCAAAGATCAACGCGGTTTGCTCGAAACCAAACAAATAATGACCACTTTAGAAGAGAAATATATATTAGGGTCATTGATCAAATTAATCAAGAGCTTGACAATTGGCATGATGAGGTTAATTTGGAGTTGCTTTATTGTATGTCGATCTTGAATACTGCCGACTCATTTGCTTTTTTTATGCAGACAAGGTACATAGACTTGCTGAGTTTTACCCTAATGATATTTCAAACACCAACTTGATAAGATCTGAAATACAACTTGATAACTATATTGATGACATGAGAAGAGATGATAGCTTCAAAAGTATAGACAACCTTGTTGAGCTCTCAATTAAGCTTATTGAAACAAAGAAATATAAAGTTTATGATTTGGTGTACTTCTTAAATTGGTATTGCTTCTACTGATGGTGACAACAAGTGTTGAAAGGGTATTTTCTGCAATAAATTTAGTCAAGAGTAAGTTAAAAAATAGGATACGTGATAGTCTTTTGGATGATTGTCTAGTCACGTTCAATGAGCAAGATATTTTATTCAAAGTGAATGAAAATGATATAATCGAGATTTTCATAACTATTAGAAGGCGTAAGACCAACTAGAATTAGTATTGTAATCTTCTTTGAACTATTGTATGTGTGTAAGCTTTTTAACGCAAATTTCAGATTTGTATGTTAGTAAAATTTCAGACTTGTACCGTGCTTTTGATAAAATTCTATACTTATATGTTGTCACGTTATATTTATGATATTAAAAAATTTATGTTAAATTATATCACCTTGACTCAAAATCCTGGATCTACCACTATCATGAGCTTCCGCTTTTGAGCACCTCTCAGTTTGGTAGCCCTCATGTTTTTTCTCTATGGATTTCCGCGTCTTCATTTTTCTGGATTCATTGCAAGTCCAGAGATGTAAAACTATGGCCAATTGATCAAAATATATCTGAAATACAAAGACGGTGCAGGCTATCCTATTTTGTGCCTTGCTGGCACGGAATCCCAAGAGCTTTTGCAAATGTAATTTCTCCCTTCTCTTCGCTGAATGTACTTACACGAGTCTCGATGTTCATCCAACGGTGTAGTATATGGGGTACATGCCCTCAAGGACAGGGAAAAAAACTAGTTATAGACATGGAGCACCGATAGATATTTGTGATTTACGTTAGTATAATTTAATTAACTAACTGGTTGTTTTGATACAGTTAAAATAATTAGTTAGTTGATTGAGTTGAATTAAAATAAATTTATGGACTGATCGCTCCACTCCAATCCAAAAAAACCATCCAAGATTGAATTCACTTAAGCTAATGGTGAGCAATTAAGGCCAACGATGAGGAGGACCAGGTCAGGTCCCTGTGGGTTTTACACCTAGCAGGGGGGACGGAGCTGGGGTTAGGATCAGAGGCAAATTTTACCCCGCGAGCATCCTTAGTTGGGGCCCGATTTATATTCGGGTTAGAAAAATGACGTATATTCTCTCGTGGTTGTCCGAAAAGCCAAACCCGCCCGCAGCAGGCCAGTAGCCCAGCCGGCCCATAGTAGGCACGCTGCCCGCCCTCCCCGCTCCCGCATTCGTTGCAGTTCATCGCGCCGCCGCCGCTCCCGCGTGCGTTGCAGTTCATCGTGCCGCCGCACTGCCCACCACTGCTCTCGCCGGCCCGCAGATTCCCGTCAGGTTTCGGGTCCCTGCTAGGGACGAATTTTCACCTGTTAGGCGTTTTGGGGATAGATTGGGTTTTTTGTTTGGATTTCGGATCGAATGCGTTCTTGGTGCATGTAGCCCACCCCATTGCCAGGCCGGCGAGCAATTGTCACTGAACTTTTTGTGAGAGGACCGCATTTCAAATTCAAGTGCTAGAAGCTGGACTCATTCTTCACTGAATACTCATGTGGATGCTCGTGAACTTTTCCTAGTAATGTCTCGTACAATTACTAAGCCAAGCATTACGGGATACTCTTCGTTAAGCTTACTACACGCGGTACGCCTATAAAAGGAGCAGCTTGCTTGCACCGAAGGCGCCAAGCCTGCCTAGCTCAATTTCTGACTTCGGAGTAGTCACTTTGCAGGTATGAGGTATCTTCGTACCCTGAAGAGGCAGGAATAACATGCTTCGTTATATTCTCTGCAGGTCTCACTGCATTAGTTTTACGTAGTAATTATTTTTATTAGTAGTAGCCTTGAAGGTAATTCTAGCTAGGTACACGGTGCAGTAAAATTAAGTTTCAGAACGTTTTTTTCATGCGATATAATTCATGTCATCCATACTCTGTTATTCTCAGGAGTTGACTCAGAAGCATCTTCTTTGGAGCATTTGAAATCGTCAGTCTCGGTGATCGCTGCAGGAACGATGGCGCCTAAGCGTAACAAAGTGAAGAAGAGCATCTGGCAGCTCCTCTGCGGGTGTTCATCACCCCAGACGAGAGATTGATCCAGAGCTAGATGCACGGTACGTTAAGGATAGGAGGTTTGTCAAATTCTTTCGTACATGTCGTCGGGAGTTGTTTCGTGACAGATGTAGTGAGTCGGTATGCCCAGTTGTTTGATTTTATTTGTGTCTGGTCTTGTTAAATTGTATTCGTGTTGGGCATCACGAAAGATGTAATGAGTCGGTACACTCGGTCGAGGCTGTCGAGCTGTATGATAAAAAAACTCATGAATCGTGCTGCGTGTTTAGAATTTATGCTCTGAGACGTGTGTAAAAACTGCTATATATGATGGATTCATTACAAAACACTCCGATCTATATGTTTGTTATTCAAAACCTAGAGAGCTGCAGGTGAACCGGAAGCAGGTTCTCTGAAGTTTTCGCGAGATCTATCGTGCCATGTTCTAAGAGCAACCACAGGTCTGACGAAGTGCTTCCTTTCATCAACCAATGTATCACGTCACTGGAACGCTGCTCTCAGCACTTATTTTAAAAGGACGGCCAAACAGGTGGCGAGATATATTAGAATGAAAATAAGAAAAATAAACAATCAAGCTAGTTTTTTTTTTCCACTATACGAGAAAAACCTGAAGCTTACGAGAAATAAGGTCCGTAAAAAGAGCATCCGCTCACAACCAAGGTTAAGGTTACCGACTGGAACTCGGTTACCGAGTTTCGGCGTAACCGAAAATTCACGATAACCGTGATTATCGGTTAAAAATTCAAAAAAAATCAGAGAAAATTTATTTGGCAAAATTTGAAATTTAGAAGAAAAAAAATCACGATTTTAGCCGTTTGATAACCGGTCGGTTTAGACTGGTTACCAAGCGGTTTTTGCGATTTATAGTGGTTTTTTCGAATTTTTCGTATTGTCGGTAACCGCTCGATTTTCTCGATAACTACTCGGTTTTCTCGATTTATCGAGCGGTTTTCTCGATTTTCAGTGAAGTTCAACAAAAAACCTAAAAATTATCTCAATCTTGTAAAATCAATAACTAATTCATCTGAGCTTCAAATCAAGTGAAACAAATTTTTTTGGTTTCCTTGTAACATGATCTACATGATAAAAGTATTTATACTCATAAAAAAGTTCAAAATTTTCTGTGAGAAATTGTATTTGTTAAACCAAGTTAAATGCATAGTTTACTCTTTGCTAATCCAAAAATCATGAAACTAATTTTGTTAGTCTTCTTAAATGATCATATGTATTTTAAAAATATATGAACTCATGAATTAGTTATTGTAATATGCATAATTGTGTAAATATGTTGTGACTAGATTAATTCATAACTGACCCATCACACCTCAAAAATTAGTGAAACCACTTTCATTAGCTTATTTATACTATGATTTACGTAGAAAAAATAATAGTAGACATTAAAAAGTTAATTACAGTGCTGTTTCTTAACGTATTCATTTTATGCTTGTGAACTTTGTAAAAATTATGGAGAAATTAATAAAACTCTAAATAAAGTGAAATCAATTTTAAAGATTCTCTTAAAATACGTTTTATACAAGAAAAATATATGTTTGCATGTTAAACTTTTTTTTAACATGAGTTAATAACTGAGCCGCACGCTTCAATTTTTTTTATTTTTTTTCAAACTTCCTCCCTATAGAATATGATGCAAACGACATTATTTTTGAAAAAAAAAATTCACATAAGGTCTTAGAATTGTGTCTAGTTTTTTTTAAATTTTTGTTTTTTTTTTGAATTTTTTGAATTCAAATTCGGTTACCGTTCGGATTCTGAAACCGAACCTGTCGGAGGGTGAACTCCTGTCGCAGGGATCCCGAGAGACCCCTTTTTAGAGATTCAGCCGGGGGGATGATCCTGGAAAAGCTTGTTTGGGAAATAAGCGGGAACGGAAACAATGCGATGGCTGGTGGGAGATGATCACCCTAATGCGAGAAAAATGGGTGCACCGGGGTTTAGACAGGTTCGGGCCGCACGGAGGCGTAATACCCTACTCCTGTGTGAGCGCTATATTTATCCTTGAAGGGAATTCTTCAAGGATGTATCTGGTTCCAAGGGGAGAGCCGTTTACAAAGAGCTTGAGGCTCTCGTGTTCTAGCTTGGCTTGAGCTGGTTCGAGCGTCTGCGTCCTCTTCTTCACACACTTCCGGTCCCTCTTCTTCACACACTTCCGGTTTTTTTTTTACGTGTTCTCTATCCTTTCCTTTTATAGGCGCGCCGACCTCAACATATCCTGAATGGGAAAGAGGGGATACGAATGCCAAGGTGCCACGGAGAAAGGCGTAATCATTTCGTCTTGGCGAAGTGACAGAGGCGGTGGAGAAAGGCGGCGCGCATTCGACCACCCGCCACTGTGGAAGCCCTCGGGCGCCATAAAGGGGGCCCGCCGGGCAGCCTCAGAGATGATCGGTGCGCCCACCCTGTCTTGTTCTTCCGCCATGGCAGGGTGGCAGACGGAGCGCTTCGATCTTGGCAGCGTTATCCCGAGGCACCCGGATGAAACGGGACGGGACCCGTGCATTTAATGGACCCATGCCCCCTTGCCAGTGCATGGCAGGGTCTGACACTGGGGTGTGGGCAGCTGAGAATGTCAGGATGTCGGGATGTCAGGCCGCGCGTGCCTATTAAATGCGGCATTGGGCCTTTGACTGGATGACACCCTGACGACGGGACCCTTCGGGTCGTCGAATGATCTTGCGCGAACCTTCGGGGAACCGAGTCCTCGGGGGCTGCCACGTGCAGCCCCGAGCACTCTCCCCCGAGCACTTGAGTGAGACCTTCGGGGAACCGAGTCCTCGGGGGCTGCCACGTGCAGCCCCGAGCACTCTCTCCCGAGCACTTCGGTGGGACCTTCGGGGCACCGAGTCCTCGGGGGCTGCCACGTGCAGCCCCGAGCACTCTCTCCCGAGCACTTCCTTCTTGGTATTTGGGCTCTGCGGATCATCGGGAACTAAGGTGCTCGGGAACCAGAGGCGGCGGCCCCGAGCACCTTCTCCCGGGACTTAGCTTCTTCTTACCTTGCAGGGTGGTGACATGTGACGGATGGCCGGCCTTGTCTCGGGACCTAGGAACCCCTGGTTCTGAATACACCGACAGAACCGGACCAAGAAGATTGGTTACCGTGATTTTTGAGCGGTTACCGTCGGTTTTTTAACCGTGCTCACAACTCGACAGCCTCCTAACCAAGAGAGAGAGAAAATGCATAGCATCCTCGAACGAGCAAAAAGTCGGTTAGAGTACATGATCATGACTAATCGTCTCTGGTCAATGTCTTCCTTTGCCTCCAGGCTCCAGTGCGATCTGTAGAGCATCCAGGAATTCCATTTGGAAAGTTCTACGGTTACGCTCTTTTCATACGTTCTAAAAAGATTAGATGACAGAGCCGTTAAAGTCTCGTTACAACGGTTTGTTGATCGTCCGTCTCGTTTGATACCACCACTTTCTCAGGCTTGTGTATTCTGCAAAATCCGGCAAACTCTCCCATCCAAGCCATTCAGATTAGACTGAGTACTCTGTTTTCCTTTTGCGTTTGAGGAAGCTACGTGATCCTCTGTATGTATTTTTTACATGGTGCATCGGTCCTCTCACACACGTAAGCACGGGTCAACAGCGTACGTACACGAAGCCCGGACGACGTCGAAACGAACGTAACACGTTAGCAGTTTCCGTGCGTGTTTTTATTTATGAACATTTGCAGTATCAGTAGCAGAAGTTGAACCGTCCCAAGCAAGGTAAACAGTATCAAAATGAAAAAGGCTTGGTAAACGGTCCATATATGCTTTAGTCAAGGGAGCTGTTTGGCAGATCTCAGCTTTAAGAATTGAGTATTCCTAGTTAGACTAATTCTTACCATATTCTCTTCATTTTGTTCCTTTTTCAATTTCCTTCCCTATTTTTATTTTCTTTATTTTCTCTCATCTCCAATAGCTTCCTTTCGAAGAGAATCGCGAAGAGAAAAGAGAGAATCCCGTTCTGAAGGGAATGACCCTGAGAATCCCGTCGTGAAGGGAACCGTGAAGTGAAACCGTTGAGAGCGCTGAAGTGAACGGGAATCCCTTCACGACAGAAATCTGGCTGTGAAGGGAATCCTTTGGCCTTGGTCTTATAAGAATTAATAGAGTGAGAGTTATAAATACACTAAAGGTATTTAGATAAATCATCTTATTTATTTTTTTAAAAAAACAGATGTTTAAATTATTTTATTTTAATCTATAATATTAAAATCTAAGGTGAAGTTAGAAACTAAAACACGTTGTCGTCAGACCGCGGATGTCACATTTTACGCGTCACGTACGTAGCCGTGTTTCATGCATGGCCTCTCCAAATTCAAAGCAGTCACACACTCACACTTGCTGTCAGGTCAAGTCATGCTTATGACCGTGCAGAAACAAGACTACCCCTCTTACCGAAAGCTTCGCGACTCGCGAGGACCTTTACTACTTTACGATACTCGACTTGTCCAGTGTAAGCCTTGCATTGCAAGCAATTAACTCTCCTTTACCTTTAAGGCCAATTCGAGTATGTATCGTTACTGAAAATTCTCTGACAGTTCGAACTGAGCCCATGTAGAGTGTATTACATTGGCTTGTGTTTTTTCATGTACTCTTCCTTGTACGTGCAGGCAAGTTTCCTTGGTCCTGTGACTGTAAGTACTGTAAAGTGTAAACAGTGACATGTCAGGCTAGCTTCTTCGGTTAATATATGTAAACAATGACATGTGAGATGGATCAACTGCGACTCTGATGCTTCTTCGGTTCTTCCAAAGCTAGAGGGATATTACTATTTTTAGGTTAATATATGTCCGCGTGATGTGTTAATTGTTCAATTTAAGATACGCAAAGCAGTTAGGTGTGATTGGTTGTTTGTATGTGTTGCTCGTATGAACCGTATACCAATCACTCCTTAGCAGTTTGCTAGGGATTCGAGTGTGTTCTCAATTTGATTTTCTATAATCTTCAGGTGTGCAGTTTAGTTTAATCCTCTGAAAAGGCTGGAAAACCGCCAATGAATCGTGTGCATTGATTCAACGCAACACTAGCACATCGAAGTTCTAATCAAGAGTACTGGTTCATCTCCCGCGCCATGTAGTCTCTACTTGCACGCTCCCGCTACCACTGCACAAATTAAACGGCGCATTCCAGCTCGAATCGTGGGGGAAAAAACAGGCGAAATCCATCGTTTCTGGCCATGCCGGTGCAGTTCCTCTGTGTCCTCCCCACGGCGGGTTCCACTCACCAAGACACGGCCGACGCATGAAATCCACCGTTTTTACACCCTAACAAACTTACGGTAAGAAAAATATCGCATACCTAATGTTTCAGATATTCAAATTTAATATTTTGAACGTTATAGAAATTTATTATCATAGTTATTTTTTATATTACATCTAATTCTACGCTTCATAGGTTTTGCATAAAAATATTATGTGCAATATAGAGTGATGTTGCAGTGAAATTTTTTTATTAAAATTGGATGCATACAACGTGCTATTTTTATGCATGTTTCACAATATTACAAACATTAACTTTTAATGTTACGGATGTTATTTTTTAGGTTAGAACGGACCGTTAGATGTCCGGGCGCTATAGCTCCGAATCTAAAATCCTACCAAACACACCCTTACTAACTCCTGAGCTGAATTCCTCAGTCGACAGGACTGCACTTTTCGTCACAACAGAAGCAACACCCGCTGTACGCAATGTTCCTGTTTTTAGGCGTATGCACGAGCATTAGCTGAAGTCCACGGCTTATATTTGAATTTTAAATGATATTAACCAGTCGCATTTAGTTTACAATTTATTTAAACCTGCAGGGCTAAACATTGTTGGACGCCAAAGATTCGTCCGCGTAGTATGCAGGACGACAAGGGTTCATCTAAGCAAATCGCGAGTAAATGTCACTGAACTTTCTGTGAGAGGACCACATTTCAAGCGCTGGACCCGTTCTTCACTGAAAATTCTTGCGCGTTTCTCGAGAATTTTTCCTAGTAACGTCTTGTATTATTCCAAATCCAAGGTATAGGCCGGGGATCTTACGCTTGTCTTACGCATTTACGTCTATAAAAGGAGCAGCTTCTGCTTGCACCAAAGGCACGAATCCCGTCTTGCTCAGTTTCAGAGGAGTTTCAATTTCAGGTATCTTCTCTGGAGATGCAGTAAGAAACTAAGAACATGGATGCTTGTATACTCATTGCAGGTTTCACTTGCGCTAGTTATAGTACTTAGAGATGAGATATATATGTAGATTTTTTTGGGCACTTGGTTTGCACTGCGAGCAAAGCTTTCAGAGCTAATTTTGTCATGTAAAGAAAATAAAGGTTACTCATGTCATGTATACTCTGTAATTTTCAGGAGCATCTTCTTGGAGCATTAGAACTCGAGCTCAACGATCTCTAGAGGAAGAATGGGGAATTCTAAGCGTAGCAACGTGACAAAGAGCATCTGGCAGCTCCTCTGCGGCTGCTCATCACCCCAGACAAAGTGATCGATTCGGAGTTACGAGAGGTTAAGGATCCAAGCTAGCCAAAAAAAATCGTATAGGTCGTCAGGACTCTGGAGCTGTTTCATGAAAGATGTAGCGACTCCGTGTACTTAGTTGTTTGATTCAATTTGTGTCTGGTCTTGTTCAGTTGTACTCGTGTTGGGCATCACGATAGATGTAAATGAGTCGATATACAGTTGTACTTGTGATTGTAGGATTTTCGTAGGAATTTTGGAGGATTTCAATCCTTAGGAATTTTTCCTATAAAGTTTGTCTGGAATAAAGGAAAGTGTTTGTCAATTTCCTATGAAAATCCTATGAAATGTCTTTTTTCAACGGAATTTTAGTAGAATTATAACATGAGGTTCAACTTCATGAAAATTTCTCTCTATATCTATCTCTCTTATCTGATTTATGTGTTTTTACAGCACTCCATTTAAACGGTCATTCCTGTAATTTTTCTATGTTTTTTCATTCTATAAGATTTAAGTTGCTAGGGCATTCTAATCCTGCATTTCTACTATTCTTGTGTTTTCATAATCTTGTGTTCCAAAACATCCTTAGTTGTCGATTCAATTTGTGCCTGCGTTGGGCATCTCTGCAGAAACGGAATGTAACTGTCATGTAGAACATATCATGGAATAAAAGCTTGCATGGTTGGTTACGTACCATGAGTCGGTTCTAAGAATGCATCGTGCCATATGATAACCCATCATGATATACGTATCAAACTCTGATAATGTCACCCAAGGGGTTGAAACATGAACTACTCAATTGTTATGATCATATAATCATTCGGGGATAAACATCCGTCAGGAAGATAGCCAGACAATGTCGGCTGATAGGAAAGAATTAGACTATAAATTGAAGACATTTAGATTAATTTTTCTTTGCTTGATTATAAGGATGTGCTGGTTGTCCCTTTATATGGAGAGATAAAATTACAATCCTAATTCAATTTTAATTCCTAACTTAACTTCTACCAAGCAGTCATAATTCAATCTGACTCTTAACTTATTTCCTACCAAATTTATATTTAAACAAATCAATTTGAATCCTAACGTACCAATAGATACACTAATTAATCCAACTTAACCTCTCGTGCCGCGGTTACAGTTCATCCACGCCTTTACTATTCACGCACGCGGTTAATGTTCACTTACGCTGTCACTGTTCACGGACATAACACCAACACAAACACTCCTCTATGATGTGTTGATTTACTCAAAACTATAGCAACTGCAGTCTGCGGACTCGGAGCTGCAGGTTCAGAATTTTTGTTCTAGATGTTTTCTAAAGAGAGAACACTCCGATCGATAGCATTCCCCTTAATTTCTCTGAAGAGTTGTTTTTCTTCCCCGAGCAAATTCTCTGACGAGTTGCAAGTGAACCGGGAGCAGGTTCTCTGATGTTTTCATGAATATTCATGAGGTCTGACAAATGGTTCCTTTCATCATCAATCAGTGGGTCGGTCACGTCCCTGGAAGAATCAGTTCGCTTCAAACATCCCAATTAGCAGTTTTTGGAAGAATCAGTAGCAGGAGTTGAAACGTTCCAAGCTGGGTAAACGGTCCGTACTTTATGCTTCAGTCAAGCACTCGAGGGAGCATATTATTCGTCAAACCGCGGCGCGGAGTCCCCGTTTACGCGTAGCATATGTAGTCGTGTTGCATGCATGCCGACCATTGAAGTAATCAAACCTAGGAATTACTTCAAACTCGCAGCAGTCACGCTAGCACTCTCTCACTTGCTGTCTGGTCAAGCCATGCATTTAGCAGTGCAGAAATACAGAATATGCAAGAATTTTCAGAAAATTTACACTTCTAAGACTGATTCAATGTGAGCCTTGCATGGCAAGCAACTCACTTTCAACATCAAGTGCAACTTGAATGTATTTACATCTTTCAGTGAACATTTTATGATAGTGCAAATTGAGCTCAAGTACACAGTTTAAATATGACCTGCTGGACATGGGAACAGCTGACATTTCCACAGGACTGGTTCTTCACTGAGTCTTCCTGTGGTTCCAATTTCTTTTCCATGCTCTCATACTCTCCAAGACTAACTAACCACTAACCTCTTTTGGAACCTCTATAAAAAGGACATCAGGAGTGCAGCTTGTTTGCACCAGTTTAAGCAGCGTTTTTAGGTGTCTTCTATTTCCAGCTGTGAAGTTCTCCCAGGCGAAGGATGTCTGACCACAACAAGGTGAAGAAGGGCATGTTGGATCTGATATGCGGCTGCTTTTCATCATCCAAGACGAAAGACTGAGACGGATCAACTCTGAATCCGTGGTGATTCTTCAGTTCTTGCACACCGAAATTAATATTCTTAGCTTCATATATATCCGTGTGATGTGCTGTTCAATCTAGGATATGCAATAAAAGCTGGCTTAGTTGGCCGGCCGTCAGGGTAGGCAGTTTGTTGGTGAGCTTGCTCCATTTTATTTGTAATCTTGCAGGTGTGCAGTTTAGGTTAATCTTCTGTTTGAGTCGTCGTTCTTGAGTACCTGTAAATTAAAGAAGCTCGAGTATATGCTTCATTTCGAGTAAACCTAACATTGTGTTTGGTTGGAACCTTTGCAAGACGTGAAATGGAGAGTGACATGCGTGTACATGAACGCAGAACGTTTAGTTAGATTCAGTGACCAGCTTGGCACTTGCCGGTAAATGTCACCTTGTTACGGGATATGCAAGGGATTTTTCTGATATAGATCCTGAAATTTTTCAGAACCGATCATATTCAGTTTAAAAAATTCAGAATCTAAAATTATAAATAGGCTTAAGTTATTTGATTTTTATTTTAAATAAAAAATAAATATTTAAACTATATTATTTTATTATACAAGTTCTAGATTTAGTATAAATCTTGGATATGAGCTTTGACAACTAAACTCTAAAATTCTTCAAAGTTAGAATCTCTGAGTTCACTCTAAAGTGATGTGACTTCACTTGCACCTGAACGATGGGTCAAATATGTCACTACAGAACCAATAAACAATACACCGATGCTACAGTGCTTCATGAACATGCTTGTGCTACAGTATCCGAATGTGTATCACTGTGCACATAGGCACAATTAGTGGATCCGTATCCAAGTTCTTCTCGCTGAAATTTCTGGAAACCGCAATTAGTGGGACCCATCCACGGGGCGGTTTCTTTTTCCCATTCACCGCCGCTCCGCCGTTCGTCCTCTTCCTCCGGGACAGCGGGCGATTGCAGTCACTCCCAACTTCCACTGCGCCCCAATCATGGCAATCCAATCTTCCATCCCGCATTACAGGATTTCAAGGTACGTTGATACCCCGCAATCCGTATGGCACACACCCGTTTCTATCTAGGTTGTGGTGTTTTTCCCCTTTATATTTCGTGTTTTGTCACCTGCGACCTGACCTCCTAGCATGATTTGATCGTACCACGCCATCGCCAATTGAATTTTTAATTATAAATTAGATTTGCTCGTGCTTGTAGAAACCGCCATCAAATTAGATCAAGATTAGGGCGGATTTTTTTTTATTTCAACCCCAACCAATTAAATTTTGGTATTTTATTTGCCAAGCTAATTTCTAATTTTTTTCCCAACGTCTAGATTAAGGTCGGCAACGAGACGGGTTGTCCCGCAGGTTTTACACTCGTGGGAACGGGGGCGGGAGCGAGATTGAGTTTTCGCTCGCGGGGGTCGCTCCAATTATAGGTCGGATTGGGGTGGGGGCCGATTTTCCATCGCGGGCCCTCGGTGGACGTTTGACTCCCGACTGTCGTCGCTCGCTCGCCTCCCGCTGCTGCCACCCACCCCGCGTCCACCCTCCCGGCCATGCCCGTCCACCTCCTGACCGCCCCACGTCCACCTGTCTCGGGCTCCTGACCACCGCCATGCCCGTGGGTTCCCATTGGGTTTAGAACCGAGGGCATATTTCCACCTATTAGGCAAATCAGGTCCGGATCAGATTTTCTGATTTAGGCTCGAGTCGGATGCATTCTTGTTGCACCCAACCCCGATCCAACCCATTGCTAGGTCTAGTCTAGATAAAGAATCTCGACCGAACCCCAGATCATACAACAAAGATTTCCTTCTAGAGTAGCTAAGAGTACTTCGACGTATGATTGCTAGAAGTTGAGCTAGCGTAGGGAGTAAAAGCATCTCCAACGATCCCCTATATTTGACCCCCTATATCTTCGTATAGGGGTTCTTCATATCCAGACTGACCTCATATTTCTTTGTGCGCTCCAACCGGTCCTCTAAATTTGACCTTCTATATTTTACTCACCTATATTTTACTACTATCCTGTAACTACTAAATTAATTCTAGCAGCTATATTTCTAACCATCTTTTCCTAACTGATACTTTTTCCAACAGATATATTTCTAACGATCTTTTCCTAACGAAGACTCCGGCCACCCGAAGTATTCGAATCAACCCGGAGTATCTGGGTGAAACACACATGCCCTAACAGACCACCTGGTTCGAAGCTAAACCCGGAGTATCCGGGTAAGCCTGAAATATCTGAGTTCAGCACAACTAAACATTTAAAAACGGCGATAACTTTTGATCCTGAAGTTCGATTTCGACGATTTTAGATCTATGTAAAGCTTATTCAGAGGGCTACATATCTCAACTAAATTCATGACCACAAAGACATTAGATCAAATTATGAACACTAAAAGTTCATATAATATACTTAAAGCTCAAATAAAATACTTAAAGGTCAATATATGAAGTAGCTCAACTCGAGCCTGTGACAAACCGCCGAATGATGATCTCATCCTGCAAGCTCGTATAGTATTGTCATTGTCACTCACTCATATCACTAAGATCTATATTCATCACCTTATCATCTTCTCCTTAATGCAATATCTTGTTCCTTCAATTCAATCCTTTTCTTCTCAAGTGCAAGTCTCTCATCATAGCGCTTTTTTTTCAACCTCTTTCAAGACTTCTACCTCTTTTTTTTCTTAGCCCACATGTTTTTCAACTCTTTCATATACAAATTATCTCCAAGAGAGATAGGGTTTTTGCCTCACCGTTGTCACTCTTTCTCCAACTTCCTACCTCATGGCCTAACCACGAGCTCTAAAGTATGACCATCCCCGCTATCCTCTTGATGACTCTCGTTGTTTCAAGGAGTGGACGATGGACTTCCAATTGTGGATGTCTTCTATTTTTTTTGGATGCTTCTATCTTTTCACTTTTACTCGTGCTACAAGATATTCCAACAATGCAACAATTCGAAAGATCTGCCCTTTGGGTCTTTTGACTTATACAATTCACATGCATGTATTATCTATATATGTAAATATTCCTTATTAGACTTGCACCAACATATGAAATGACAATCAAATAAAAAAAGAATATTATACCTTATCTTCCTGGTTTGAATATGGACATAACATCTACAAAACCGGTTAACACTTTCTAGTATGATAGACCAACAACGCTGAAGAGAATTAAAATTACGATTAGATGCAAAGTCATTGCACTCATAAAAATAATAATTAATTCTTTACCAATACGTAGCACGAGATTGTTCATTCCCTTATATAGCATCCAAACTAACTTCTAGCCATACTGACACCAACATATTGTCTTTTTTTTCACTGAATTTTTTTTATCTGGTCTTTTTTTGCTTTCTGGGACGCACAAGCTTCTATCATCCTAATACTCATCAATTCCAAAAAACCTTAATTGTTGTAACCTGCACTTGCATAACAACAATTGTATCATGACACTAATTTCTAGCATTGCAAAATATACTGTTACAATTTCTAGCATTGCAAAATTTCTAGTATTAAAATATGCCCTCTCTCTGTTTCTCATTCTCTCTCTAATTCTCTCATTCTCTCCCCCACAACACAGAGCATGTACAGCGACTGGTCTAGCGCGAGCAGGGCAGCACGGTGCGAGAGGGCCCTACGTGCGTGCGGTCGAGCAAGCGACGGCGGAAGGCGTGCATGGCCGCGCGAGCGAGAGAGGGCGGGCGGCACTACGCGAGCGAGCGGGCGGGCGCGAGCCGACCGGCGACGACCTTTGGTATCCTCTTCCTCTGTACCACCGCTCTCTCTCAGATCTAGGGAAATAACCACCTTCAACCGCAATTTCACCTCAAAACGGAAGAGGAAGGGAAAGGGGAACAAACATGCAGTGACGTGAAGGAGATATTCGTGGCATCTGTGGCGGCAAGAAAGAGGGGTCGTTGAGGGATCAGGAGCCGGCAGCCGGCAGTCACTCCCTACAACTGAGGACCGAGCGATGCAAAGTAAGGAGTCCTCAGAATGGGAGCCGGCTGAGAAATCGGTTGGAAAGGTTTGAACATTTTTGTTCTAAAAAAATATGGTAGGAGATGGGATAAAGGATCGGTTGAAGATACTCTACGTAGCTCAAGTGGGTGCAGTGAGCTGCTGCTTGCTGCACGCAATAATCATCTGTTGGTTAGCTAGCTCGTACGTGTCATGGAGGGAGCTCAGGGTCAGGGACAGGGAGCGCGCCGCGTGGGAGATGGAAACGATGAAGCAGAGGCAGATCAAACCTGGCGCCAAAACGCGTGGCAAGTAAGGGGATATTTAAACTCCTCTGTTTTTTCTGTGTTTGTGAGTAAGACTAGTTGTCTAGTAGTACTACTACTTATCGACCAAGAAAATAACATTCCAGTATTGATACATCCACCGCCTTTTAGCATTCGTCTTGTTAGCACCAAAGAGGTTGCTGTTTGTTCTGTAAGTACGAGTGTATCCGCATGCATTTGTCCCCTCATTTCTCTCCCAGATACTGATGGTGGATTAATCATGTGCGTTGAAAGCTAAGTGTGGCTAGTGTTATTAGGGTGGATCATTACCGGGCATTTCAGGATTGTGTGCAAGGATTTATTTACTCCTCGCTTGTAAAGCATTGTTAATATCAGGCCATCATTTGACAAAGGTTTGTCCCAATTCACGCTCAATTCACTCGGAATACACGACTGTACGTGCGTGCCTTTCTTTCGCAGAAACGTGCTTCCATTGCAAGTCTACTAGTGTAAACGATCGAGTAACAATTTTTTTTCTTTTTTGAAATGATCGAGTAACAACTTGTGTGCCGACTTTTTTTTCTTAATCGGAGTTTTAGGAGGTTTGTTCGAAGATGAAATTGCACCAATGCAGCTGTCCAAATAGCCGCTGTCATTACAGCTTATGCACGAATCCATATGCACCATGTACTGTAATATATAAGTAGAGAGGATTGCTACTCGTTTTCATCCTTGCATTAAAAGAACTAATCCAAAAGGCTGGAAAAAAGGAAAATCTCAGTAGCCTAACGAATTTTTTTCCCCTTTAAATAAATACTCGGAAATCCTCTTACAATTGAAAAAAGTTTTTCTTTGGGAAAATACAAAGAAAAAGACATTCATGGCTAAATGGTTAAAGCGTCTAACTCATAATTAATCTTTTGGAATCGGGTTTCTAAGTAATGATTTTTAGAATCGGATTCAATAGAAAATGAGAAAATACATAAATAAAATAGAAGAAACATATGTATATGGCCTCGACTCGTATCCTAGCTCGTCTGAGAGCTAGCTTTGCTTCAACCAATTCTTTCGTCTTGCACTACACATAGATCGGAAAAAGACGTTGTTTTCTTTTTCTCATCATTTCAAGGGGCTAGGCTACATGAACCATTCCTACTTTTACCCCTAAAAGACGGAATCATCAGGAAATATAACCATATGCCTAATGTATGCTGGAGACATTATGCTGAAGGAGCAAAGGGGTCCCGTCAGTCGAAAGACGATGAAGCACATCCATCACCTAAAGACCGGACTCTGGACAGAAATAGAGGATTTGCTATGGCTCTTTTAGTTAGCAAACAAAATTGCATAAGTAGGAAGATAGTAAAAAAGCACAAGCTATAAACTTGAAGCACTTACCATTGCTTCTTAAACAATATGCATCTATCGGTTATCCAGAAACCCTCTACCCAAGGAGCACTATATCTGAGATCTGTAGTAATGAGCGCTACAAGCAAGTGTTAAGGAAAAGCGGATTTCAGTATGGTTGTGGGAATAGCAATTATGTTCTGCCATTCCAACAGAACAGTCAAACCGCAGGGTGATCGATAGAGTTAAAGCGTCAAAGGATTATGGGTACCTATATAAATGAGGGTAAAGGATCCTTTTATGTGCAATTAAACCTTGAACGCTTTCGGATGCATAATATAATCTTTGTTTTAAGGCGTGGTGCGGAGAACTAAGTAAGAATTGTGCCTGTCATCCAATTCGTGACATGGATGATCCGCCGAATTCATTGTAGAATCAATTACGTGAAACGGCTCTGCAAGCCCCTTAGAACTCAATTTCTCATGTACACGAAAACCTCTCAACTGCTATTTTTGCAACCTCCCTTTCTAATTCGACCCAGAAGTCACCCTATAGACAGCGCCCACCAAAACGAGAATGCCTTCGGCGTCCAGAGGTCACGAACCGACCATAGACCCTGTTCAATTGCAAGAAATATATCGAATGGGCTAGCCGAAAATCTTCTTCTACGAGAAATGAAAGAGGATGTGTCATGACGGCTGCAATGCCCCTTGATTCATTGAGGATTTTGGGGTTCTAAAACTCAACTTCGACTGGAAAGAACATTCAACCGAGTTTCCCTCACACTGTAGATTTCTCTCTTCATGCGGTGGACATGAAATCATCAATTGTTGAATTGAGAGTGTCGACCGATCTTTCGACTCGGAAGGACTAACTGAAGGAAGGAATAGACCATAGCAAAAGCCAAAGAATATGCAAATGTAGATACGATACCAGCAGGTGCGCCCCTGCCTCCCTTGCACTCCTAGTCTTCCATTCTATACTACATTGCCCAATGGAGTGGAACTAAGAGTCTTTGTTATCGCCTTAACGAGGAGAAGGATTTGAACAAAGATGAGAAGTCGAGTCAAACGGAAGCATAATGGGTTGAGTCTTTCAGTGACATGTTTCAGTCCTCCCTGTTTATCTACTATCATAAGCGGGAGCAGTTGCAGATAAGAGTGTTGTGAGGACTTTCATTTGCGCATTAAGGGTTGTTTCTGTTATAGCACTAGAAATATGTGCCATTAGTCTCAGCTAGAATAGATGTTTAGCATCTACTAAATTCCGTATTCCGTACATTAGGAAGGCGATCTTTAACTTCTGATGAGCTAGGAGCTCAGATGTCTAAGACACATCGTGTACAATCGTGAGACTTCTCTCTTTTGAGTTTTTTTGGCGAACCAGTGGCGCAAGATCTTTGGTCAGCTATTGACACCTTGTTGAATCGAAATAAAGAATACTCATCTCTAGTGATTTTGTCGGCATCCAACTATTCACGAATTGGTTTATTCAAGAATTCCAAATATCCTAAAAGTGCCGAACTGCTTCTGTAAGCTGGCAAACATATTATTCCAATGACAAAATCCGCTTTTAAAAAAGGAAAACTTTTTACTCGAATTGGTCAGCAATGAATCTGATGCTTTCCTGTTTAGAATAAAGAAGAACAGAGAAACTCTGATGAGCAGGAAAATTTGGTCCAAGTAAGAGTTAGATCCTTGAGTGCGTGAAGATAGGGAGCGAACATTTTCTTTTTCCCGAAAACGAGAGAGGAGGACGCGCGTTAGCATGCGGTCCAGCAAAGAATCTCCAGCAGCTGCGAACGGACATGGAGTCCGATGGCAAAGCCGGTCGGTTCTGCCGCGCCCGCCGGGGTTCAAGCCCCGAGCGTCGCACACTCTATAAAAAAAGGTTCCAACGAAGCCTCCGAAAAAGAGCTCGGTTCTAAAAGAAAAGAATCTCCAGCAGGCGCGGCCGCGGAACTCGCTCCAGATGACGGCCCAACCCAACAACCGTGCGCCGCGGTTCCGAGATGGCGAGATGGAGCGGAAAGCCCAGGCCTTGGTGCCGCCCTGCAATCTCGCTCATCCCACGTGATCCCGATCGTCCGCGCCCGCGCCCGCGCGGCAGAAATAAGACGGACGAGCGGGCAGCTGGGGACCACGGGCACGACATAGGAGAGGGGAACCGCGAGGCAACAAGCCGAGAGTAGCCGACGCCGACGCCGACGGGCGCAGCCGATGGATCGGGGGCGGCACGGCAGGCGCCGACGGGCTCAGCCTCGCAGGTTGCAATCCCCGCGCGCGACAGCGGCACGGGAACAGATCATCAAACCAACGCCGTGCGGGCGCGTGCACCGTTGCGCGTTGCACAACGAGTAGTCGACCGTGGAGTTCCGGCGTCACGTACGCGCGTGTGCGTTGCACCGAATCAAACGGATGCGCGGCTCCTGCGCGGCTCAGGCTTCGGACGCAACATCACATGGAAGCTGCCACCACGTCGTGATCCACCCTGCAGATTGCTGAACTTCCGCTGATGATCTACTACCACCACACGTCAGACTTTATCCGCGTACACGTCTTGTCTGCCGAATCGCCGATCGGACGTGCATCCGTCTTTATTCTCTTCTGAGACCGGAAATCGTGGTTCGTGGCGCACCACATAGGCACATAGCCGTGGATCCGAAAGAGAATTTCAGGGACGAGACGACCCATCACAAACCAGGCTGGGGACTTGCTCATGAAGCCTGTGGCTCTTGGCGCTTTGCTCATCTTTACGAGTCTTTACCCAGGAATTTCTAGGGATCATAAAACCATCCATTCGCCCGGCTCGTTACAAAAAGGAGTCGCTGTGACATGCATGCATGCGGGGGAAAGGTTAGATTTCCATGATCGAGCGTTACAAAAAGGAGATGGTTAGATTTCAACGGCATGCAGGATGAGCAAAGCGCCGGGCCCAAAGTTCAGCTTAGATCCTTCGCGCAATCATTTCGGCCGGCATGCTCTTTCCTCTAAGCTATAATAGAAAACAGTCTTTCGAACCAGATCATCAGTACCAATTAAAATAGAATTGACACTGATAAAAAATCAGTGCCGATTTATACCTTTGCACGCTCGATCATGGATTGAGAAAGGTTGAACCGACACTGATACTCATATGAAGTATCAGTACTGGTTCATACCTTCTTGCGCTCGATCATCGATTGGCAAGAGTGGAGGATGTGACTTTAATGATTATCAGTTTATCCGATTACATGCACTGGATACAGTTGGTGTCACGAATTTTAGTCTATAGTGTTATTTCATATATTATCAAAATTTCTTTTCATATTTACGGTCTTTGCCTGTAGAATTATTACTGGAACAACATGATGCATTTGTATGTTAGCTTGGTTCACTCTTATGTTATGTCCATGGAGCGGTTGGGTTTCACAATTATTGACCCGAAAGTCAAGAGAGTTCATGATAGCAAGTAACAGGCTTATGTGGTGTTCAGTTGAGCAGATTTCGCTATTTGTAGAACCGTGATGGATCTGTCCTTTTTTACTTAAGATAGTGTACTCGTTTATGCACTATGCCATTTGAAAGAGATATATGAAGTTGATATCATATATGTCAACTATGAAGACTATATGATTTGATGTGCACTGTAGAATAAGGGATGAATGCATTTGCAATGTGTTTAACCTATGATGTGAACTATAATAATATTTATGTGTGATGTTAATGAACTCATGATTATGTGTGGATGTGGATGAACTATTTGTAATCCATGTGTATATATCTTCCTGTGATGAATACCTACATATATTTGAATATAAATTTGAAATCAAATTTTGAATGTTGTATTATTAAATTTATAATTTATTTGTACATACAGAAGTATCAATACCGGCTTGTCATACTAGCCAGCACTGATACTCAGACTATCAGTGCCGATTCATTCTTAGTAACTGGTATTAATAATCTGTGACTATCAATATTAAGTAATCAGTATCAATTCAAAAACTATCATTAATGATATTTCTAAGCCAACACTAATAACCATTTTTTATAGTGCTAGCTGTCCATCTACAACTGCAAGTTTGAACCGTTGCACCA
Source organism: Phragmites australis (assembly GCF_958298935.1). Taxonomy (NCBI): domain Eukaryota; kingdom Viridiplantae; phylum Streptophyta; class Magnoliopsida; order Poales; family Poaceae; genus Phragmites; species Phragmites australis. Next base: position 44,146,497 of record NC_084925.1, on the reverse strand, counting down.
AATTACCCAGTGCTACGTGCCGGCGTTCTTTCGATAGCTGACAGCTATCTAACGCTGTAGTCTGCAGAAACGTTTTCAGGTTCAGTTTTCACCACGAACTGCAGCAAACTGACGAACGCTACGAACTTTCACCACTTTTACAGCACAATGAATTCAGCGCGTTTTACCTTACGTACCCTACGTTGTAGATGACCAGATAGCAAGGACGGTGAGCGATCCACGTCCGCGGTACCGCATATGCACCATTGATTTCAATGCGGCGGGCATGCAGTTTACTATCGTGCAGTCTCACCCTGCAGCAGCAGCAGCAGCAGCTCGAGCTGGTGGCTGGTCCAGAATGTTGGGCTGCGAGCAATAAAGGAAACCAAAGAGATGTGTGTTTGTGTCCCCCTCCTCGCTGTAAAGAAGAGCAGCTAGCCCCTCCTGCGTAATGGACTAATGGTCCTCCAGTGGAACTGTGGGGTGCCGAGGAGGACGTAGATCGGCCAATCATTGTGAGGGTTTCAATGGTGAAGAACAGTAGCAGATCTTCAGGCTTTAGGGGTGGATGTAGTGGGTGGCCCTTTAAATTCTCGCTGTAGTTTTAGCTCGCACAACAGTTAACATGGAGTAGGCAATGACTGACAGGTTCGAACTCAATTTGTTTGCACACACAAGTTTGCTTGCACACTTGTAGTTCTAACTTCTAATCTTCATCAGAGCCCACCTGAACTTTCAGGTTCTTGTCAATTTGTTTTGGAATCTCACACACACATGTTTACTACTAGCAGTGTGTTTCAAACTTAAACCGCTGGCGCTTATCCGAATGCAATTTGATCGTCTTTTCAAATCATGGAAAAGATATAGTACTAGCTACTAGTAGAAAACAAATGGTAATAGAGTAACAAATTCTGCCATTGTACAACAGCACAACAGTTACTAGAATGGATGTCTAATTACTTAATGAAGCAGTGATAAGTGGGAGATGGTGAGAACTAGAGACACATTAGGCCGTTAGGCGCACTGTTCTTTCGGCTAGTGTACTTAGTGCAACTGCGTGAGTGTCTCGCGCATGCTTTGCCACTCTCGCAAGGCTTGCGCTGCTGCGCACTTGGAAAGTCGCGCGTTTACTGCTCATGGAAAAAGCTTTGGAAGGTGAAAGTTGCCAATAATTTCATGCTAGCTGCTACAAGATTCCAACATTTCTTGCATTGTCATGAAGCAGTAAAATTGCTCCACACTGGTGCCCTGCATCATCTCTGTTCTTCTCTTATTCATGGTTCTTATCCTCATGATACCATTGGCCTCGCCTCGAGATTTGCGAGTTATAGATCCTAGATCAATTGTTAATGGTTCTGTAACATCACAAAAAGTACGCTGCATAGGGGTAATATTTTTTTGAGCTAATATTTAATGGCAAATCAAATGAGCCACTAAAACCAAGCACACACTTAGGGACAATTCACTTGAAACATATCAAGTACATGAATCTTCAGCTTCAACACAGGGCGCAAGAACACCTTTCCTAGCCGCGCTACCGCCATTCCTTCATCACATAGGACGGACGCTACACAATAGGACGGCCTCCAACCCAAATACCCAATCCCTGCAATGCATGGTGTGTCAACTAATCATTCACAGGGTAGGTAAAGGCCACGGCAAAATATATACCGTATATGCCAAGTGTCACAAGAGGACAGGCAAAAAATAATGTTTTCCTCAAGATGGAATGGGCAGCGTCGCAGAAGTTCAGAGATAGACATAGACCAGTTGTCATTCTCGCAGTGTGCACAAAGGTAGATAGATTGCAAGCAGCAGCCACTACTCCACTGTCACCATGCATGAGACGACTGATGAGTAGGGCAAGCTGCTCCCAAGGAATGGCAATGGCAATTCTTTTTCTCTTTTGCATTGACCGTTCACAGAAAGAAGAATGGCCAAGTAAAGACGTGAAGTACTAGCACTCCACTGAAAAAGTTAAGTGGCCACGCCCAACATAACTTCTCTCTAAACTCACGGGTTTACACAAAAAAAGTCCAATCAGCTTACGGGATACATGTCAGGTTCAAGTACTCTTTGGTGGCCTTTCTTGACTCCCTTTATGGAGCTCATTTCTGTTCCAGGTCAGTTTGATCTCACTTTTGGACCATATGCTTTATTCATCAATCTGTATCTCTCGATGCAAGATACATTGGGAGATCTTTGGACCTAGAAAATTCATAATAGTTCTTTGCTTATTTTTTCCTGTAGTTCAAAGTCAGTTCAGAATCAGAATACTAGTTATTTGGTCATTTCCTTGTATTAATATATTGCCAAATTTCGAGATGAACCACATACATAGATTCATAGGTGAACTCTTTGCCATCACTAGATTTAGAAAAGCAATGATGGTCTGGTACTTGATACTGCTGTCTCTATGATCCGAGCAATCTCTCTCAAACACTGGCACTGCTGTGGAGTCCTTTGGTCTTTATTGTTGATACATGAAGCCAAGCCCCACACTTTGAACTACGAGTTGGTGTAACAAGTACATGGAGCTATGATAGGCTCGCAGTTCTACAAATTAAAGGTGACAGTAATGGCTGAGTGCAAGCTTATCCTAAGGTGAAAAGGAGAAGGAAAAAAATCAGGAAACGAAATATTTCTTGACCTCGTCCAAAGATTTTCATGAAAGAATGCTAAAGCTACTGCTGCTGTCCCCGTCTGCTGCGGCACAAGGATACGAACAAAACATCAACAGGCAAGTACTCCTAGCAACTTTCTTTTTACCCCCTCCCAAAAAATTTACCATCTTAGGCCTCAAATGAAAAAGAATGATTTTACCATCCTAGTCCTCAAATGAAAAAAATACCATTCTCACAGTTCATAGTAATTTAATATTACTAAAAATAGTTCATGTGGCACCGGATCAGGCTAACCGGCTAGCTGGGGTATTTGGGTGTAATGTTGAAACTCTTCTTTTCACCTATCTTGGTCTCTCCATGGGTACTACAAGGCCGAAAGTGGAGCACTTCATCCCAATGGTAAACAAAATTGAGAGGAGAATCAAGGTCACTTCCTTATTTTTTGGCCTTGCAGGTAGACTGACATTGGTCAACTCAGCTCTTTCTTCCCTGCATGTGCACTTTTAGAATATCAAAGAAGATCATCTATTGCATTGATAGAGTAAGACGCCATTGTTTGTGGAGAGGGACTGAGGGAGATTCAAGAGGAAATATTTTGTTGCTTGGAATAAGATTTATGTCCCAAAAAGCTCAGGTGGGCTGGGAGCGTTAAATCTTCAGATGCAGAATGGGACCCTGCTGTTGAAGCATCTTCACAAGTTTTACAATAAATTGGATGCGCCATGGGTTTATTTGTTATGGAATACTCATTATGGTAATGGCCGGGTCCCTCACACTTCCTCTCTCAAGGGCTTATTCTAGTGGAGAGATATCATGAAATTTATTGATCATTATCGGAGAATTGCTTCTGGCAGTCTAGGGAATGGAACAACCATTTTACTTTGGCAGGACATTTGGAATGGCTGTTACCTTAAGTTGCAACTCCCAAGATCATATTCATTCGCTAAGCACAAAAACATTTCTATTGCTCGATTTAGGGAAGACACAACTCCGCAGTTGCACTTTCACACTCCATTATCTTTACTTGCTTTGGAGGAGCTTCACATTTTACAGAAGAAGATTGATTCTATTCAGGACAGTAACACAAAGGGTATCTGGGTCTACTGTTGGGGTAGCTCAAGTTATCACTCCCGGAAACTCTATACTCTGCCTTTCAAGTTCATTGTGCCATCGGCTCCGTTTCTTTGGATTGAGAAGTCCAAATGCTCTAAAAAAATTGAGAGTCTTTACCTGATGAGATTCAAGGACAGGCTAAATACTATAAACCTGCTTAGATGGAAGAACATGAGAATAGAGAATGAAGATTATAGCTGTGTTCTTTGCAACCGAAACGAGGAAGAAACTAGTTTCGATTTGTTCTTCAGCTACCCCTTTAGTGTGAGGTGTTGGACCTATATTGGTATTGTTTGGGATCTTGAGAAAGATTTTAATACTATGATGCTTGAAGCAAAGAGTTCCTGGCAACATCCCTTCTTCATGGAGATTCTCATAATTACGTCACGGGAAATCTGAAAGCAACGAAATGCAAAAAATAAAAAATAAATTCAGCGATCGGTGCTAAAGCTTCAACAGTTGGAGGTCAAACTTTCTAGACTCGGTCAATCTTCAGCTTAACAGAATGATCTCCACCTTGGCTATTTTGATTACCGCTTGGCTCTCCCCTCTTGTATAGTGTTATCTCCCTTACTTCTTTCCCTATAGTTTTGCCTAATGTGTAATTTTTTTCTTGTGGCCCAGCTTTCTGGGTCTTGTAGTCTTTGATTTTACTTTCTATATTTAATAAAATACAACAATGGGGGCTTCTCTCACTGCAATCCTTAAAAAAACTGGTAATTAAGCAGTCACATATTGACATTTCTTTGATTGGTCTTTCACTAGTATTCAGACTATTTGCGCATTTCATGCTTTCTGTAACATTCTCCGATGATGATGGAAAGTAAATAAAGCAATCGATCAAGCATAACGAATCACGAGAAAGGGCCACATTACAAGCCCCAGCAACCGCATCTTTTCCCCTTTGCTCTTTTGTTGCTATTCCTTTTTTTTATTTACTAGTTTTTTCTCCATTGACCGGTTGCTTCTCTCCCATTTTCGTCCACCCAATTTGACACAGCTTTTGCTGCTCCGCCAAAAGGGCCTCCTATTTAGGAGGGTAGAGGACACGCACTCCCAGCCCCATGACAAGCCATATCACTCGGCTCAGTCGAGAGCAACACTGCCGAGTGCCAACACGCCATGGCCCTGGACACCTACGACTGTTGCGTGTTCCCTCCCCTGGATTGGGACTGGGACTGGGAGATGCACGCTCTCGGAGGAGCTGGAGAGGCCGCCGCCCAAGAAGCCACCTTCACGGCGACGCGTAAGTGTCTAAGACACGCATGCATGCTCTTCTTTGAGCTAGGGCATTGTAAGACAGCAGTGTAAGCTGAAGTAGCTGGCTGGCTTCCGGCATCTTGCTGCCTGCAGCAGGTGTGGAGTCGCCGGTCTCGTCGGAGGCGTCCAGTGGGTACCTGCGAGACGCCGTCGCCCACTGGGGCGACCGTTGCAATAAGCGGCAGCGGATGGCGGCGACGCCTCCGCCTCGACGTCCGGCAACCGTGGGCGAGGACCTGCAGTGCCTTCTTGAGGTAAGTCTTACGTAGCAGGATACCAATGGTGTGGATATAGTAGGTAGTACTGATCATGAGACTATGAGAGATGTCGATGATGAATCGTATAGATGCAAGAGGTAGTAGTGGTTACTTGAGCACTGAAAGAAACTTTGATATCTCATAGAGCAGCAATGTGTGTAGGGCCTGTAGGCTGTTGTTCGTTCTCAAGAGTTTCCTCGAGCTTCTCTGCTAGTAGTCTACCCATTGTTAGAATCGGTAATATTCCAAATGAAGTGGAAAGGTGTAGCTTCGTTGTCGCACTAAACATACGTACAAAAGAGTTGCTCAGTCATGTCTCATCGCAGAGAGCAAGCAATGGCATTGTCTTCTTCTTTTCTAACGTGTAGCGTCGTTGCTTGTCCTGTTGTTCTCGGCTTGCAGAGCTTTTGGGATTCCAGCGCCGAGGGAGGAGATCTCTCCCATGATTTGAATACCACGACGATCCCGGAGATGGAGATGAGCTGCAGTTTTGTCTCAGGTGATCCGACACGTCCTTTTGAATTGCCACATTGCTTAGGGCATGATTGTTTCAGTTTTGAATCGTGGCTTTTAGCTTTTACAATCCGAAGCTGAAATAAATATACAGTTTTTGTTTATAGTTTTTTAAAATTTATCGGTTGGATTGTGAGAATCTGAAAAGCTAGTTTTTCTCAGTTTTTGATAGATTGTGAAAGTCCATTTTACTAAATTGTTCATCAAATTTTTTTAAAATCTACATTCTAAAAGTTTTTCATAATCCAGTTTTTTACAATCCAGCTTTTCATAATCTAGCTTCTATAAACTGTTTTTCAGAATCTTCAGCTGAAACAAACAGATTCTTAGTTGCTTACTTCACACTGTTGAGGACTATGTGATTAATTAGAATTTGTTTGTTACTCCAATGTCAGTAACGTAGATAAAGCAGACAATGCATGCGAGTATGCAACAACAGCTACAGACAAAATAGTGGTTATTAGTACTTGTTCTTGGCAGTTCTGAGTCACTGGATTCGCTGGACGACTACTGACAGCACTCAGTTTCATGTTTAAATTGCTTTTAGTAAATTATGCATATGTCTAGCTAATTTTTTAGATCTTCTAAAATAATTTATTGTCTTCTAATCATCTAAGACTATTTAAAGAGCTAGTTCCTTTCCTTAAAAAACAAACGCTTTCATCTTTTTATTTAGATAGATATCTAATTAATATTTAAGAAAGTAGCATCGGAAAGCACCAGTACTAGAACCATTTCGATATAAATAGTTGAGCATAACACTCAGTTTAATGCGTGGACGTGCAGAGGAGGACGGGGCAGGTGCATCGGGCAGGGAGGAGCAGGGGCAGAGGGGCCCGAGCGCGCAGGTGGCAGCGGCGCAGGGTGAAGAAGAGGCAACCGCGGTAGCCCCCCCTCCTCGCTTCTCCGCCACCGTGCGAGCCGCTGCTCCCCTGCGGCTGCAAAAGGCAGCTGCGGGCGCGCCCCACGCGGCAGCGCGTCGCGACGGTCACTCGCAGGCCGTCGACTGCTGCGAGCCCTCTCGTGCGGGTGCGGGTGCGGGTGCGGCCTCCACGACGACGCCCGGTTCTGCTTGTCCCTCGCTACTGGCAGGTGGGTGGCTGACCGGTGAGCAACCATTTACTCGCGCGCGCATGTGTGCGCTGAGACACTGACAGAAACTGACGCGACAGACTACAGAGCAGTAGTTGCAGTTGCAGTTGCAGTTGCAGCAAGCCAGCAATATTTAGAACGTATTTGGAGTAGGCTTTAGCTTATTCGTAGCTTTGTTGTCCGGCCTTCACTTCAGCGAAAGACTCCTCAAGCAGAAAATGAAGTCCAGCCAAACAAATTCAATTTTATGGAATTCGTGACACTCGTAACTCTTTTGAGGGGTGCTAAAATGTTTTGGAATCTCTTGCAGGGAAGGAGAAGAGTGGCGTCGGAGTGCTGTACCCCTTTGCAGTAGTCAAGCCACTGGGGTTGGAGGCCGGCATGACGACGCTAAGCGACGTCAACAAGAGGATTTTGAATAGACCAGCCAGGCCAGTCCGGCACCCTGTTGGCGCGTTCGCGTGCGGCCCCGCCGTGTCGGCTCACGGCCTAGGCCTGTCCGGCAAGGCAGTCGTTAGCCTTACGAGGATCAGAACCGGAGGAAAGGGCACCATAACCATCATAAGAACAAGAGGCTGATGGCATGGGATCAACCGTTCTCTAGCTTTTTAGGGAACTGAGCACAGACCTGAGGTCAGGAGGATGGTCATGGGAGGGTAGAAGCTACCCTTGTAAACAAGCTTAATTACCTCTCGCTATATGTACATAAGCAGCAGCCAGGTAATTGACGGGTGTTCAATTTGAACTTCAACGGCTTGCACAGAGGTATCATAAATCTGGATGACTGCATCAGAGCAGGCGCCTTACTATATTCAACAATCATAAATCTGCATGAATCGCATATTCATAATACATCAACTGGATGCTCACCACGACATCACCAACAAGCAACACAGTACAAGAGACATGTTACCCACGCTTCGATGCAGGCCGAACTGTACCAAATCATGATCTAGGCACGCACAAGGGCATAACGATCCAACAGTTCCCATATCACTGTAGATCTGTACCATCAAGAAGGCCCTTTATCGAGATACCACATATGGACAATATATAGATCCACATGCGGACGGCAAAAATCCAAAATTAGACAATATATTCTGTTACTCCAAAAATGTTAAAACTTTTTTTACATATTCCATAATCCATGTGCAACCCATTTTAATTGGATTCACAGAAAAATCCTTTGTATATTTGAAACTAAAATTATTCAAAAAAGACTACTTTTATAACTTGTAATAATTTTTAGTGTCTCAAATAAATTCCCAAAAATTTAGAAAAAATCACTAATATTCTTATTATGTGATGGAATAATTTCCAAAATTATTTTCAGCCCTATTTTATATGATGAAAAAGTGATTTCTTTTGTAATGCTTCATTTATATGTATTTTTATTATTTCATGTAAATGAAGCATTACAAAATAACTTATTTTTTTATCATATAAACTAGAGCTGAAAATAATTTTAGAAATTAGTTCATCATATAATAAGAATATTAGTGAATTTTTCTAGATTTTTGGAAGTTTATTTGAGACACTAAAAATTATTACAAGTTATAAAAGTAGTCTTTTTTGAATAATTTTAGTTTTAAATATACAAAGGATTTTTCGGTGAATCCAATTAAAATGGGTTGCACATGGATTATGGAATATGTAAAAAAAGTTTTAACATTTTTGGAGTAACAGAAGACCACCGTTTTGAAAAAGAGGAAAAACGAAATTCAAACGCACTGCTGTTACTGTTCACGCGCGGTACTGTTCATTTTCGGAGCGTGGTGTGCCGAAAATGGACTGTAGCACCGTATTTCGGCACACGGTGTGCCGAAAATGGACTGTAGCACCGTATTTCGGCACATCGTGTGCCGAATATGAGCTACAGTGCCATATTCGACACACGGTGTGCCGAATACGGATGCTAAAATTGTAAATACGCTAACATGTTGTCTATTTCGGTAAATACGGTCGCGTATATTGTCTAATTTTGGATTTTTACCCATGTGGACACAACGCAAGCATCTACAGGAGCTGATGAAATGAATAGTAAATGTAGTACGCAGAAACATCCTATGGTACCGTAATACACAGCTAAGATTACTGACAGGGGCAGTGGAGCTTATACAACTAACAGGATACCGAATGTATGCACTCTTCTAGCCACTTATTCATGTAGGCAAAAATTCGATTTTGTACAACATGCGTGACCGTATTTGTTTAAATAGATAACTATTTTTTGTATTTACAATTTTAGCACATGTATTCGGCACACGGTGTGCCGAAAATGATTTTTCGGCACACGGTGTGCCGAATACACTGTATTCGGCACACGGTGTGCCGAATACACTGTATTCGGCACACGGTGTGCCGAAAATGGCTGTATTCGGCACACCGTGTGCCGAATACTACCAAAAAGCGTTTTTCGGCACACGGTGTGCCGAATACAGTTGGTATTCGTCACACCGTGTGCCGAAATACGCTTTTGTCACGTCAAGTCACGTCGTGCTTTTTACTTTTCTTTTTTCTTTTCTTTTTACTTTGTCCTTTTGTCCCCCACATTTTTTGGCCGGCTGCATGGCTGCATGGCGCATGGTGCTCTCCCACGTGCTGTTGTCTGCTCGGTGAGGCTATAAATGGCAGCGCAGCGAGCAACGAAGAGGCATCAGTGAGCAGAGGAGAGCAAGGAGGAGAGCAGGGAGGAGAGGAGAGCAGGGAGGAGAGAAGAGCAAATCAACAGATTAGTGTGAGCAGTCGAGCCCGAAGAGCTGTGGTGCAGCAGGACAGCCTTCCTTAGTAGTAAGTACTTATATTTATTTGAATCATAGATTATGTATGTACTTATATTTAGATTAGAAAATATAGTTATAGCATGTAGATATTAAGTTGCTAAAATAGAGTAGGTGTAAGATTTGCATATTCTAGGATCTTGTAATAGATGGTACTATAGTGTAATAGTAATTGTAATATTTAGATTAAAAAATATAATTAGATTAAGTGGACAGTTCGAATAAATTGGATAAACGATATTAAGTTGGTAAAATAGAGTAGGTATACTATTTGTATATTCTATTATCTCGCAACAGAAGCAACTATAGTGTAACATTAACTGTAATACTTAGAATAAAAAATGTAAGTAGAGCAAATATAGTATTTATTCTGTTCGAATACATTGGATAAGTAATATTAAGTTGGAAAAATAGAGTAGGTACAATATTTGCATATTTTATAATCACACAACAAAAGCAACTATAGTGTAATATTAATCGTAATATTTAGATTACAAAATGTAATTAGAGCAAGTAGATCGTTCAAATCATTTAGATAAATGATATTAAGTTGGTAAAATAGAGTAGGTATACTATTTGTACGTTCTATTATCTCGCAACAGAAGCAACTATAGTGTAACATTAACTGTAATACTTAGAATAAAAAAAGGAATTAGAGCAAGTATAGTATTTATTCCGTGCTAATGCATTAGCTAAAATAGAGTACGTATGTAACATACATCTAATTAGTTATTTGGTCATTTATGTTTGTTTAGCAGAGACGCTATGACTATCCATATTTATTATGAAGAATGTCCCGCTGTTTTGCATGGGAGACTCGTGTCCATTCAGAACTGCCAGCACGTAGAGAGTACGGTTGAGCTACCAATTGATCTAAAAGGCTTACAAACACATGTTATGAGCCTTTTGCGTCTAAACCATCAGTCCTACAATGTTATCCTAGAGGGTGTTAGGCCACGGCCTGTACCAAACAGCTCGCTCATTGTCCATACGTTGTTCGATTTGAGAACGAACAACGCTTGGGCCTTGTACTCACGTAAGGCATTAGAGGAGAACTTTGAAATGGGAGTGTACGTAACCATAGTATCACGATCGGTGCATGGTGAAGAGGTGGCTACTGTGGAAGAATTAGACCATAATGTGATGCATGATGAGGCGGGAGGGAATGTCGGGGAGGGCACTTCGGGTACGGATGGACCCGAAGTGGACTATGGTGAGGTAGATGCACAATGCATGGATGATGAAGCCGGTGGTAGTGGCGACGAAGAAGGTGCTGACAATGATGACCCGGTGCCGGCGATCCAGTACTTTCATGGTGCTGGGCTGCTAAATTGTACCATCAGTGAGTATAACACCCTATCTAATTGGGGATATCAGAATAGCGACATCCAGGTGGGGCAACGGTTTCGGAACAGGGAAGAGGTCATCCACTTTATCAGCAACTATGCTGTAATCACAAGAAGGGACCACAAGTATGCCCGATCTAACCATACAGAGTATGAGGTTAGGTGTACGAAGCATCCGACTTGTCCTTACTTCGTACGAGCCCATAAGCCAAAGCACGAGAACTATTTTGTGCTGAGTAGACACACCTCACATACATGTAGCGAAGAGGCTATTAGGAATGTGAGCCACGCGATTGATGCGAGGTTCATAGCCCAACTACTCATCACCCTTGTTGGCACAAACATATGTTTGTCGCCAAGATCCATTATGGAGGAGGTGCAGACTAAGACGGGTATGCTGATCAATTACCACACCGCGTGGCGAGCAAAGCAGAAGGCATTGAAGATGTTGTTTGGAAGTTTCGAAGATTCGTACCACTACGCACCGAGGCTGATGCAGAAGATTGCCATGACCAACCCCGGGACCCAGTGGGCCATGGCGGATGAGCCGATCAGGCTGGATGATGGGTCATACAGCAACACTGATCGATACCTCATTAGATTTTTCTGGTCATTTGGCCAATGCATCGAAGCTTTCAGGCATTGCAAACTGGTGGTATGTGTGGATGCCACATTTCTTAGTGGCAAGTACCATGGTAACCTAATGACAGCGAGGGCGGCGGATGCAAACAATCAGATAATTCCTCTCGCTTATGCATTGGTTGAGAGTGAGAAAAATGATAGTTGGTTGTGGTTCCTTAACTTGGTGAGGACATGTGTCGTCAGTAATAGGGAACGAGTCTGCATCATATCAGACCGCAATAAGGACCTCTTGCATGTATTGGATGTGCTGCATGCCAGCACAAACCCCTCCATTGCGTGGCCTGATGTGGAGAGAAGGTTGTGCATGCGACACTTAGGTGCGAACCTTTACTCAAGGTATCACAACAAGGGTCTTGTGAAGAGGTTCAAAGGGTTATGTCTTCAGAACCAGCAGGCGAAGTTCAACGAGATATGACGAGAGTTAAATGAGACCACTCGTAAGATGATGGCACAGCAAGAAGCACAGGAGGACCATCTACAGACGCAAATGGTGGGGGGCCAAACCATCATTAGTCGTTCACGTGATACGTTTAGCCAGTGGATAGCGGGAAAGCCAGCGGAGCTTTGGGCCCTATTCCATGATACTCACGGTTCCAGGTGAGAACATAGCGTTTTAAAGATCGTAATTTCCTTTTGGTTACGCAAAAAATTGTATCTAAAATTGTTGTATCTTATAATAGGTATACGATCATAACAACGAACATAGCTGAGGCATTCAACAATGTCCTAAAGGGTGTACGCGGCCTCCCATTGTGTGCCATAATTGAGCTCACATTCTATAGGACGGCTGACTACTTTCGAGACCGTGGTATAGCTGCAATGGAGTGCAGCACGCGGTTCGCACCTAAGGTGGAGGAAATTCTATCCAGAAGGAGGAGTAAGGCACACTTTCATCGGATTAGGATCTACGACCGGACCAACAATGAATTTGAGGTCATGTGTCGTCGTCGGTACACTTCTGAATACAGTGCGGGGGACACCGTGCAACAATGTCAAATTGGTCCTCACGAGGTGAAGTGCACATGCAATAAGCCAAAGCTGCATCATATCCCGTGCTCCCATATCTTGGCCGCTTGTAGGGACATGGGCGGGAACGACGGATCACAATACGTATCACCCTATTTCACGATCGATGCACTGAGGAGCACATGGCTTCCAAAGATGCGTTCATTTAACATCGGATCTAGCTACAAAGCAATCGAGGGGCCTAAGTGGGTACCTTATCCCAGGGCCAGACGCACGGATCCTGGAAGGCCTAGAGCCACGAGGCTTCAAGGTGACATGGATGCAGCAGATGCTGTTGATGGACTACGTAGGTGCAAAATATGCAAGCAACCCGGCCATGACAGGAGGACTTGTCCGACCCGACGGTAAACTATTAGGCTACGATCGAACTGGATTGTATTAGCTTTGGTGCTAGTGAGTTTGTTATATGAAGTATGTTGGAAACATGGATTATATTGTAATTTGTTATGAACGTATTAGGTATTGTACCCATTTTGTAATAGCTATTGTCTTACTTTATTTTATAATTGAACCATGAGGCTTGAAATCATTGGCATGGCTCACGTTCACCTTCCCGAGCTTCTTCAACTACGGTATGACGAGAACCACAGGGGAAGGATGATTTTCGCAGGGCAACAGGTACATCGATATTACATGAATTTTATTTGCTCTAATACCTTGGTACTTACTCTAAAAATGTATTGCATACATTTGCAGTTGCTCCCATTGCGTTCCAGGAGTGTGCGCAAGCTTAAGGAGTTAGACCCTCGATTCCACGAGCCCCTCGCACAGGACGGACTCCTACCGTTTGCACTTATGATGGCAGGAGCTCCCATGGAGGGTGGTGGCAAGACTCCACTGCCGCCGATCGAGGTCTCACTGCTCACAGGCCTGGTCGACCGCTGGCATCCTAAGACGCACACGTTCCACTTTCCTTGCGGAGAGATGACCGTTACTTTACGGGACGTTGCCATGCTGACCGGGCTCCCGATAAGGGGCACCCCGTTAGTACTTCCATGACCAGGAAAGGAGCAGTGGAAGAGTTATATTCATGGCAGGTAATTATTTGTTACATAAAGCATTTTATACGTTGGAGTGTTGTTCGTGGTTCATTGATTCTCTGTATCTTATAGGTTTAACGTGCATTATGACATGAAGGATGTAGGGCTCTCTATGTCATGGATTCATAGCCTACCACAGTTCAGCCCTTGCCCACCGGATGCGGACGAGGCAACAGTTATGCAGCATTATGAGGTGTACTTGTATATCTTGCTTGGAGGCATAATGTTTTGCAACACGGCAAGCGATTATGTACTTCCGCATATTGTATGGTTAGCGCGTGAGCTCACATCACGTCCGTACGAGCCGACACATTACAGTTGGGGATCTGTTGTGTTGGCTGCTACATACAAAGGATTGTGTGCCGCAACCCAACGGTCAATAAAGATGGGATCTATTTTTGGCTGCCTACACCTTCTATAGCTCTGGAGCTGGCATTATATCCTGGTGTGTCGATCGTGGGTGAGCAAGACCTACTATCCAGTTCCCATCTCTGACGGCGTCGCCAACGACATGAGGCCAACGATGGGTTATAGGTGGCTTCATGCCAGGCTGCGATGGAGTCACCACCAAGACCATGGAAACTACTCCCGGGTGATCAGTGACCTTGATGTCCTCAGCGCCAATCTTGTGGAGTGGGATCCATGGCGTAGTGAACGAGTGGCCGAAATTGCGACTAGCGGCCTCATCGCACCATCTTGTTTCCGTAACTCCGACCTATGGATGACTAGATGTTTTCTGCTTTATATGAACAATGTAGAAGTGTATTCTCCTGACCGTGTGCAGAGGCAGTTTGGTCATCGTCAGTTGATGCCAGTACCTCCCCCACGAGACGCTGGTCAGGCACACGAGTAAGTGTGTTACTGTATATACTATTTTTATGTTACAAAATTTTAACTATTCATGTCACATACAGGAGGAGTGCCCAAGGAAACGCAAGCACCCACGACTGGGCGGAGATTAATGCAGAACACATAACCCGGTGGATGGAGTCTGGCCCAGTGGATGTCGTCGTTCCTGCGGGACAGTACGATGATAGCTCGTACTGGGAGTACCTTGCGTGGTATCAATCACGAACGCATCCCACCTTACTCAGCGGCAGCGTACCGCCAGCCCCTAGACCCTTCCCCGAAGATCGTGCCCGGCTTCTACATGTGGTGGTAAGTGATGTTGTACTTATAACGATTTTCATTAGTTTGTCATCCGTATTACTGACATAACCCTCAACAACAACAGACCGAAGCGGGGATCAAAATGCATAGGCATGCGGAGCATGAACGTTGGGAAGCGAGTGGGTCAGCCACGCGAAGGGATAGGCACCCTCTCCGAGACTACATGAGGACGAGAGGGTCTCGCCTTTGGTCCGCGATACGTGGACTAGGTGGTTGCGCCCTGCGTTATAGGGCATACGATGTACCCGCCATGGACCCGTCCCGTGCCTCCCACAGCAGGCGCTCATCCAGTGCTCATGAGGCACATTCACGGGAGGCCCCTTCGTCTGCGGCACATCATGGGACACGTTCTTCTGCTGGAGCTGAGGAGGTGATACCTGAAGCTCCCGCTCCTGAGGAGTGCATACTGGGTTCCCAGCCCCCTCCGTTCACACAACCTACTCAAGCTACGCAGACAACTCCACCATGATTATCAACTGACAACGAGGATGTCATTGACTACACACAGCAGACGCCTACCTGGAGTGGCACTCAAGATTTTGACTGGGCTGGTGCATTGCAATCGAGCAGCTTCACCGAGCTACTGAGCGGCCAATACCCCCAATATCCCGATGCACCAGGGGGTTCACACTGGTACCAGGAAGCTGGGACTTCATCATTTCGGACTCCCACCGAGCACGTACTACCGGCAGTCACACTCGCATGACGATCCTACAGCGTGGTATATGCAGGGCCGAGTTAGCGGTTCTGGATACACATTCGGCAGAGTTGGAACACATCATGAAGACGAAGATGAGGACCAAGGGCACACGTGGCAGGGGCCAGCTCAGGCGGCTGGGATGAGGGCCACACACCCGCCAGGCGCTTACACTCCTGAGGATTTCTTGCGGCGTCGGCATCGTTAAAGAGCCATTTGTACTATGCCATACACTATATTATGTACTCATTTGTACTATGTCATACACTTCAGTGTTCAAGTAATTATATTTAGTTTACATAATTTTTTTTAACTAATTATGACACATAACTTATTTATCAGTAACTTATTAAGTATTTGTATATATCATTTTCGACATTTCATACATGTTTATTGTTTATTAAATAACCAGCGAATCGTGCTTTGGTGCAGACCAAAAAAGTTGCAGGGAAATCTCAATATGGCGAGAAATTCTACTACTGCCTTCCCATGGACATATACAACGATCGATATAGCATTAACTGTCTGCTTGCAGGTTGTGCGTGGAGGGAAGGATGATCCCTTCAAAGAGAGCAACCTAATCCAAGCTGTGTCTAAATTAAATACAAGATCGCCATGTTCTGCGTTCACCGTTCCACTTCTACATGTAACAACCGACGACCTTAGGGCCCTATTACATGAGCGCCGCCGAATATACCTCAGGGTTCGCGAACTAACCGACCATCCTTCTTTACTGGGTTTCTGTATGAGGCAACGAAGGATGGCGATGTTGCCCGACCAGTATGCATCCTACATACATGTTCGTCATTTTCTATTTCATCACCATAGTTGTCTTATTGTTTTTTATTCGAATACCCCTCTTCTGCTTTAGGCATTCCCAAAAGACGCGGAGTTAATCAACAAAGAAATACCACACCTCTTGGCAATGCAAATACTCTTCGACGGGGGTGTGCTGCCTGGTTCGCGTCGAAGACGACGAAGATCAGCGAACCCAAGGGGTACAAGAGCTGATGAAAATTTGATGCCACTAATGCCTCGGCATTTCACCAGCCACACAGGAGAAGGTTCAACTCTTACTACAAGAGCACATCCTACTACCGCGATACCTGAAGACGACGACGACGACGATTTCATGCCACCAATGCCTCGGCGTTCCATCAGCCACACAGGAGAAGGTTCAACGAACAATACAAGAGCACGTGCTCGAACCGTGATACCTCCGGACGACGACGATGACGATGATTTCATGCCATCAATGCCTCGACGTTCCACCAGCCACAGCCACACGGTACAAGGTTCAACGAACCATACAAGAGCACGTGCTCCAATCGTGATACCTCCAGACGATGACGACGACGATTTCATGCCACCAATGCCTCGGCGTTCCACCAGCCACACAGGAGAAGGTTCAACGCACAATACAAGAGCACGTGCTCGAACCGTGATACCTCCGGACGACGACGATGACGACGATTTCATGCCATCTATGCCTCGACGTTCCACCAGCCACAGCCACACGGTACAAGGTTCAACGAACCATACAAGAGCACGTGCTCCAATCGTGATACCTCCAGACGATGACGACGACGATTTCATACCACCAATGCCTCGACGATTTCGTTAATCTACATCATCACTTTCTATTGCCCTTTTAAGATGATCACTGATACCTTATTAATCTTGCGTATGTTCGAATATACCCTGTTAAGAGTATTGGTCGGCTTAAAGACTGTTTTTTTACTCATGCATTTTAAAATATTTTAGAGTAGAAATTTTTTAATTTTGTTACATAAATTACACAGTCAAATCACATAAATAGGAGGAGTACGAGAAAAAACGTATTTCGGCACACAGTGTGCCGAATACCAACTGTATTCGGCACACCGTGTGCCGAATACGCTTTTTGGTTGTATTCGGCACACGGTGTGCCGAATACAGTCATTTTCGGCACACCGTGTGCCGAATACATGTGCTAAAATTGTAAATACGAAAAATAGTTGTCCATTTAAGCAAATACGGTCACGTATGTTGTACAAAATCGAATTTTTGCCATTCATATATCACAAACCAACTTCTGATGGCGGTCTCTAAAAGTCAACTTGCTGTCTAACTTTGAGCATCGTACAGATAGACCACAGTAACTACTTATTGCTACGTATGTGCAGGACTCAATGTCCCTCCTTTTGATCTTTACCATTGGCCCATGCAGTTTAGTAGAAAGCAAGTGATATAAACTTGAAGAGAAACCTCCATGAAGCTTCAACAAAATGCCAGGTGAAGCTGCATACTCGAAGCCTTTCTTTGAACAGTCAAGAACCTGTGACATTGCAAGATCACCTAACCTGCATCACCAGAAGAACCATGAGAATGAACTAAAATGTCAAACAAGGAAAACGGGAAAACATGCTTGCTTCACATGAATCGCTTGCCTGCGGCCGCAATTGTTTTACAAATAGTTGACAAGAATATCCACCGGTTTTTATGTTTCAGTTTTGCAGCAGTTTTCCATAGTGCCAAACATATGTTGTATGCGCCATGGTTTTTCCTCACATGAGTTGCAATAGGACTTCTTCAGATCGATCTTGTCGTGCAGTGAAGGGCCCAGTGGCCCCTCCTGTACTTTCAATCATCAAATGGGAGAACTGGAGTGGCAACAAATGTGTCAACAAGATCCATCTTGAAGAAATAGAAACTAAAGCATAGTCATAATTGGTGAGGTTGTCAATCCAAAGGCATGCCCATTGTACCCATCTGATTTGACGGTAGAAAGAGGTTCCTGAGTAACCTGTCTCCAAAACTCGATGTTTCTGAGCTAAAATACTGCAATGTAGAACTGATCTTCGTTTAAACCTTGGAAACTAATGATCGCAAAGAGTGTCATGCAATCATATACTCCATCCATTCAGAAATAGTAGGCGTATTTTATTTTGGGAAAGTCAAACTTTGTGTACTTTGACTAACATTTAATCAAATTATAAGAATTTTTAGTGTATAAAATTATACAACTAGGTTCACAATTCAAAATAATTTCATACTATATAGGTTTTGTAGCTATAAATGATGTATTTTGTGAGAAAACCTTAGTCAAAATCCAACTTCCAAGATCGAGCCTAAAAGAAATACGCCTACTATTTCTAAACAGAGGGAGTATTTGTTTCATCTTGTAAGAGTATCTCAAGATTTTTAGTCTCATATTATTATGTTTATACAATAGCCTTTGCAATACCCTGATTTTAGGACATTCTAGATGTAGCAAATCCTAGAAGAAAATATGCGAACATTGTATAGAATGAACCGTATAGTTAACTAATAAAGTAGGTATATCAAAATGCTGATCCAACCCAGCATTGAACTGGATGAGACTAAACAGGTAAATAAGCTGCAATACCATACTAGGTTTAATGAAGAACACTCCAGAATTTCACATACCAAATTACAACTAACTATGCCTAAGAATCCGGACAACCTGATTAGCACAGGGCGGGCCTTCAGTTTCCAAGATATTCAGAAATAAATTGGTGGAAAGTAGATTTGCACCTAGAAGTCAAGCTTGATGCTGATAACTTAGATGTCACACAAACAACTCTGCATAACAGCTTGCACACTCCTTTTCATCACGTAATTTAACACACCAAAAATTTAGAATAAAAAATCCAGTCCTCCCATACTAGTACGAACAAAATGCTACACATGAATAACCTCTTTAATTCGCATGCCAATGCATAAGCAAACTATCAGCACGAGATAATTAACCAAGAACTCAACAATTCAGCACGACAGGTTCGCAACAGAACAAGCAATCGGATCTGGTGTAGCTGCATAATATAATATAGTTCATAAACAAACACCTGACCTATAGAGGGATCCAAACGCCAGGTTATCATGGTCGCCTTTCGCATCGACGTAGTAATCCTTGGCCGGCTTTGTCTCCGACCCAGCCCAGGCACGAACCCCAGGCTTCCGCGAATCTGCCGCCCCATCATACCGCTCCTTCTCTCGCCTCCGTTTCCTCCTCCCCCTCTCCTTACTTCGCGACCCCATATCCTCGTCGGAAGCCGGAGGCAAACGCGATGAGGGCACTAGCTCGTACTTCGCACGGGCGGGCTGCGGCGACGGAAGGGATGAAGAGGCGGTGACCGGGATGTTCGGGGAGGAGGCGTCGAAGGAGAAGCTAGGGTTTGACAGCCACCGGGATTCGGCGGTGGGGGTGGAGGAGGTGGTGGCGGCGAGAGGGAAGAGAAGGAATATAGAGGATGAGGTCGTGGGAGGGCACGGCTCATCTCGTGGCAGGGACGGCAGTGGTGGTGGTCGGCGGCGAGGGCTCCATGACGCGGGAGAAAGAGAGAGGTTCGTGTGTTGTGTGTCTAGTGTTGTGGACTCGAGCGAGGAAGGTTCGGGCCGCTGACGATGTGGGGCCCACGGAAGGCGTCGCCGATATGTGGGGCCATGGGGTTGAGAAGATTGGGAGCTGTTTGGTTCTTGCCTCACTCAGTTAAACTAAGATTTAGTCACCTCTACTAAATTTAGTTTTTGTCTAATTCAAAACTAAAATTTGATCATATTTAAATAAATTTGAACGACCAAATCTTTATACAGCAAAGCTAGACAAGATTTTAATATAAAATGACCATTCTGATTTAGTCAGCCAAAGTTTTAATTTAGGCTTAAACACAATATTACTTGACATGATTAAATTAGTGTAACTTTAATTTTAATTTTGACATGACTAAATTTTAACTTCTTTTTTTTCCGCATGCGAGAACCAAACAGTCCCGAGTCTGGAGAGTTGTTGGACGGGCCTGCACAATAGACCGTGAAGCCCATCCAGCGGCCTGGTCCAATTCGAATTTTCAAGATGTTCGAACAATAAGTTGGCTCATTTTGGAAAGACATGAGACGCGAGCTCGGATACGTCAGAGCTCGCGGCCCAGTTAAAACCCACTCTCTATGGGCAGCATTGGCTTTTCTTCCTCTTTTTATTTGAGGATAACTCGTTAGTATTTTGTAAATTATTATCTCCTAAATTAGATAAGTTATAAAAAAGATTTTATTTTATTAAAAATATTTACTTTGTATGTTTTTTGAAGAATATCCCGTTGCATACTTTCTTCATTGCATGGTTCCAAAAACAATGATTACTTAAAAATACAAGAACAACAAGTCGAAATAATACCTAAGAAGCCAAAGAAATCCCGCGAAAAAATAGAAAGTGCTACCAAAAAATCGATAAAAAAACTTCCAAAAAAATGTTGTGTTGAACACAATTGGTGAGAAACGGCTATGCGGACCATAAATTGTAGCATCATGTCTCGGAAATTGTTACATATGGTATTTTAAATTGTTGCATTGAGTACTTACAAAAAGTTGTATAGGGTTGCAAATTTTTTGCATTACGTTTTTCCAATAGGTCACACAGTTTGATTAGGAGCCATCAGATTGGTGCTATGCCCGTCAGAGTTGAAGTTTGTCTCACCAAATTTTGGAGGTATAACTCAAAGGAAATGTATGTGTTAACCCAAACAGGCAATGCTTGTTGAAAAATGATTTTACGCTTTTATTTGTTGTTTGAAAAAAATCATTACAAGTCAAAGTCGTACCACACTTACGTTCACACACATGGGTCCATGGATTCTGATTTTTTGGGATTGTGTATTCTGAATTTTGAGTAGTATAATGGAATACCGAGTACATCTTAAAAACAATGTCATTAGCTACGTTGCTGGTTATAAATTTCAAGTCGTCATGCATCCATCCGAGAAGGTTATAGAATGATATGAATTTTTTTTAATTATACAGTAGTATAGTAATTCATCATAAGAACAGAGAGAAAATGAGATATTACTTGGAAATAGGTTTCATGGTTGGCGGTAGGCAATGAGCAGTGATAGTCAGTCCCCAAATTGATATCTTTGATCTGAAAAAAGTGTAGCACTTGAACTTGGGATTTCTCAGCTCGCACGATATGTACTTCACATACCACCATAGAAGTATTAGTGACAACAATAGCATATGTACCTTTTGATATCTTATGTCTAAAACTTCAAATGTTTATTTGTACATCTAAATGATTTTAAATAAAAAAAATTCAACTATAAAATTGTAGATCTCATCGAGGGCTATAATTTACATATAAAATTTGTCTCTATCTGATTTCATATTGAAAAAAGTTAAATTTTTTAAAGATAATCTGTCATTTATTATCATTGTCGGTTCGTAGTACGGACCGACAGTAATAATTGACGAACTATTACTGTCGGTTCATAGCTATATTATCACTTTCTTTCAGTAGCTTAAGTCGGTAGTGATGATAGAGCTGGACATCACTATCGGCTCAAACCATCAGCCGACAATGATTCTTTTTATTGCTATCAGTTCATAAAACATGATGACAGATTCTTTTCGTGCGATTTATAAACTAGTAGTGATGAACTGATTGATTTTATAATAGCATAGTCAAGAGAAAAGGACGTTTGTACTCATTATAAGTTCTCTAAAAGACATGTACTCGTTCCTATCGGGGCATGAACACAGAGACATAAGTTAGGCACAACATGCAACGCAATGTCTATGTTTATGTGGTCTAAGCAAACTAATAGGAAACGATAAAAATTTGAATGTAGGCTCATATTTTAATATGTAGAAGAAGAAATGCATTGGATAGATAATTTCTACGCTAGTGTCAGTAAGAAATGAAAGATAATAGGCACTGCTCTAGTACATTTGTATTGGGACTGGACTAAATTTATCTTTTTAATTTCTCTTTCCTAGTTCAGTTTGTGTTTGATTTGACGGTAATTCCTGACAAGTTTCCGGATATCTAGTCATCTCATAATAAGTTTGCTCATTGTCTAAATTTAAAGGAATGTCGCAATAATCAATTGAAAGGCACTCTGATAGTAACGGCAAATGTGGCTCGACAACGATTTGTGCTCCGTACTGAAGATATGCATTCACCCTCGGTCCTCATAAACAAACAGCATTTTTCTGCCAACCGACTGAGACCTACAGGTACTGTAAGGTATGGCTTGGATTAGGTCCTGTTTGTTTCAGCTTCGGATTCTGGCTTTCAGCTTTTATAATCCAAAGCTGAAACAAACAGGCAGTTTTTGGTTATAGCTTTTTAAAATCTGCTGGTTGGATTGTGAGAATCTGAGAAGCTAGTTTTCCTTAGCTTTTGATAGATTGTGAAAGTCCATTTTACTAAACTGTCCATTAATTTTTTTTAGAATCTACAGTCTAAAAGCTTTTCATAATCTAGCTTTTTACAATCCAGCTTTTCACAATCCAGCTTTTATAAGCTGCTTTTCAGAATCTCTAGCTGAAACAAACAGGCCCTTAGCAACACTGGAGCCATACCGATCTATGGAGCTGCCCATGATTGTTTCAAGTGATTTATCCTTCTGCTTTAAGCTGTTGCGAGGAAATCCTGCCAATTACAGTCACTTCATGTGTGCCGGCTGGTTTGCAGCTTCCATCTTGTGTTGCACTCATCTGGAACATATTCCGGTCTGATTCTCGAGCTGTTATTAGTATTATCGATGAACTGCCAAGATACTCCAATTTATAGTGCCCTATTGCCGTCAAAGAATACTTCTTCACAGATGTTTGTTGCTGTTGGATGTAATTGTTGACACGGCATGGCATGGTGGGCGACTCCAATTTGTGCCACCTCGCCAGCCTCCGAGAAAACTCGTCAGCACGGCTCCTGTGGCAAGCCACTGCCAGTGCATCTAGTCATCTAGTCATCCAGCCATCAAAACAACCAACTCTTCTGCAACGGCCTCTGAATGCCGGTGCAAATCGTTCACCGAGCCGCTGCATACCTCATGCTACCTGCGGCTACACCGAGCACACGACCCAGCCCTCCGGACGGAGCTACGTGCGTGGGGAGACATTGTTTGATAGAATTAGGTTTTGGTGAAACTTTAGTTCTAAAATTTTTTAAAGTTAGATATTTTTAATTTTAGAAATTTATAGAGTTGGAGCTATAGTACATCAAAAGTGTTTGATGAGTTCTTTTATTTTTATTTTAGTCTAAAAGTATATATTTAAATCATTTTATTTTAGTATGTAAACTAAGATCTAATATAGAGTTAAGAGCTAAAATCTAACAAGTATTCTAGATCTCCTTTAGGGCCTGTTTGGCAGAGTATTCTAGATCAGCTCTTAGAGTGGAATCACTAGAAGTTCTGTCAAATAACAGTTTACAGTTTTCAACTCTTAGAGTGATTTCGTGGTAGTAATTCCGTATAATGAACTAGATACTGGAAGCTGAAAAATTAGCTTCCCCATATTCACTTTCAGGATGCTCTGGACAAGCTTCAGCTCCATAAAATAAAACTAAATAGTAAGAAGTACACTTGGTCCAACCAGCAATCGAATGTGATACTTACTGGGATTGATCGTCGCTTCTGCACATCAGAATGAGAGTTAATGTTTCCGAACACCTTTATGGAAGCGCTATCTTCTAGTGGTTCAGACCACTACCAGTTATTCATCTTGGGCGATCATGTCTCTAAGGGGCCTTCGGGTTCAGGTTTGAATCCTACTAGGTCAAGATGCCAGCCTTTGTCGAAGCAGTTCAAAGAAGTTGGAACAGACCTGTGTACTCAAGTGACTCAATGCTCAAGCTCCACATAAAGTTTACCCGCCTACAAAATGATTTGCGCAACTGGAAGTGCAAGACAGTTGGGGATATTAGATTAAGGCTGATTGTTGCACAAAAGGTGATTCTGAGGATGGACTGGGCGGAGGAAAAACGCAATATGTCGACATATGAAATTGAACTCGGGAAATTCTTGAAAAGCAAAGCTATCGCCTTGGTGGCCATTGAAAAGACCCGCCTGAGGCAACACTCGCGCCTCACATGGATTCGAAAAGCTGACACAAATTTTAAAAATTTACAACTAAGAGCAAACGCAATGAAGAGAAAGAACTTTATCCAAAAATTAGAAATAGAGACATGTATGACTATCACTAAGAAGGTAAAAGCAAAATAATTATATGCGTACTTCGTCAGCCACATTGGGACGGCAAGAGACAGGTCGGTGTGCCTTAATTGGGAAGCTTTGCAATACTCCCAGTATGATCTCGGTGAACTGGAAGACCCCTTTGAGGAAGAAGAGGTGTAATTCACTATTAGATCTCTCCCTTCTGAAAAATCACCGAACCTGATGGCTACATTAGTATATTATACAAAACTTGCTAGCACACCATCAAGCAAGATATCCTTGCCACTCTGTGGGCCTTTTTTATTTGAGATGCGCCAATTTTCACCTCCTAAATGAAGCAAATATCATTCTGCTTCTAAAAAGAGATGATGCTTCAAAGGTAACGGATTGCAGGCCCATAGGTCTCATCAACAGTTTCTCAAATATCGTTTCCAAGTTGCTTGCCAATAGACTGGCACCTCGCCTAAACGAGATTGTGTCGAGGAGCCAAAATGCTTTCATCAAAATAAGCTGCATCCATGATAATTTCATTTATGTGCTAGCCGTCATACAAGAACTGCATAGGCGAAAAGTTGCATCCCTATTTATAAAATTGGATATAGCAAAGGCCTTTGACTCCGTAAGTTGGCCTTACTTACTCAAGGTCCTCGACATGCTGGGCTTTGGAGTCCGTTGGAGAGATTGGATTTCACAGCTCTTGGCCACTACTTCCTCTCGAGTAATGCTAAATGGGAAACTTGGAACTAAATC
Source organism: Phragmites australis (assembly GCF_958298935.1). NCBI lineage: Eukaryota > Viridiplantae > Streptophyta > Magnoliopsida > Poales > Poaceae > Phragmites > Phragmites australis. The sequence continues at coordinate 44,121,257 of NC_084925.1, read as the reverse complement.
CAATCATGCAAGAGGCCTTCGGCAGGGTGATCCCCTATCTCTGATGTTGTTTATCATTGCAATTGACTCGCTGCAGCGATTGTTTCAGCTGGCCGAAGACAAGAAGCTCCTCTTGGTAGTCCTTCTCAGGAAGGCAAATCTTTGTTGCTCTATGTATGTTGATGATATGCCCTTGTTCTGCAAACCTAGCAGAGACCAGCTAGGCTCTGTAAACCAAATCTTCAGGCCTTCGGGAACACCTTAGGTTTGATGATAAATTTTACGAAGACTGAAATTTTATCGATTAGATGCGACGATGCCCAACTTGCCAACATCCAAGAGGTTTTCTGGGAGCAGTCAAGATTTTCCGCTACCGATATCTTGGTCTCCTTCTCCATACAAGGAGACTAAAAAGGGTACGTGTGCAACCTCTTCTGGACAAACTCAGGGATCGGCTTCCGGGATGGAAAGAAAAATATTTCTCCTTGGCCAGTAGAGAGGTTTTGGTTAAATTTGTCCTATCCTCTCTTTCCACCTACCATTTGACGGTCTTCCCTATGCAAAAATAGCTCCTACGCCAAATTGACCGCATTAAGAGAGTCTTTCTGTGGAAAGGTGAGTAACTTGAGCACGTAAATGGTTCACACTCTCTAGTAAATTGAAAGGTGATAGCCAGACCTAAAGAGTTGGGGGATTGAGGATCTTGATTTAGAGCGCTTTGCTATAGCTTTGAGAGTTCGATGGCTTTGGTTTCGTTGGTTGGACACGGAAAGACCTTGGACTATATTACATATTCTGTGTGACATAATGGATCAAGACCTTTGGCAATGGGAGAAAGACCGCTTTTTGGTAGGATAGTTGGCTCAACGGCTTGGCACCAAAGGTGATCGCCTTAGACCTCTATAAGTTGGCAAAACGAAAGCTTCGAATGGTGCACGAGGAGTTACTAAATGATAGTTGGATCACCAATCTGCGCCCTCTTACAATGATGGATGAGATAGCCCGATTCATTGAATTATAGAACGTGTTGCAACAAGTGCATTTCCAGGAGGATTTAATGGACCAAATCCATTGGCGATGGATTTAAGGGAGAGTATACGATTTGCGGAGTGCTTACAACATACAATTTACCAGAGCTTCCAACCGTTACAATATGAAGTCTATGTGGAAGGCACATGCCGAGCCAAAATGCAAAACGTTTGTCTGGCTTCTCGTGCAGGGGAAGATTCTGATGGCTGAAAATTTAGAGCGGAAGGAATGGCCACATACACAGCTTTGGTCTCTGTGTCACTCCGCAAATGAGGATGTCACCCACCTTACAAAAAAAATGTTCCTATACAAATCAAGTGGGGTGCTTTTTATCTCTTTGGTTTGGTTGGAGCGACCTCCCTGCTCTAGCTGACCATACGAGTGTCTGCTCATGGTGGTGACACGCACGTATCAAGATTGCAAGGGAAAGCAGACATGAGTTTAATGGAGTTGTTTTGTACTTCTTTAGCGGCAATCGTTGGACCCGAAAGAGATGGCAAGTTTGGCGAAAATGAATATTGATCAAAGGAAGAGGGTGTGGTTGGAGTAGTCTTTGTCATTTATTTTTGACGCTGCTTGTTGCAGTCTTTAGTACCTCCGCATGCTGTGTACTTGAGGTAGTGCTACCCTTATGAGCGCGCTGCTACTCCTGCTTAGTTGAGAGGTTCTTCTGTGTTGTACGGTTTTCGATGCATGTTGTATCCCTAGTTGTTTTGGCTGGAGTTTGGTTGTGTTGGACCTCTCTCTTTCTTTAAATAAAACACGGCAATCCTCTTAATGTCGTTCTTTAAAAAAATCACTTCTCCTAAAAAAAATCATTTTTCTCTATAGAATTTACTCTAGAGAATCACTTCTAGACCTCCTTTGGATAGTCTTTTTTTTGGCTTTCCCTTGAAAAAAAGCTAAAAGTTGATGGCTTTTAGTTGACTGGGGAAACGGTTGTGATTGAAATAAACTAGAAGGTGAGAAGCAGGTTGAGAGAGATTTTTCTAGTTTTTGGTGTGCTAATAAGCTAAAAATTTAATTTAAAATACAACAATAAAAATTCAACAATCACAACCACTTTCTTAATCAGATAGAAGCTTTAAAGCCACAACCTATACAAACAAAATTCTAGTCACAGAATCACTTTCTCCAAAAATCATCACTTTTTCTAAAAAAAAAATAAATCAAATGAGATATAGCGAATAGACCCGACTCACACTCACCCCTTTTCGCTAGTGCCGGATGTAACACTTTTATCCCTCTAATGGCAACTTCAGGTTACTACCGTAGCATTCTAAAGAAATATCTTGAAATGACAGCGACAAAAGGTCTTTGCGAGGACAAGACAATCATGTCACTCCCGTCCTTTATTTTCCCCTTGGACCGTGCTTTTATGGTTGTGTTTATACATATCATGATTATTCTGAAAACCAATCCATTATTGAAGCAGTTCATTGTCCAGAGCCAGGGTATCGGCTCTGTGCAACTATCTCGGGAGCCGGCCGGCCGGCCCGTTTCTGGCCTTGTCGCTGACTCGCGTTTCTGATCGACTGAAAAGGGAAAGGAAATGCCCCAGCAATCTTGTGAAAACAGGTAACCCGAATCGAAAATCCGACACGGGCAGCTTTACCTTTTTCCGTGCTGAGATCTTGTCGATCTGCGAGGGAGATTCAGTGGCCAGTGCCGAATTGCTTTGCAGGCTACGACTACTGCAGCGCCATAACCAACATAATCACAGGTCGAGACATGAAATCTAGAGACAACTTAAACGACAACTCCTATAATCTATTGCCTGTCAGTGCGTCGTATTAGTCAATAATAAATACAGTACAAGATATAAATGACTTCGTTTCGTGTGCTACGTACCGTCTCTTGCTGAGAGACAAGAGAGATCTTCGTCTCTTTCTCCATTGACTCATCTCTACGTCATAAAAAATCCTACGTAGCAAAGCTTATAGACAGTTGATGCAATGCCTTTGTACGTGCGCTAAACCTTTTGGCCCTTGTAATTAATCAAGGGCCAGCCTGCATGCCCTTCAAGATGTTTTGCGACGTTCGCAAGCCTGGACCGGAGCCTGGTGGATGCAGACGATAGCTCATGTTGAGCTGGTCAGCTGGGAGAGTTCACAGCCCTAAAAAAAAAACTGGGAGAGCTCACGGGCTTGCAATGCATTGCATGGCGGCATCACCAGCTTAATTGAGCTTGAGATATACGTGCTACGACAGTGCCCGTGCTAAATGAACATCCAGCCATGTTAAATTCATCGACCGACTGGGACCAACATGCCCAGGGTAGCTAATTAAGGTTGTTTTACGAAGTTTTTTAAAATTTTTTTGTGAGAAGATGCTGGCTTAACTGGCTTAATTACGAGACTTGAGATGTCACCTTCACTGTTTTTTATCTAGAAAATTTGTTAGCAGTAGCAGATCTAGAGCCACAAAATAGAGGCTATCACTCTTACTCCTCCTATTATTCTTTTCTTCTTCCTCCTCTTCCAAATCAGTCCGCCGTTGTTTGTTAGACCATCCTCAAATATATTTTCTCTATTTCATCCTCTTCCCGATCCCCCCTCCGTTTTCATTCACTTTATTTTTTCTCATCTCTAACAGTTTCACTTCGAAGAGATTCATAAAGGGAAAGGAGAGAGAATCCCGTTCTGAAGAAAATGATATTGAAAATCCTTTCGTGACGAAAATCATAAAAGAAAACCGTTGGAACGTTGAAAGGAACAAAAAAAAAATCACTTTGTAAAGAGATTCTGAATCCTGACGAGAATCGATTGGAAATGATCTTTAGAGATGATGTGAACTTGAACAATCCCACAGCTTTGGAGCTATCTAGGTAGATAGTAGTAGTACTAAGTTAGGTACGGGACCCGGCAACATTAAGAAAAACGAAGGGAACAGAAAGTAAATTGCAGATTTGCGTAGCAGCTCCCGCTTTTCTGAATTTTAATTTTAATACTAAGGTCGTTCTGTTCTGTTCAGACTCGAGACCAGGAAACGGCTAGCTTCGTCGGGCCCATACAGAGCCAGGCCCAATCTCGTCTACTGGGCTTATACCGAGCTCGGGCCAAACCCAACTCCAGGCCCATACCTTGGCAGCGACATAGACAGAACTGGCACGACTTTGCCATCATGCCATGCATGGTGTCATGGTCATCAACAGGCAGTTTGGAGTAGTCTCTGTTACGGAGCACACATGCAGCCGGTACAGGTTGACAGTAGCAGTCAGTTCTCCGTGGCGTTGCGCCGTATGTGTCAATGGATGTAGCATGGACCAGGGAAAGGCGGCGAAAAACAAGACCAGTGCTCCTGTCATGCTGCAAATGAATGGCCTGATGGAAACACATGCCATCTCCCGGCATTGAAGACGAGCCAACGACAATTCCAGCTCCCAAACGCCGAGAAGATGGGATCGATAATGACAATTAGGGCTTCTACGCTGTCGCAACAGCATGGCGAATTGATTGCACCATTCAGTATCGTTGTGCTTGCACATGTTCACCGGAAGCGCATGCATGCCCTGAAACTCACCCTTGCATTCTCTCTGTAGCTGCTAAGCTAGCTCTAAGAATTCTTGAGAGTTATTCCTAATTTTAGAAATTTTTAGAGTTGAAGCTATAGACAGATTAAGGATTTTTTAAGGTATATTAATTTTATTTTAAATTAAAATAGATATTTAAATAACTCAATTTTACCTTACAAATTACAGATCTTAAGTAGATCTTAGAGCTAAAGCTCTGTCAAATATGATCTTACTTCCGCCACTGCCAGGGAATGGCAACTCAACCACCCGTATTAATAGAGCAATTGAAAGGGATCGGAGGCGATGCAAACATGCATCGCAATGTCGCAATTCAGTGGAGGCCCCAGATTACAGCCTGCGCTCTGCGAGCTCTTAAATTGAAGCCTGAACACCAGGTACACCTCATTTTGTATCAGGGACAGATAATGACATGCGGCGGAGTGACGTGTACATTTAGCAAGTGGCAAGAGTAACTACCAGTGCACCTCACAAGCCTGTCCACAAACCACGTATGAAAAGAAGTCTGTTCACAAATCGACAAGCAGCTTTCCCATATCAGCAATCGTGACAGATTCAACGAGTCAAACAAACCAAAGCAGTGATATTTCTCTTCATCTTACTAAAAAAATAGAGAGAATGTTCATTAAGGCTTAACACCATTAGACAGAAGTCAATACCCGAACCATTCATCATCCTCTTGCTGCAACTACGAACTAGAAGGGGCTGGAATGGGTGGCAAAAAACTATGGAGGGAAGGATGGAAAAAGGAGGAAACAACTGAAAGAGTGACGGCAGCAAGAGGAATGAGACGAGCATGGTGCGTTCTTGACTCCTTCGTTTCATGCAAAGCCTAGCAAGCAAGCAAGCTTCGAATCCTGTAGAGATAAGATCATAACAGACGGGACACCTAAAGCAAGAACAAGTTATCATGCATGCATGAATGGTAGAGAGAGAGGAGAGGGAGAGGGTTGAATCAGCATGGATCGGACGGCGCAGCAACAGCGGCAGGTGAACCCAAGCGCGCGACACCAAGGCAGCAGCCCCGCCTCCTTGAATGGCGAGCATTGAAACCCCCAACCAACCAAGAACTCCATCGCGAACTAACGCCTTGAAGAGAATTCACTCCTCGCAGCAGGCAAGCGGCCGGCGGCCGGGGGGGAGACCTACGCAGGCATGCATGCACGCAGCAATTCGATCGATCGGGCTTCATCAATGGCTGGCGCAATTCAAGGCCGCCTTAATTTGCTCCACAGTGGTGCTGATGAGGTTGTTGACCGTGGCCACCGACTCGGCGTTCAGCTTCGACGACGGCAGGCTGCTCACCAGGATCTGGAACGCCACCGTCACCAGGGACCCGGCAGGCGGGGAACCCAGCGGGCCCGCTCTCGTCGACGCGCCGGGCCGGCCATCGGGCAGGATGGTGAAGCCCGACGGCAGGAGCGGAATGGCGGACGGGTCCTCACCGCTCATCACCACGTTGGCAGCCGGGATGTCGATCGGCGCATACACCACCAGCGAGCCCGACGCGTCGGTGCAGCTCTCCTGCAGGATCAGCATGCCGTTCTGGCTCGCGTTCAGGCCCTACACACATGCATTGCATTTCGTCAAACACCGAAACACGTTAGTCGAGTAGTAACGCATGTGTGTGTGTGTATGCCATCCTTTGACACGTACGAAATTGGCGAAGCCATCAATCAGATGGGTGCTTACTCTTAGCAAGGAGATGCAATTCCCTGGGTGCGAGCCGTTGGGGATCCGCGACACCTCCTGCACCGGGTTGCCGTGCGACAGCACGTCCCACTGCAAAGAACACGAGACGTGGCCATCGTGTCACGCTAGTTAGAATGCGGCGCGATGCAGATATTTTTTTAGAATTCTGGACGTTGCAGCGCGGACCTGAGAGCGCGTGTTCTCGTTGCGGACGAAGGCGAACACCCGGTCGCACGGGACCGGCAGCCAGATGGACGTGGCGGCGCTGAGCACCACGCCGCTGGGCTGCCCCGGGTCCGTGCTTCGGTGCACCATGACGCGGACGCCCACGTCGTTGGGCCCCGGCAGCGTCGTCCACCGGTGGAGCTGGGACGCGCTCAGGCTCGCGCAGAAGCTGGTCAGCATCCGCTGCGACAGCTTCATCATGCTCCGCTTCCCTTCCGGCGTCACTGCAAGCCAATATAATGAACCGGGCGTGAATTATTCATAGCCGAAATTTCCAGTGCCAACGACATGCCGTGACCAATCACTTCAAGATTTGACCAAGTGCGGCGTACACACCTCCTGCAATGTCCCGGTGCGGCATCCCGGCCGTGGCGAGGCACGCGTACCGTTCGCACGCCCTCTGCAGCGCGGCGAGCCACCGGTGCGCCCCGAACGCCGCGCCGCTCAGGATGAGGTCGCGGTAGAGCAGGTGGATGGGAACCGTGTCCTCGATCTCCATGTGCTCGACCCAGGTCACCTGAATTCGCTCGCCAAATGGCACAGGCATGAGGTATCATGACGCCACGTTACGTACGCACAGTGGCAATGCACATGGAAAAAAAGGGACGTGAATTACTATACTACCTTGGAGTAGCCATTTGCCATATCAGCGATGAGGCAGCCCGAGGGGAGGCGGCACGAGCGCGACGGCGTCGCGCCGAACCGGGCGTCGCGCTGCTGCAAGTCCACCGAGATGTCGGCGACCGCCCACAGACCGTGCTCGATCTGCCGGCAGTAGCGGAGGAAGCAGAACTCGCGCGTCGGGACGACCGGCGACATCACGTGCAGCTCCTCGTACATCTGCGCGGCGCGAATGCACAAAATTTCTCGTCAAATCGAGCGAAAGACCCGTGCGAGCGCGACGTGACTCAACAATCGAGCTTACCAGAACCAAAGACTCGCTCCGCCCGGCCATGCCGTTCACGAGGACATCAATCGTCCGCGCCTTGGACACGATGGCAGGGAAGAACTCCATCCACTTGCTCTGCAAAAACAGTGACCGCAGCACGTCACGCAAACGATTCTGTAGGTGCAAAAATAATGCTAAAAATGTAACGTAATGATTTGAAAATTACAGGCCAAAATTAACACTTTACCGAGTCCATGAACATGTCGACGAGCCCGACGGCGCTCATGAACACGAGGCCCGAGTCGCGGGAGCCCTCGACGTGCACGTCCGGGCCGCGGAACGAGCTCCCGAGCTTGGCGAAGATGCTGTCGTACGTGTCGACGTTGAGCACCTCGCGGCCGTCGGGGCCGCCCGTCTTGACCCAGAGGTGGTCGCCGGCCTGCGCCAACCTGACGAGCTCGTCCATTGCACGCGTCGCCATCTCGGCCATCATGGGCCGCTCCATCTCCGACACCGGCGTCGGGAGCTGGAATGACGAATGCACCGAGCAGCCCCCGCTGAGGAGGTCCAGGTCTAGCGACGGCCCGAGCGGGGGGCTGCCAAGCCCGCCGACGGACAGGTCCAGCGACGACATCGACAGTGGCTGCACCGGAGGCAGCTGCGTGATGGACCGCCCCAGGTACTTGGACGTCACGCTCGAAACCCGGTCAAGCTGCACTTGCAACGCGTGAGAAAACGTCGTGTAAAACAACCAGAATGCAATGGCAAATCAACCGATCAAGAGGAGCATGGAGAATATGTTGGGGGCAAACAGCTTGCCTCTTCTTTGAGGCGCGCATTCTCCATGCGCAGCTTCTGCTCGTCGAAGTAGTCGTCGGCGACGGGCGGGCCGCCGCAGGTGGGGCAGATGACGTTCCGGAGTGCCTCGCGCATGGCGATGTTCTCGCACCGGATCTTGTCGTTCTCCGCGCGCAGGAAGCAATTGTCCTGGCGCTCGTGCTGCGCCTGCAACCCCGGCCAAATAATCAAAACTAAATTAAATGGCCGTCTCAAACAGGTGAATGAATCAAAAAACGTGGAAAAGATGGCAACTTTGCGAGAGAAACCACGGGATACCTTCATCTGCGTTCGCCGGTTCTGGAACCAGAACTTGATCTGCCTGGGCTCCAGCCCCAGCTCCCTGCTCAGCTGCATCCTCTGGTTCTCGTCCGGGTGCGGGCACTCCTTGAACATCCTGCGCGCGTGCATACAACACCGTCCGCCACGCCGCCATTTCAGCAAAGAATCCACGAACAGCCAGATAAGCAAGGAAGGAAAGAAAGAATCGGCGGGTGCACGTACGCCTCGAGTTGCTGAATCTGGCGCGGTGTGTGGCGGTGGTATCTCTTCTTCCGGCGCTGGCCGTCGGAGCCTTCCATGACGTCGTCGCCGAAGTCCATCGCGTCGCGCGCACGCCTCGGTCGACGGCCGCTTGCTTCGAGCGCAATCGGGGAGGACTAACTAGTCCACTAGCGGCAGCACTAGTACCACGAAGGCTAGCTACACTCCTAGCTAGGCGCTATATAGCCTCGCTCGTATGCAGGAAATAGTAGCAGCAGCAGCAGCGGTGGTACGAGTAGTAATCTCGCTGGTCCTCACGAAGCAGCACACTCCAGCTAGCTCAGGAGGGGAAGTCGCTCGCCAAGAGAAGAAAGAAAACGAAGTAGATTTCTCCAAGCAGCCTGGGTTCAGCCACCTATCTATCGATCAGGCCTCCGCTTGTTCCTCCTGGCTCCATTAATTCCCTTCCACCATTAACTCCCGCCTTTCCCTATCTCTCTTACAGAGAGGACTGAGACAACCAGGGAGCAGTGTATGACCGGAGGGAGATCTCGCTCCTTGGGTTTGCACTGCGCTTGCGCGTGTGGATGCCTCGTTCGAAAATCCAGAGGGGGGAGAGATCAGTGGGACGAGAGGGAGGATCAGGATCGTCTGATTTCCTCGTAGAAGTCCGATTTCATTCCAAGAGTCGTTTAATTTATAATTAATATTTAAGACTGAATCTTAACTTTTCAATGTTTTCCGATTAATTATGTAATATTTCTCTATTCCATAACTAGTTTAATATTTTTTATTAATTATATGATATTTTTCGATTAATTATATAATACTTTTCCGGTTTTGAGCGAAATCAAGTTAACTTGAAAGCGGTAGGCGGGCAGAGTAATAGACGATGCGAATTAAAAGCCGGAGGAGTATTTAAAAGGGGCCCACCTGCTCGGTTCGAGGCACTACTGTTGCTTTCTTGGGTTCGGGTGGGAACAGCTGGAACCATTTAAGGCCCAAACGGGTCGGGCATGTTGACTTTTCCTGGCATCCCTCAACCCGCAAAGCAGCAAGTACGTTTTCAGCTCTATTTTCACAGTGTTTTTGTGTTTGGACCTGGCAAACCATACATGCTGGCAGGGTTTTGTGCTCAAAGTTGCTATCAATTTTATTAAGAGTACAAGGTTTAAGTTGATACGCTCATAACACCATAGTGTGTGCAAACAATTATGTGGATCTCATTTTGGGTCAGCCATTAATTATGCATACTTTCAATCGACAAACACATGTCCAGCCTTTTTTCCCTTCATAAGATGACTATATTAATCATCTCCAATAATATAGATAGCTTACATCTATAAAAGTTATAGATATTATTAATATATACTCCATCTAGTCACAAAAGAGCATTGTTTTTTGTTATGTGTAGACAACGAGTTTAAACTTTGATCATCAATAAATTATTTAATGAGGATTCGATAATTAATAATTATTAGAAATATACTAAGGATGAAGTATCACCGTACATGCATTTGCCGTCTTATACGGTAGGTTTAATAAGCGTTAATCGCTACGCGATAAATAAAGCATATACGAATATTTCAAACAATTTATCATGTTCTATATGAAAATATCCCTAAATTATTAAATAATTATCTAGATAACATATTCTGGAAATATTACGGTCGAGATTTTGAGTATGATATACCTCACTTACTCGACTCACCTTCAATAATTACGATATTATTGTATTTAATGAGTACGTCATCTACTCATAGTAGTAGCATTTCTCTCTCCATTATTCTCTGTTTCATAGACAAAATTTTGATGTGACCTTCTTATAACTACCTGATATAGATGGTTAAAAACGGTCTTATGCGCATAAGATTATGTCAAGACGCTGACAGCAATAATTGTGGAGTGTTCTAATCAAGTTTATAAAACAGCATATTGGCATTCACAGAAGATATTTATTACTCCTCCATTATTATCAACACGACGTTTTTTGAAGCCACCCATGTTATAGCTTCCTACTATTTTGAAAGGCGAATTGCACTAAGCTTTCAAAAATAAAAAGACAATCGCTCACCTTCTGCTTCATTTTTCCCGAGCTGTGGCAAATCACAAACGGTCCGGATCCTGCCCCAGATCCGAGCCGCAACCGGGAAAGGGACGAAGCGGCATTAAATCGTTGCTGGTCTCCCAAATGTGATAATGGTATCGGGATCCAAAACCAAAAGATCAAACTCAAAACTTCTTTCTACGAGGTTGGGTTGGATCCATCTAACGGCAGACCATGGAAACTAGCATGTTGGCACACGCCATTTTGGTACATCACTGCAGTCTGCAGCACGCACGCATGCATGGCGGGCCACCAAGGTCCAAACTTGGGTGCACCAACCCATGCAAAATTCAGGTGCTTCCCAGGCTAAGATTCTGAAATCTCGGGCGATAAAATGGTTAAGAAATGTTGCACGATGCACTTAACATAGTTTGAGCTCTAGTCAAGGGGTACCTGCTCAACTTTTTTTAAGTTTGTTTTATATGAGTATATCTAACGGACTCTTTAAATCCCGTTCATATATCTCCACATAAAGAATATCTTCAAAATATTTTCTCCTATTTCTCTACGCATTCTAACTCACTTTCTACATCTCACTTCCTAAATTTCAATCACATATATTTTATTAATATATTATAACTAAAAAGTATTTCCAACACACCACTACCCTGTCTGCACCTCCGCCTCCCTTCCTCGCCCTCACGTGCCACCTCCCCTCCACCCCTTGCACCGCCACCTCCCCCGGCTCGACCGCGCAGAGCTATTATGTGCCACACCTACCAGTGGCGGGCCTAGCATTTTCAACTTCAGTGTACATACCCATATACTCGTCGCCTGCACAGCCACGCACGCCCTGCCTCGCTCATGCCATCGCCATGCCTAGCTCGTGCTCGCGCTGCCATCACCACTACCCTCCAGGCTTGAGCCCACACCCACGCCATACCCCGCTACTGTGACCCCCACCTCGCTCGCGCCCGTGCTGCTGCTGCCATCCTTCATCTTAGGGACGTGGTCACCACGTAGTCACACACACACACAATCTCAGACTTTTAGGAATCGACATACTCACGCACGTGGTCGTTACTCGTGCCTCGAGGGCACCTAAGCCGCTATGTGTGGCCGTGTGAATTGTGAGATATGGCTGTGTCAACCCTGGTCAGGTTATGGCGATATGGGTTTGAGTCGTTGTGGACCGTAGTCACCAAGCATACCTACACAACATTACACTAGAGCCTCGTTTGGATGGGCTTTTTTCAAGCTTTTCCCTGAAAAAATCCAGAAGCTATATAAAGGGCTAGCTTTTGGCCTCGGCTTCTGATGGTTTTTGACTGACTGAGTAAGCGGTTATGGCTGAAATGAAATATAAGCTGAGAATAAATATTAGACACAGTAACATGAAATATACACTCATGGTATATAGATATGGATGCGTCATGGGAACGCCATCAAATGAATACGTCGGGAGTGATGCAATAGTTTATTCTAGATGGGATCTAAAAAGGAGTAGGAGATTATTCGCTAATTTTTCTTCTAATTTTTTAGGTTATTTTCATTAGTAAAACGAATTCCATATCCATACTCGATAACGAGGCGGGGAGGCTAAAGCATGAGAGTGGATAGCAAAAGTGAGTACTTTCTTTTTCATTTTTAGGGTTTTTATTAGATAGAAGGAGAATAGAGTGAAGATGCGACGTTGAAACCAACTCATGTGTTTATATAGTTGACATAGGAAAAAAAATTGCATAAAATTTTAGATGTACATATGCACACCCTTTGTCACTCTTTATGCCCGCCAATGGCAACCACCCACGCGAGGAAGGAGGTGAGGCCGCCTTCACCCGCGGTGCCCACAACGTTTTTGTTGAGGAGGGCTGAGAGGTCCACGATTTGGCAAGCTTGTTTGCGCTCTCTCAATTTAGCAAAAGACGAGAAAGGGGGTGGCGAGCTGACAAAAATGACGAGGGGGGTATGTGAGGACCCGTCCAAATTGTATTATAATTGATCACTAGGGCAGTCATCTGATAAGATGAGAGCTAGCCCACGCATGTCTTCTGACGTGCCACGTGCTAACCTGTATTTCATCACAAAGATTGTAACCACCAATGATTAGTCTGAATCCAATTCTGGTAGTCCCGGTATGTGTGCGTTGGTAGCTCCCAATAAAATTATTACCCACATATACCTTTAACAATATGAATATCACAACATCAAGATTTACTAGTATTTAAAATATTACAACTTGATACATTTAATCAAAGGTAAGGTTTCATCTAGAGTAAACATATATACATCGAAACGGAAAACATAACTAAAGAAACAAAACCGGTAGCGTCATTTGCCCATAAGTCCAACAACCGGGATTAGAGTAGCACAGTTGTTGCTCATCCACACTACTCTCGGTGGTAGACAAGTAGCTAGCATAATAACCTAACTCCAAGATATTTGGATGAGTTAGTAAGGAATCGACCACAATGTTAAGTAGATTCATATGCAAAAATAATTTTTGATACAAAAGTGTAAGCATCTACATTTAACCATATATACCATTATATCCTTAAATCCATAATACAAACATAGATGTAATAGAACTATCTTATCTCATCAATAGCCATCACCAACCATTTTTCAACATACCATATCATCATCCCACATTGGTACTCTATGACTATTGCAAATAGACGTAAGCATGCTCATGACCAAGAGAGCGACAATTTAAATTGTTCTTACACCATGCAGGGATACATCTTTACTCAGACGTCATGAGAATAATTTGGCTTGTGTGACCACACAGATCCACACAAGGGGGTACTCATGACAACTTTTCCTAAGTAAGCTCCGATCGATTGGGACATACGCCTCTAGATGCAGGGCTCATCTAGAACTACTCCTAGAGTAAACTAGATACTCTATAAGCCTATTATACCCATGATACCCGTGACGTTCAAGCCAAAAGATCACAACTACACGAGGTATTCAGCTTATCCTTCCCATAATCAGATATGTAGTTAGTACGGAAAGTGTTAGAGCTAACTACAAGAACGATCGATGCTTAAATGATGCAAGCGGTTTATAGCATCCGAGTTCCTCTCCCGACCTACCCCTAGCACCACCCACATCTTACCTCATCATCACAATTCATACTTCCCAGTATCATCATTATCATTGTGCACAATAAATAAGCCATAAGCTTGCGAATAATGGTTGAACCATCGCTCGACTTCTACCGAGGTTACAAGGATAAGTATCATCAACAAGATCAAGGTAGAAATAATACAACAACATAAATTAGATATCAATAATATTCTACCGAGGTTACAAGGATAAGTATCATCAACAAGATCAAGGTAGAAATAATGCAGCAACATAGGTTCTAACCATATAACCTGATATTGGAACGCTAACATACATAACTTATATAAGCAATGACTTCTCAGTTTAGACTCAATATGATCCAAATTATAAGGTGAAATATACTTAGATGCTTGTCTTGCTTCTCCGACGCCTGCTTGACACTTCCTGCGCAACACTCATAAAACTCCAGCAGTTCGGTGTCGCATTCGATCACTTGGATATTCGACGCGTCACTCTCTAAATAAACCAAGAATGTATCGCATAAACAAATAAACGATGAAAAAGTGTATGATGCATGCTTGAATAACAACAAAGTGTCGTGTTTCAAAAACATTTGAAAAAGATCGTCAAACAACCTATGTTGGAAAATGTTTGAACCTCGGATAAGACGTCCTCAGTTCATAAGGCTTTGAGTAGCTGGATATCAGACCAGTGGTATGACGACGGTTAGACTGTCGACATGTAGAGAGTTTTGTGTTCTGCTGATTAGACCAGACCCCTGAGCGGTCATACTGCATGGTCTGGTGGTCCGACTCCTGACTATGGAGTTTGACTCAGGTTTTGACCTATAATTGGTGGTCAAACCGGCTTGAGCGGTGGTCAAACCGTGAGTCCGTATCGGCAACATCTTGGCTTGGTCGTCGGTAAAGGCTCCGGTGATGCCTTCGATTACGAAGGGTACCAAAGCGCTCTAAGAGACTAGTGGAGTGCTTCTAGGGTGGTTTAGACAATATTCATCGAGCCAAACTTAGAAAGCTCCATGGATGAGATCTAGGCTAGGGTAGAGCTCAAGTCTAAATAGAATGGGGACCAATTTGGGCTTGGGAATGACAAAAAATAGCATGAGATGTCTCACTTTAACGTAGGGAAGCTTTCTATTAGAGGGAATCACTTCGGGGAAGCTCTAATTTGAAGATCGGGCTTCGGGATGATGTACGGGCTCGGGGTGGATGAATCCATGTAGAAATGTCTCCGGTGAAGAGGAGGAAGGGGATGAGCTCAGGAAAGTCCTCGAGGAGCTTAGGGAAATTCTCCCTGTCGATCTTCGGTCGTCAAATACGTCGAGGTAGGTCTCTCCTTCTCTCTAGTGTTGAGAGAAGAGTGTGAGAAGTGTGAGAGAGAGCGAGAGAGTTGGCTGATTTCTTAAGTGGACGCTATGCGCCCTGACGGTTAGACCACGAGAGCTCCTAGTCAGATCGCGGGAACGATTTTTTTTCCTTTTTCTATTGTTCTTCTTCTCAAAAGTTTTGGGGTTTTTCTAAAGATTTCCAGACCATTTTTTACTCACAAATATCACATTGAGTTGGAAAAAATGCGTAAAGGTTCTAAACAAAAAACCTTTGAAATCTGATTGAACATTTGAAATAAAAATTATACACTTAAAACATAATACCATGATAATTATACATACTTAATTGCGTAATTAATGCCTTCAAATATGACATAGTAGGGAGCTGGTTAGAACCTATTTTTAGGCACGAATTGTTAATGATGTCAAGTAGATAGGAACTAGGCTGAGAGTCTTTAAGCTGCTCCTTCCATTCAGAAATACTCCATCTAATTATAAATGTAGATCGTTTTAGTCTCAACTATTCTTTAAATATAAGTTATTCTTAAACTTTTATACACTTTTTTCTTTTAATCCTTTCTTTTCTTTCTTTAATAAATTCTACCACTCTCACAAATAAATGAGTTATCTTTTCCAATACAGAATAAATCAAAGAGTAACAAAGTCATTTGATATACTTTCTTAATCTTGGTGCATAAGTCTAAAATAACATACATTTGGAGGGAGTAGTAGATATATATTTTTTTAAAAAAAGTCAATGCCGAGTAGATAACAACTAGGTTGAGATGCTTTGAGCTACTCCCTCTATTCAGAAATAATAGACATATTTTTTTCTGAAAAAGTCGATGCCACGTAGATAACAACTAGGCTAAGATGCATTGAGGTTTGAGCTACTTCTCTATTCAAAAATAGTAGATATTTTTTCTAAAAAAAAATCAAACTTTATGTACTGTAACTATAATTTAATTAAATTATAATAAATATAATGTATAAAAAATATATAACTCGATGCACAATTTAAAATAATTTAATATTATATATAGTAGCTATAAATAAAATATTTTATAAAAAAATCTTAGTCAAAATTTAATTTTAAAAGCAAAAATAAAATACCCGTAAACGGATGGAGTAGATCACTTCTTGCTTTTCTCCCCCGTGGGGAAGCGTGCCAGATTAACCTCTATTTTCAGCGGTAGAATAACTCTCTTTTATGGCCCTTACAAGTGACACTGAAACATCAAAGGTGAAGACCGATGTAATATGCATTGACTTTGTACAGTATAAATAATTAGTGCTACTAGTACGGCGTGACCAGCTCCACTGATTTGATAAAAAATTAAATTGGAGCGGAGTAATCATTTGCATTGATACGAGAAGCAGGTAAATCCATGGTATTGAATTAATTGTTTGAAATAATGCCCTTTTCGAGTTTTCATCTCCGGAGGTTTGGAATTGGTAGATGGGTGCCGGAATGGATCAAGTTCCTTTAACTGTTACTTTAACTGTTCTGTTGTCCTCAGGTGGGCAAACATTCATTTTTACCAAAAAGGGGGTTTGTCCCGGTTCAATTTAGGGAAAGTTTAGTTAAAAGTCTATTTTTTGTCTCTCGACTATCGTTACGGTTTTATTTTCATTCTTAAACTCTATTACTAAAAATCTTTCATACTCTAACATTTAAAACCATTTAGAACTCATTCCTCGTCTTATTTCAGAGAGTTTTTGCACACGTGTGCTATTGACTTGCATCTCACATGGCATGATCATGTTGACTTAGCTTCTCCCATACTAGAGCCCACATGTCAGATTTTTCTTCTTCTCCCCCTCTCCTTTAGACGTATATCCTCTACCTTTAGCATATTCATCCACCGTCCATAGGATCCAACGGTCCAGAGCACAACCACTCCACCTTCCACCTCCTCACGCTCGTGGTTGACACGACATAAATCATGCACCCATGGCGGAGACACACATTGGTGACCAACTTAGTGGCACGACCGGATCAAACACAAGCTCGACAGCGTGTGGGCGGAGCAATCTTCAAAACATGGGTCGGCGACAACACTGACCAAATCAACCAAACGACAAAACACGGGGAGTTCACACCGGCATTGCGCACAGCACCAGCCACCACCATGCCGCCCCATAGAGGTGTGGCACAGTAGTGAAGCTCTCGGCTCACTCACCAATAGATCACCTTGAAGGAGTAGAAGAAGGGGAACACACGTATCAAAGCACAATGGCAGCGATGACATACCTCGTCAGACCACCGAGCTCCATGGGCGGCAGCATGGTGGCAACCGATCTCCATTGGCGGCAGCGGCACAAGGACTCCAAAGGGGCCAACATAGCGGCAACTCACCAGACCAACCTAATAGCGGCTCACAAGGCCGTTAGCTCCAAGTGGAAGCAGGGTGACGGCGACACGACGTCAATGATGCGTGAGTGAGGATGGCAGACGACACAAGGGCAATAGCCAGCAGGGTCACGATGGCCGAACTTCATGGCAGCAGGGCCTTCGACCTGTTCCCCTCCATGATGGTGGCAGCAGGGCTCCGCTCACCTCTTCCATCTGTGCCCCTCCCAGGTTGATATCCATATCCTCCTCTACTGCTTATATAGGCTAGCAATCAGGAAAACCCGTGAGAGATCAAATTGGTTACGATTTCCCTAATTGCGGTGGCCGAACTTCAACTCAAACAAATCCAAACCAATTCCAACTAGAGATATAAGGGAAACAGATTTGAAGCGGATTTATCTAGAGATATACGCGGGATTCGTTTGGGATTTGATGCGCTAGAGGTAGAGGGGATTTGATTTTCGAGAGCTGTGGATGGAGAGGGGACATTGCTGGAAGGCTACCGAGGTCACGCCACTGAGGTAGATGAGCGTGGGCTTAGCCTTAAGGCTGCATTGCAGAGGAGCGAGAGGGTCTGGAGGTAGGCGACGAGGTCGTCAATGGGCACACCGGTCCTACTCGTGGAACAGTGCATCGATGAGCGTGGTGCGCAAGGAGGAGGCCATGGCCAGGTCACACACAGAGGAGTGTGGTCCAAATGAGTAAGGGAGAAGAAGAAGAAGAAGCTGACAGGTGGACCCTAATGTGGGAGAAGTAAGTCAGCATGGTCAGGCTACGCGGGATGCAAGTCAGCAACGCCATGTGTGCAAAGCCACTCTGAAACAAGTCGATGGACGAGTTCCGAATGGTTTTAAATGTTGGAAGATAAAAGATTTCTGGTATTGAAGTTAAATGACGAAAATTAAACTGCAGCAATAATTGAGAGGCAAAAAAATTAGATTTTTTTTCCGAAAGTTCAATAGTCCTAGACTTTTCATGTCTAACTCGCTTGGCCCCTATGATTGATTTTTATAAATAATCCTAGCCTTCTCATTTCAGGAATTTTTGGCCTTTCAGTTCAGCGCCGTCTTATCTATTTCCTTAATAGAATCTAAAACAACTTATATTGGCAATCGGCTAAACTAAGATAATGAAGTTTGATGGTGCCTATTGGCAAATGTCACTCAGAAAGACACAGATGTACTAGTAATATTGATAATGAAACAAAAAATAAAAATCATGGTTTCTCTTTGATGTTGGCAGCTCAGTCCTCTACCATCTTTTTATTCAAGGAGTGGTCTTGACACCTCAGTCTTCAATAGACGATATGTAAGTAAAAAAATCTTTTTCTTTAGTAAAAAGTAGACATCTCTGTTAAGTTTGTGCATCATGCCACTGTGCATACATAAATATTAAAAACTTCTAGAGAGGTCAGCTCTGATATGAAGTGGAAGCTAAGTGTGACTGTGTGAGGAGGCCAAGGATAAAAAAAAAAGGGAGTTGCTGGTGAAGGAGATACTCCCTACATTGAATAGCCATTTCTGGTTTCCATTTACTCCAATTCATAGCCCCTCTTAAATGTTCTTGCTCTCACATCCTGTGCATATCGATTGAATTCACTTGGCCGAGTCCTTGGTGGATGGATGTATTTATCACGGAGTAATTTCGTTGATGCAATCTTACACATGAAAGACAGGATGAGATTGTTACTAGTATCCTAATGAAATTTAGGCCTGTTCATCTACATTTGCCTCATTCAACACCATATCCTTCCGCTTATTACCACTGCAAAATTCCGTTGCACTCGACAAAGTGAAGTGAAAGGTGTAACTACTAGACCATAACAAGTACTCCATGGATATGCAAGGGGCGTGAACGATTTGCAGTGGATCCTCCCTCTGTCCCTCAAAGTGGACACGTCACACGCGTCAGTGCATCGCTCAATAATTTTCTTGTCCACAGCTCACAGAGTCACAGGTGGTCGTGAGACTACGGCCAAAGTCCGAAGGACGTCTACGGGTGATTGGTTTATGATTCGCTTGGTGGTTTCACTTGATTTCCAGGGATCAGTACCGCAGGAACCAACACAGCAAGGCATAAATAAATGATGAAACCCATCGATTGGGCTGGCCTGTACTCGACGGTCGTACGCGCCAGCGCCACATGAACACGGCCGGACGGACGGGGTGCCTCTGCCTCGCCGTCACTCCGCGCGCGGGGCCGCCGGGGAGGACAGCCGCCGGTTCCCGTGGGTAAGAGGCGGTAGAAAAATTTCCGTCCCACTAGGCCGGGCTAGTTTAAAAATTAAGTAGAGGCATAATCGTCACGGGACCGTTGCAATTTTATGGAGAAAAACTAAATCATCTCAAGTCCTTAAAAAAAAACAAGAATTTAAACGGTGTGTGTGTGCTCGCAGGGTCTCTCCTGTCCGCCCCTTGCCCGTTCGTACAGCGCGTGCCATAGCTCGCGTTTCGCGGAATACAGGTGGCCTGGCGTGACGACGGGCCTTTGATGATTTGATCGGACGTCCAGAGTCCGGCACACGTGGTTCGAATCCAAGGACGGACGACGAAGGAGACATCGCAACCTGCTGCTGTGGCGTGGAGTGTTGACCGCACGTGTGTCAGGGGGGCGGAGCCATGCCTATGGTCGTCCATCCAGCGACCCTTGGGGCCATGACCCACTGGCAGAGTGGCAGACGGCAGCCGGCGCGGGGAACGCGCCGCCGGAGAAGGTGGGGGTGGGCGCGGCGCGGCGCTGGAGAAACTGGGCGTTGTGGGGTCCCGCTGCAGAATGCGCACTGGTGGACGTACCTGGGCCGGGTGCGCGAGTCCAGCCGGACTGCCGGAGCCTTGTCGCCTCGTAGGCCGGAGGAGCGGCAGTTTTGGGCTTTCTTGTCTCACGTTGGGCTTATTTACTAGTACTACCCTTTTTCTCCATGTATTGGGCTTGTATTCCTTCGTGAGGACTGAATGGAACCGGAGTGTTCCTCTCAGAGAGAGAGAGAGAGAGAGAGAGAGAGAGAGAGAGAGAGAGAGAGAACGGATTGTAATGTGGACACGGTGTAGCCTTCATGTTTGCCGTGCAAGATGCCAGCTACAGTCGAGCTTTAACCCAGTTAAGATAGATCAACACTGTCATCAATTTCAGCCAAAAAAAGAAAAGGGAAAACAAAGCTCGTCATCAGGAGTGTTCACGTTTCCTTCCTGGGACTTTTTTGGTTTGGATGCTCTAAACCGCTGCAGGTTTTGCATTAGCACGTCCACAGGATTGCCGGGCAAAGATGAATGTGACAACGTCTTCTGTCCCCATGGCGAGAATTCAGAGACACGAAACGAAGTGTGGCCTCTCGCACGAATGCCGTGGTTGATCTCGTCTTCATCCTCGGATGCCTATCACGAAACGAAGTATTGCGACGTCGCAGTTCATATATAGGAGTGCAAAAACTAGCCCAAAAGAGGAATTTTAGAGGACAAGAAAAGAAATTGTAGAGTATACTAATATTAAAGTACCCTAAGCGATGGCTATGTTTGGAGCACAGAAAAAGTTCAGAAGAAAAAGATATGTACACATGTAATTTTAGCAGTATAGATTTGTCGTGTCTACTGGCGGGCACATAGCGTGCATTTTATGAATTCGGCTAAGCGCGCCATACTGTGAATAATAATAAATCACAGTAACATTGTCCGCATGACACAATATACCGCCGGAAGTTTTAGAGTAAATAAAAAGAAAATGTTGGTGCTGACCAAAGCTTGGTTGATGATTTAGAGGTTAGCGATAGTTTATATGTGGTTTCAGTCACCTCCTCAAATTGTAATTTGCTTAGGCTGATTGAAAACGTGACCGAATATCATGACAGTGCGAACAAAGAAATGGTAGATGGAGTGATTACTTATCCAGCAACTTTGGTCGCATTCCCCGCCTTCGTGTTCGACAGGTACGTCCTGAAAAGACAGTGAAAGAGCAGCGAGTTGCTCAACGAGTCACAGCCGGGACTGCGGCTCTCAACGAAGCAAATTGCGACGTTGAGACTGGAGATACCTCCGTGGCAGTGTTTGGTGGTGTGGTCAGCCATGCGTGCAGGCCGTGTTGTACGTAGAGGAAGCTACGCGGAACCTTCCGCTACCCAATACAGGTATACAAAACTGTTGTGGTAGAATTGTAGATAAAGAGATAGAGAGTAGAGAATGAATTTTTTATTGACTCAATAAAATGTTTATGTATATACATGATGATGTGATGTTATTGGAGAGATATATCTCTTTTCACCAAAGGACATGTCTCTTTGTCCTTTGTTGAAGACACATATTTACTAATTGATCACTGACTGTAATTAAATTCTAATATTCTCACTTGATCAATTGTCCATAATGTAAATTTCTTATTAAAAACTCCTTCAAAACCATATGAAAAAAATATGAGAAAAAAATAGTGTGTTGATATGCCATTAAAACTCTTTTAAAACCCAATAAAAAAATGTAAGGAGAAAAATGATGTGATATATATTGATTATTGCCTCATTGTAAGCTCGTATGAGAAATCTAGATAGGAAAAACTCATTTTGATGAGTTTAGAGAACAATAATTATGATCTATAAATCATATTAAAACCTTCGAAAACCTCTTGAAAAAATAGGATGAATAATAGTGATATAATGTTAAAACTCCTTTAAAATCCAGTGAGAAAATAATGAGAAGATGGTACATCATATATTGATTATTATCTCTTTGTAAACTCATATGAGAAAATCTTTAAAAGGAAAATCCCATAAGTGAGTTTAGAGAACAATAGATATGTCTTTGATATCTCATTTAAAAACATCGAAAGGAAAAAAAATAAAAGATATAACATATGATCTTGTATAGATATTACCTCATTAAACACCTTATATGAGAAATCGTATACGAAAAACTCATAAAGTAAAAGAGTGCAATATAATTATGAACATGTTATTATTCAGGGATCAACTCTCTCTGAACCTTGCAAATCTCGTAGTCGCCGCATATCAATTCCATGAATATATTTTGGAATATGAAAATTGATAATGACTTAGCGAATAAATCAACGAGATTATCATATGATTTAGTTTGCAAGATGTCTATCTCTCTATTATGAGCAAAAAACAATTTAGGAGTAATATGTTTGGTTATATTATTCTTTATGTAACCTATTTGCATTTGAGTAATACATACCGAATTATCATCATAGATAATAGTTGATGATTCAATGGAACCAATACAACATGATTTTATGCGGTTAATTATTCTGCGAAGCCATACACATGTATGTGATGTTTTAGAATGATAAATGGAAGTAGACACTGGAATCTATTTTGATGACTCTTATGAAAAGGCTATATCACCATAAAATTAATCTGTGATATGGCGTTATGAGAATCAGTTATATAGCCAAAATCTAAATATCCAACTATGGTCATATATTTATTTTTCTGATAGAAAAACCTAGATCTTTGGTGCCATAAAGATATCTTTAGATATCCTTTTTGACTCTCGCCTAATGGAGTTGTTAGAGATGCGCTATTTAAGCTAGCAAGTTATTTGCAAATGCAATATTAGGCTTGTTGCGATTTACAAGATACATGAACACTTTGATAGCCCTAAGATATAGAACTTTAGGCTCAATATTTTTTTCATTGTCAACCTAAGTATGAATAAATCTTGATTCATATTTAAGGATTGAATGACCATGAGTGTTTTGTTGGATATGATTATCCAATATCATTTGAATATTGGTGGACTGATAGATAAATATTGTTGAAGGAATATGCTTAAGTTGTAGACTTAAGCGAAATTTGGTTTTACAAATCTTTCATCTAAAATTCCGTCTTAAGATGATTACATACTTTGTTATGTGTAGTTTGGAGATGATACAAAATTCAATTGGGATTTTATTATGAACACATGCAATTGTTGGAGTAACCCTTCCGTGAAAGGAACTCATTTAGTCAGTTGTACCACAATCAACTTAACTGCTTGAAGTCATAGAGTGACTTTAAGCTGTGCACAATATATATTACGATTTGTATTAAGATTCAGAATATGAAGCCTATTAGGGACTTATATGTTCGAATATACCTAATTCATTTGATCTGCCAATGATATTGAATATGATAACATAATTTTCACACATACCATGTGGTATATAGCATCGTATTGATATCAGGTCTCTGCGTGAACCCTTATGCTACTAGCCTCGCTATTTCATCATCTTATAGAATGAAAATCTATTTTGCTTCCGCAGAGAAGAAATTGGAGGTGTAGGTATTATACCTCTCTTTTTGTAAGCGAGTGCAATTCTACATCAATTACTTCATTCTATTTGGTCCAGTCTAAGTGCTTAATGCACCCTGCCATGGCCATGGATTTTGGCTTGGATCCAATTGAAGATCTTCTACAATTTTTGAGGAGAAATATTTGTCGATAATTTGTAGTCTTTGGTATTGATTGATTCAATATATAGTTCATGGAAATATTATCCTGTTTAACTTCGTGTATTTCTCAAACCAATGAAGTTAGGGTGTTCCCATAACCTAGCACCTCGCCTGAATTTATGTACACATTTATGCGGGGCATTTGAATGCTGAACATACATTGGATAGTGAATATCCATAAGGTGTCTATCAACTTGATGTTGATTTGTATTTACTATTGTGGAAGAGAGATTACTCTGTTTTTACGGTAGCTTACAAGAAGCTTTATCCTTTGTAACCGTATTTCTCCCCTTCTTATTTTGATTTGAGAGTTGAGTGGTTTTGTTTGTATTTCACTTTTTCTGGCACATTCCAATTAGGAATATAGGATTTGGTGACACATTTATTGCCAGTAAATGCATCTTGACTAGTTATTTGCAATATGTTACAAATATAATATGTTCTGAATAAGGATTAAGATATTAAGTACATGGATATGAGGACTGAATATGAATATACGTGACATTCTCTTATGATTTCTAGCATTCTATGTGGTATTAATCTCCCCCATAATGTCTGAAATTGTCCTCAAAATGTTATTAACATACGGGAAATTAATATGTCCCATTTGAGGGACTCGAGGTATTCTATGATTGACAGATAATTATATCTCATATAGATCCCCAATGCCATTTAATACTAGTGTAGATCGGCGCGCCCTCGCGCGCCGACAACAAAGATTGAAGAAACAGTAATACTGATAGGTAGAGTTCAAAATAGTAAGTGTAAGATATATATATGAATTTAGAGGAATTTTCAGTGGTTCTAGATTGAGAGAATATACATATTGAAAACACCATCAAGGTCTTAAGTTCAGCACTGCCAGTGCTTTTGCTTTACTGTAAAGCTATATTAACAACAAAAGCTAAGTAGTCTGCCGCAGCGTTTAACACTAATTCTGTATTTACAACCAGTTTGCGTACAGGTAATGCTGGTGGTATTGATGGGGTACGGCTAAGCTATACTAACAGCAAAAGGAATTCAGGCCCCGTGTAGCAAGTTGCACAAGAAGAACAGCTTCCATTGGACAGGATGAAGTTCTGGTAATAGCAAAAGCAATTCAGTTCCTTGGTAGCAAGCTGCAGGTGGGATAGAAAAATAGTAAATAGAACGTTGTTGGCGAACGAAAAAACAGAACATGAGAGAATAAAAATTGAAAGTGCTGTGGTTGCTAACACTGGAAAGTTAGTAGGGTTTGGTGGATGGATCGCGACTGCCACTGCTGGAAAGAGCAGAAGAGTGATGTCTGTACATTGTAAAAATTGTAAAGCATAGAATGTGGTAAAGTAGGAGATTGCTGTAACGAAGAAAATGTTGAAGGCATATGCGATATACTAACTTAGCGGTTATGTCAGGTAGGTCATCTTGGAACTCTGCATCTGTGAAATCATCATTTTTACCTGTAATCTATTTTTTTTTTAATAGTGATGAAAGCATGTAAGTATATATATAGAGGCAACAGGCAGTATAGAACATATTTGACTAAGAAAACTTTG
The DNA here is from genome assembly GCF_958298935.1 of Phragmites australis. NCBI lineage: Eukaryota > Viridiplantae > Streptophyta > Magnoliopsida > Poales > Poaceae > Phragmites > Phragmites australis. The sequence continues at coordinate 44,095,800 of NC_084925.1, read as the reverse complement.
TGATATGAGAAACATTTTAGAGGTAGACAGTATTGTGATGGTATAAATGACCTGCTGATTTGGATCTTGGTTCTTAAACAGGCGTTTATGAACATTGCGTTCCTTTGCACTAACTTCTGCTTCAACACTATATTTTACAAGGTCCAAAATTTAAGTGTGTAGGTATAATATCTGATCAGCTGTGGGAATAAAAGTGCAGGGTGGTAGCTGTGGTAAGCAAAAAAGCAGAAAATATATTTGGCTTACGAGGAAGAGGTCTTTGTTTTAGGCAACGTAAGCGCTGGCGAGTGCTTTGGTGGTGGAGTCTCCTTTGTGCTCTAGAGTATAAGAAAATCGAATAGCTATTAAATGGAGAGAAAACTTGCTGGTAAATAAAAGACAGGGAATATGAGAATGTATACCTGAGGAAGGACAGGGATGTTAATCTCATGTGGTTGTTGTAGTAATAGATGAGTAGATGGTGTAGGATGAGATGATTCAGCTTGGCGTTTTGAACAAAGGAGGTATAAGATATTTTCTTAAACGAGCTAAGGAATTATTACTTGAATGTACAACCAGTGCAGCTGCAGTGGGGGCACTTGTAGTCATTTCCATCTGGTAGTGATGTTCTGCTGCATCGGTTGCAAGAAGGAAACCACCAGGATATCAATGGATCTATTCTTGAAATAGTCACAACACAGCGAAAACCTTCACGCTGTAGAATAGGGAAAATTAGTTAGTTATTGAATGAGCAATGCATGGTGTAAATAGAAATAAATAAGGTAATAGTAACTATAAGTATGAGATGCACTTAGCTGGAAAGTCATATGGGCTAATCTAAAGAAGTTCATACAGAGTCTTTTGCTGTGGTTCGACATTGGTAGTATGAGAGGCTTGCTGTTGTTCAGCCGGCGTGGTGTGCTGTATAGGTTGGAAATGACCACCGAGGCTATGGAAAAGGGGCGAAAATCAATTTTGGACTGAGCGAATATATAGATAAAAGGGTAACAAAAATATATGATATAGTATGAGGAGAATAGTAATCAAATTAGATGGAGTGGTCGTACCTATGGAGGAAATCATCGACCTCAGGAACTTCAGGATTGATATACCAGCGGCATGCTGTGTTACCACTCAACGAATGGTCACCTGGAAAATAACTCAAAGGTCTGTCATCGACGGCATACTTTGTTATAGTAAGCAAAGTAGGCAAGTGAGTGTGAACTGTATGCCGTAAAGTTTGTTCTGGAGTAATATTAAATGTAGAAAGTAATCTGAGCATAAAAATGAAGATGCTAATGAAAGGAATGTGAAAAGAGTTGACATATTTGATTGTGTAAAAGCTGAGAAGCTCTTTGATTGCATAAATGTCAAAGCTAAACTGAGAACAGGAAAGTAAAATTAGCTGTATGGGGTTTTTTTTTTTGTTTTTTGCCCTTTGTATCTACCAATTGGTATATCTAATTAAAATCCAAGTGGACTATTGTGCTAAATAATAAGTATCTGGGCCTGTTTCTTGTTCTTTTTTTGCCCTCCTCTGTGTATTTCTTTTTTTTTTGTCTCACCCCCCTCCCTCATGTTCCTCACAGTAGCAGTTCACAAGAATGGATATGTTTGAAATATAGTAACTAAAGTTAAAGGGGTCTGAAAAATTAGGCTACTGAAAGTAACCAATAATATGTGGAATATAACATGCATTGTAGGGAAAAAGGGAAAGCTACACAAGACTATTATTATTAGGAAAGTAACAATTCTAGAAAGAATATGTTTATGTACATTGGACAGGGTCGATATACAAAAGAGATACGAATATATATATATACAGTTTCATTTGCAAGTGGGCGAATTTGGCAGTTACATGTTAGATATGAAGTTGTGTGTTTTGAATAACGGAACGAAAACATCGCTGTGGTGCAACATGTTGATTAAACAGCAGGTTTTAGCATTTGGAGGTAAAGAAGAGAGCAGGTTGTTATATCTGTGGGAAAATAGTGCTGGTTATACAGAGAAGAATGTTTCATAGGCAGTAAAGTAAAGCTATCTATCACAATTAATAAAGTTGAGAGTATTAACGGAACTGCACCTTTGTATGATTTCATAAGCATACCAACAAAGATGACGATCATTGGATGATCTTGGCTAAGCTGACATATCTGATCAGAATCAAACTCGGAAGCTCTTTGACCCCATAAATTTAATTTCATTTCATAGTTGCTGTAAACAGATGAGAAATTAATTTTTAGAAACATGTGTACTTGAGCTATAGGCATATGAAATTTTAAGGGAGAAAAACTGAGTGGAAGAAAATAGAGATAAGATGATGTAATGCACCTTGAATCTTTCAATGTAATGGTCCTTCGAAGTGTAGGCCTTGGCTGATTTTGAAGCTGAAAGGTAGCTAGATCAGAAATTTCTGTGATCATCCCAATTACATCTAATAAAGAAGAGGAATGAAGTAAGGATATAGCATTGTAATTCCATACGATGACAGATATTAGGTCTAATATATTTAGAGGCTGAAAATAATTGGAGCGCCAAACCGATGAAACGTTTGGTTTCACCAACAAGCATAGGTAGGTCAGCGAACTGCGTGAGGCTGTAGGTATAGAGTGGGAAATCAGATGGAGCATCGTGCTTCTCCTCAATCAAGGTATGACACGTGATATCAATCATGAACTCTGATTCGACAGGTCTGTAAGTAGACTTAGATTTTAGAACTCTAAACCTTTTGAACGTATATATTTTTCCTTCAGTAAGCAATGATTTTTTAGACTCAATATTGTCAGCTGCAATCTCAGCATACATTGCAGTGCCCTGTGATATACAGAGAGCAATAGGAACAAAGGGAATTTAGATAACAAACAATATAACATATAGTGATTGTGGTTTCAAATATGATATGGGACAGCTCTGGTACCTCAGCATCAAGAAGCACGAGGTCAACATGACGAATCGGACCATTGTCTGTTCCTCCACGATAATCCCACATCCTTGATATCCTTGTGCAAATGGTCCAATGCCTGCCTCGTGGGTTTATATCTTTAAGCATGGAGATTGACATGATCTGTTGGAGACAAAATATTGAAAGAAGGCACATACAAATAATGTAAGGCGTATAATGGATCTACAGCATGAGAAAGCCATTGGTGTAATGAAAGGGTAAACAGGTATTTAACAAAGGAGAATTAGTAATAGACACGGCACCATGTATAATCACAGGTAAAGTATTGGATGCTTACAAGCAAAACTAAGCATATGTACATGTAAATTATACAGAAAACTTATGACAAAGATGCAAAAACTTCAGTGTACACTATGTTTTTGGTTTTCGAACCACATGTACCATCTTCATTTTCAATCAAGATACTAAGACCTTTTTTGGATGTAACTCGTGACACGGCAACATAAAGCTGCCCATGGGTGAAAACAGGAGTCTTTAAGTAAACACCAACGTTGTCAAGAGTTTATCCTTGGCTTTTGTTTATAGTCATGGCATAGGATATTTTTACAGTGAATTGACGACGCTGGATACTAAATGGCATTTTATTTTTCACAGAAGACAGAGCTATCCTAGGTATGTAAACAATTTGGCCAACATTTTTGCCAGTTATAATAATAGCCTCAATGACAAGGTCAGCAAGGTTTTTAACAATAAGACGCGTTCCGTTGCATAATCCTTCTGTTTGGCTAAGGTTACGTAATAACATGATAGGAACGCCTTTTTTTTTAACACAAGCTCATGTTCTGGGAAATTGTTAAATTTAAGCGAATTAAGGAACTCGATAGGGTACAGCAGATCTGGATCCCCAACTGTGTCTGTTGATTTACAAATCGTGTCAGAGCTCAAGTACTGTTTTTCTTCACCTGGAACAAGGGACAAAACATATGAGTTCACCTCATCAGCAATGTCATTTGTAGGCGTTAATATAGCGTGCCTACACAGATATGATGGATCAGAAAATCGCGCTTTAAAATATGGGTAAATAGAAGCAACAATACAAGCAATCTTATCACTATCTGTATGCAGCAAAAAATTAGAAGGTATCTCTATCCATGTCACCTCAGATTTATTATCATGTTTTTCAGCAGGTATTTTGCCTTCTCCAATATCAAGCACCCATTTGCTAAACTCAGCAATCTCAGATTGCACAGCGATATCAAGATCATGTGATGAGAGTCTCATATTAGTCGTTAATTTTAAGACTTTCACATGATGCTAGAGTGCAGACTTAGTAATGGAAGCACTAACTATTTCAGCTCTAGTACCACCTTCTATAACAGGAAGAATTTGTCTTAAATCACCACCAAGGACAATCACTTTGCCACCAAACACAAGCTGTTTTGCTTTGAGATCTTGTCCACTCATGATATCACGGAAAGTTCTATCTAAAGCTTCAAAACATTTCCTGTGGGTCATTAGAGCTTCATCCCAGATAACTAATGAGGTTTTAAGAATTAGCTCAGCTAGCATGGTTCCTCTTTTGATGTCACAAACAGTAGCATCATCAATATCAAGGGGTATTTTAAACCGGGAATGAGTAGTTCTTCCACCAGGTAAAAGTAAGGCTGCGACACCAGAGGATGCTACAGTGAGGGCAATTTTTCCTTTTGTTCTTAAAAATGATATAATTGCATTCCAAAAAAAAGTTTTTCCAGTACCACCAAACCCCGAAATAAAAAAAAATTCCAGGAATCTCATTAGAGGCACAATTAACTATTTGTTCAAAAATTTCCATTTGTTCTGGATTTAAACGGCTACACAAAGATGCTGATTCCGTTTGTAATTCAAATAAGTTGTAAGACATCTCATCATCTATAAGTCTATTAGCGAAAAATTGCGGAGTTTTTTGGGCCTTGGCAAGTAAATTATAGTCTTTTATATTGGCTCCATGCTTACTAAGTAAAGTAGAGATTTCATCAAGAATCATATCTTTTAGTTCAGGCAAAGGAAGGCTGAAATTTGGGTTCCGTAAAGTTTCTTTCAGTCAACGCTGGATGTCATCTCCTAAATAAAATCAAATTTTTTCAAAGAGCAAGAATTCATCTTTGACATCACAAAAGAGCAACATAGTAACAAAAAGCTGTCTGAGCTGAGGTGATGAACCCCATGTAATTGCCTCATTAAACGCGTTAAGCCACTCACTGTCATCTTCTAAAAGACCGCGGACTGCACATGTTTCTTTGAACGTATTGTAGACTATTCCTTCATAAGTCTTAATGTCTTCGTAGCTTTTTGCACCTTTGACAATCATGAGTAACATTCTTGAAAAGTATCGTTCTCCGACGCTGGGATGCACAAAATATAGACGTCCTATCTTAAACCATGGCGTCTTTCGTTCCACACTCTATCGATTTCATCCCATGTAAATAAAGTAGGATATTCACAATAAGTTAAATTGTTTCCTTGCTGGTATTTTTGGTTAGCTAAAAACCATTGCGTTAGCATAGTTCGTTTCACACGCTCATTCGCCATGATTGCAGATAGATTATCAGTATCTTTGTAAGTCACCCAATTTTCGTTAGGCAAATGAACAGGGAGGCGTTCTACAGCCGGGACATGTACATGTATTTCATAATCAAATAAACGCCAACGCACATCTTGCTCACAGATATATCGACAATCTAAGTATTCTTTTACTTCATCGATAATTCTAGTCGTAGGATCCATAGGCGTATCTTGACCCCTTTGTATCCGCTCAATATAGACTTTTGCACAGTCAGGGCCTTTCGTAACATATTTGAACAAATATTTTAAAACATGTGTCCTGTTACAATACTCAACATTAATATAAGCCAGGAACTTTTTAAGGAGGGTCATGTTATAAGGCACCACCCATCGGTTATCTAAATCAGCGTTTCCTTTCCTAATGTATCTGCCATTATCAGAACGTTTGTATATAACAAAGTCTTGGTCGTCGATTCTAGTTTCATCGAAAAATGGTTTCAGATAGCCTTTAGAGCATATGCCGTTTTTCATACAAGGACAATTTGGGTTTTGTGCACTACAAGGGCCATGCATCATATGTTCTGCAATGAGAGCATAGCCGAGGGGGTCAACCTTTGGATTTGGGATCTCAGCACTAATGAAAGAATCTATGTACTCAGCTGTAGGAATAGGTGCAGCGTGGCGGAGCCATAACAGCATATGCGCATGCGGCAAGCCACGTTTTTGGAATTCAACAGTGTGAAGCACTGGTGAATGGGAGCAAGTGCAACAAAAGGTAAGCAAAGAGAAACACAAGAAAGTTGTGTAAAAATGATAAAAGAAACGAAAGTAAAATGGGTGGCAGTTAAAGACAGAAGTGCAAGAAACAAAGAGGAAGCACACCTGCATTAATAGGACCAAAGGCCATATCACTTTTGATATCTCCAAGCATCTCTTGTAACTTCATGTGATACACCCTAACAACAACATCGGCTCTATCAGTGTGCTTTTGACCACGCTCAAATCTAAGGGCTTCACCAATTTCAGGCCATTTTGGGTTGCACGTGAAAGTTAAAAATATGTCAGTAACACCATAAACTCTAGTGATGGCAACCGCATCATGAAAGTTTTGGATCATGTATCGTCTACCCCCAGTATGGCTCGCAGGAAGATACGTACGCTTACCCACAACATCGCCATCTATAGAACCGTTTGTCACAGCATCAACAATTCCTTGGAATTGTTCCACTCTAAGCTTGTCCTGATTGTCGATGATCCATTGTAATCTATTCTCATCAATACAAGCCCGAGCATCAACCTTAGCCCGCGAAGATAATCTACCATAGCAAAGATACGGGTTTGGTTGGTTTGCTCTATAATGAAAGCAATAACGATAGTAATCTTGCATTGTCATTTTATTCCGAGCATTCGGCCTTGTCAGATCAGCACCTACATAAAGGACACCTACTTGGAAACCACATTCGCTGTATGGGAATAATAGTGGATATTGCAAGGCCATAAGAGCAGGATGAAGTATTGATATCTGGCGAAGGGCATCACCAAGACAATCGACTATTATGTCACGTTTAAAAGTATCGAGTGAGAAATCCCCAACCACTAATAAAGCGAGTTCATTGCATGTTGGAAGGTTATATTGCACAGGGTCACCATCACGAGCGCCAATAATTCTAATCGCCAAATTTTCTTCAGGGTATTCTTTTAATCGATCTCTTGCCATTCTAAATTTTTTCACTAAAGGGTTATATTCGTCTAACATCCGTAACAAGCCTTTGATGATCTCTTTATCTAACTCATGTTCTAATGCTTCAGATGGATCTAACGCATGGATCCTGTTTGTCACTTCGTTTTCAGTATCATAGATGTAAAGCTCAACGAAACGCGGGGTCTGACCACCACTTGGAAGCAAAGATCCAATACGATGGTGAATTTGCCCATTAATACGGAATACGTATGGACCTTGGCCTCTGTTTATAGCATTATCTATTCTAGCACCCATTGAGGTAAAAGCAAACAAACAATTATATTGCCGTACTTGTTTCAGAAATTTCTTGCATCGAGGATCGTCATCGTATTTTAAGAGGTCTTGTAAAAAGGGTGGACGTTCTATAAATGGCGGGATTTGAACTTTCCCACCTTTACAACATAGGTTGTAAACCGGTCCCTGTCCCCTAGCAGTAGACGATCCTCGTACAGACTCTACATACCAAAATAAAGCATGGCAATGTTCGCATTGAAATTCCGGAGATGCAAAATATGATCTCCCGCGATAAGTCTCTGCGCACCGGGAAAACACACAATGAAACATAGTAAGACACATCGCCATGCGTTGAGATTTAAAAAGGCTAACGGCAATCCTATATATGGACCTATACCTTTTAAATAATCTATATATTCCTATGTGAAGCGCGCATATAGGTTAGTCACAACACAACCCTCGCTCGGTCCTATGAGCAAAATAAGGCAATGCATCACATTAAGCAGTCCCAATAGGTAACGAAACTAACCATAACGTTATAAAATCTACACCAGAACTACCTGGTAGTTTCAAATGGCGATGGTTATGTAACCTTCGGCGCTTATGCCGATTGTCCGTTGTCACATCAGGAGGCAAAGATGGGTAGGCAACGTCTCGTATTCATGGCCGATCCCAGCCAAACAAAGACAAAAGGGGGGAGGGGGGCGGAGAAGATACATAAATAGCAATTTATACAGCGAAAAAGACAATATAAAGCATAAGTAGCGAAATATGAGGTAGGGCACATACTTGGCCTACTACGTGAAACCCGAGGCATCGATGAATTCACTATTAACTTGAATGGTTGCAAAAAAAAAACAGGAAAGAAAGAACGATGAAACAGGTGGGCAAATAAACAACATAGTGTAAAAGAGCTAAAGTAAGCTGGCAGTGAACAAGCTGTCTCAATAACGAGACAGAACATATAAAAACACAAACCACCTATTTTGTATATATACGTATAGGACTCACCACAATAAAGCATAACGAAGGAAACAACATGGCAGGTAATAAAACAATTATCTTATTAATAAACATGCAAGGAAACAAGAGAAAGATTACATGACAAATATTACTTACAGGCTGATATGAGCAATCATAAAAACAAAGCAGATGTTTAGAACCATGGATAGGCAGAAAGGATGTCAGGAAGAGGTAATTGGCAAGGTTCACTCATATCGTCAGCAAACCTATCCTGAAAATGAACAAACGGATCAACAACACCGGCCCAACTCACAGCGCCAGCTGCGAGCTGAATAGCACGGTGTGCTACTCTCCTATAGTACAACAAGGCTTGATAACTGTAATCAACGACCAAAAAACCATAAAGACCTTGTAGGTAACTTACAGCCTGGAACGCTGCTTGCTTATAAGGAGCCATATAAGTTATATGAGGACAATTCCAAAAAAAGACATGCTGACCAGTAACTTCTGTGCGCAAAGGTGGTAATTCTATCTCTACACCTAGAACAGATCCATCATGAGCGACCTCAGACAAATAATAAGCATATACCGATTGGCACCGACTGACAATAGCCTGTAACAAAGAAATGTAGGACGCACCTACTACAAACATCCTACCATACAAAAGTAAAAGGAAATGAAAAAAGTGTGAAAAAAACGAAGGGTCAGCAACAGTGATAAGAAGAACTGAATACAAGATATAGCAATATATAATAATGTAATCAACAAGTAAAAAAGCATATCTATATGAAGACTTACCTTAAATAGTGGAAGGTCACCTCAATAACTAAGATATAAAGGCCAGTAAGCAACCAACAAGCCGCAAAACCAGAATCCTAAACACCTCGCACACAGACAGAAGCAGCGACAAAGATGAAACTCATACACCTGCAAAGCAAACCATTTTATATACCAAATATAAAAGTACAATAGCAATTAGCCAAAAGAATGTAGACGGCCAAATGAAGCAATCGCCAATTCATATGCGAAAATAACAAAATACGACTTCCACACCAGTAAACAAATGAAGCAATCGTCAATTCATATGCGGAAATAACAAAATACGACATCCACACCAGTAAACAAGCGCGAGGGGATAGTGTATTAACCATCAGGCACAGCGGGAGGAGGGGGGTAACTGGAAGCAAATTTTCATAACGGATTACAACACTCAAGCTAATATGTTTTCATTGATGTGTAAGAAATCAACAAAGAGGTACATATCTTATACATATAATCTGCTATTACCCCACAACACCAATAGGCATATAAACAACATAGAGCATCGAGCAGGAACCTTATCTGAAAACCATGGACAATCAAGTAACAACCAATTCCTGATATAAACTTGTATCATTCATGTAGGAACCCTCTTCCAATAAAATAAGTAATCATACTCATGCAAGCTCTAATAATATAAAAATTAAATCAATAAATAAGTAATCATATCTATGGGAAACCTCACCTTCAACAAAAGCAGATAAGCTGATCAACTGAGATGCCTAGATCAACAATGAACAAAGAAACCAGCAAACGAAACTTGCAGAGAGATTGTAGACAAATCCATGGAGCAGAACGCCATAGACCTGCAGCACATAGCAACCCAAAAGTAAGTTACCTTAGATATAACAACAATGCGTAAAAAAAATAGCAAACAGGGAAAACAAAGAGGAAAACAAATGTACGCATTTGAAAAGGAAAAACAAATGTAAGTGTTGACAACTAAATGGAGTAACCAGCAACTCAAAGGTAATAATATAAAAATAATGAGCCTCCCTGCAGGAACCAAACCCCACGCCACAATGCATTAAGCGTGGGCATCAAAAATATATAAGAATTACACTAAGAACGTTCGAGACAAAGGGGCGGGGGATTGAGAGCATCGACACAAAAGAAAACAAAATAGCAAATATAATCAATTAGATACTAACCTTACCGTGCAGCAGACATTTTGTATGGCTCCGAAAAACCTCCACAAAATGCAGACTCTCCCACCAGAGTAAAACCGTTAGGCAGCACCACCGAACACGAATGCCAGCCTTCCCAGCGCAAGCTAGGAGCCAAAAGAACCAACAAATGAAATGCAAAGCAAGTCATACGTATGGCCAATCTAACAGCCAAAATGGAAAGAGGGAAAAAATGAAAGCGACAAGAACAGAACTCTGCAAACGCTAGGCCAGAGCAAAGTCCCCATCTGTACGAACCCAAAGAGCAACCACACGATGAAAAAGGGCGCGTCATACAAACAAAAAATTCGAAACCGAAAGAAACGCCTCCAGTGCAAGCAGCATCATGATATTAGGGTGACAAAATCTTTATCCGAAAACAAGCCACAGTAACCTGCACACCCAAATCCGTAGCCAGCCGACGACATGAACACATAAAACAATGAGGAAACCAGTACAGAGCAACGACATACCAACCTTTACCCAGCAACGCAACAAGCCAAAAAAATACGCAACCCATTAGCAAACGCGGATCTATACGGCATGAAAGAACGTTCGGCGAGAACAAAACCAGGCGGGCAGAGCGTTATACAACCACGGTGGAAAAAACAGCACCACGCGGGCCAAGTAACCATAGCGGCAATGTCCCCAACGGAACCTAGAACCCAAGAACAACGAGCAAACGAGGCACAAACCAAATCACCCACAGAGACAACCCAGGAACCGAAATCGAACGAAGCAAACAGGAAAGCGACCTGAATTGTACTGTGCAAACCCTAGCCGACACAAAAAATCGGCAACATCAAGCCCGTCCGGCCCGCGGGGGGAAAACCCGGAAAAGAACCAACAAAGTTGACGCACAAGCGAAACGCGTGAAAAGAAAGAGACAGATCCACATTCGAGGTCCCCATCAGAGCCAGCACGGAGACCAGCCACACCATAACAGGCACTGAGCCATTGAAGCAATAGTAGTAAAAAAACTAAAAGGACTGTCTCCACTAGAAAAGCATCACCATGGCAGAACCTCAAAATGTACATCCGGAAACAAACGACACCGATCTATATCCTCAAATCCGAAGAGCGGAGGGAGAGGTGATGGGAGAGAACCCCATCCACACTAAATCGCAGGAAACATATCTAAGCAGCAGCCGTTCAAGCAAGCAGGGAGGGAATGGGGAGCCAACGGGGACACCAGATCTCACCGACAGTGAGGCCAAGAAAGCAACCCGAAAAGCAACGAACAAGCACTGAGTACACACGACGGAGCCTCCAATGGTCCGTGACCTTTTACCAGGGGGCAGCACAGACAGCAGGAAGGCAGCCAACGGAGCGCAGGCACGTGGACCGCACTAATGGGGTGGTCGGCAGAAACAGCAGCACAACCGGAGCTGTCGATGTGCGATCGAACGTTAAAAATAAAACGCGTGACGTGGGCAGGCTGGGAGCAGGCCTATTCAGCCAGGAATAAAGATATAGATATGTTGTACGGTGGTGATATCAGTACGTGCAGAACATAACCGATTCACAGATGGATGAATTTGATTTAATGATGCAGTGTTTAAAGCCGCATATCACCACTAAGATGTTGGCAAATTGTAATTCTATGGTGCTCATGAAAAATATTTGGTTCTCTTGATGAGAGATTCAGCTAGACAATTATGAATATGCACATAGGGTACTAATGCAATAATGCCCAAAATCAAATAATAATTGAATGCACATTAAGAAACGATATTATCCATGTGGATGGATTTGATCTTGAATACAATATAATTTGCTCTAATTTTAATTATTTGAGCAATGAGTTTGATATAAGTGTGGTGCCTTATGTATAAGGGACACATATTAGACTATTTGTAGATGCATCGATCAACATTGTAAGTACCTAGATGATCCATAAAATTACCGAATAGAGTCACATTTATGTTCTTAAATACGTTCAAGAAATTGGGTGGCACGTTTTGAATTTTAAGATAAGAGGGACTTAAAATTAAATTCACTATGATACATATGGTGCACATAAATCTGAAGATTTTGAGAATATTGTGACCAATAGAATTTTTAATAATTTTTCTCATCATCTCTAAAGTAGAGTGACCAAGGCAATCATACCAAGTCTTGATTTTATTAAAATAGAAAAATTATTTTGTACGCAATATATGGTACGGGTTTAATGTATGTATAGTACAATACATATGGTATATATGGAAGCTTGTTGTATCCGTTGATTAAGAGGAGAAATCCCTCTTTTGTTATCATCATGGGTTTCGATATGAAAACCATTCTAATTGATATCTCTATAACTTAGTAAGGTACGGGTTGAATCGGGATACTTTAGAGTATCAACGATTATGACTTGTGTATCATAGAGAGAGTAATTATTGCGCGACCAGAGTCAACAATCACTACATCGCGTCTAGTAATTGTCAAAATATTTTATTATCTTTTAGTAAGAGTTTGGAAATATTTTGTTTCCTTGTAGTATAGAGTTTGTGGTGCATATGTGCACTCGGTATATTTCTTCTATCGGATTGACTCCCATAGAAATCTATATATATAATTAAATAATTTAATATAAATACTTTATTAGATATATAGAATACATACATATTTTATTTAGTATCATAGTGCTGATAGAATATTGTATTACAACATTTAATGGGTCATAGATAACTTGGTATCTAAGGAATTAAGAGACTAGATAAGGTCTTCAAACATGTCATGCGAAGCAAATTTGACACATATGTTTTTCGTACTTATGGAATCTTCTGATTGTAGAAGTGTCTGATTGTTACTTTGTTTTTGTAGAACATATTGTGAACAATTTACCTCCTTGGTGGAGTCAGTTTGAAAATTAAAATGTACTTCGAATCTGTATCATTGAGCATGTCAGTTATGTCTCATAGATTGTAATTACATATCAACTTAATGTATCAAGTTGTGGCATTTATTAAGTACTTGTAGCATCCATACTTGCGATAAATATTAGATTTGTCGAGTTTAGAATTTCCTTGACCCTGATCTGTTGCATATGGCTTCTGCTTCTTGTTATATTGCGTTTACCATTGAAGTTATTTGGCTGGCGTCTAAAAGAGTCATCGAATTTATTGTTATTTTGGACATTAGCATGTATTTTAGGTAAAGAAATATCACCAATTAGACGTTGATGATGATTTCTTAGAAGGAGTTTATTATGCTTTTCGGTCTGAAGTAATACATAGTCAGAATAAACTTAGTATTTGGTATTGTTGTTGTAAGATCCTATCAGCTGAAAGCATGGTAAATAAAGTTTTATCTAACTTTTTAACATCTGTAGGTTCTTTTTCGCAAAACTATAATTTTGAGCAGATTTTATGAACAATATGATTATAATTTCCGACGGACTTAAAGTCCTAGAGTTAGAAATGTGTCAATTCATGATTTGCATCGAGCAGAATCATTGTCTATTGTTATTCATATATGGTTTTGAGAGCTAGCCATAGAGTGCTCAAATTTTCTTCCATCATATACTCAGATTTGAGATCCGGATGGATATGATGCCTTATTATGTATAAACCTCCATATTTAACTTGATCGGGTAGTTGTGGATCTCCCCCTTGGGGAGGTGGTAGTGCCGCTACTATTCCATGGTACGCAAGACTAACCTTGACGTCCTATGCCCATGTTAGATAATTATGACCGTCAAACATGAGTTAATCGAACTCTTTTCCGGTTATTGTATTTTACATGGATTTGACCATAGATTTGATTAATTTACAGTAGGTAAATTAAAAATTATCATGGTAATGTTATAATAAAAATGTAAATTTTTGTAAAGTCAAGTTGAGACTTGAATTACATAGTGTAGACCTCAAATTATGTAGCTAACATGTTGAAGATAATCACTAAAAATGGTGTAGATCTCGCAGTAGTATGAGGCATAATCTGACATTTGTTAGTAGATGTCTATGTTCCTATTACCTTATGTTATGCTAAGTAGAATATTTAAAATAACACGTTGAAGATAATGATCAAGTCAAGATGATAAAATGTAGATCTCACAGTAATAGTAGATAATATGCAAATATGTAGTAGATGTTATTGTTCTATTATCTTGTGTTTCTCAAATATTAAATGGAGGTAATCACCAAAATGGTGTAGACTTCAAATATAGTGATTTAATTCTTTGACAATAGTCACCGAAAATAGTGTAGACCGTATAGCAACGGTTTAACACTTTGGCAATAGTCACTAAAAAAATGGTGTAAACCGTATAGTAGTGGCGTGAGTAATTCACTATTATAAGCGTAATCGGCAAATATTACAGTAGATTTCATAACATCCATGACCTTGTGTTATACCGATATTAGTTGAGGTAGTCACTTCAAATTTTGCATTGTAATTCTGCTTTAATTAAGCACTTTAGGGTATAAAAGCTCTTTGGGCCTTATTAAGGTGAATTAATTTGTAATTTTGGAAGACAATAATCTTAATTGCAAAAATAACACAATCATAAACATAATAGCATGTAATACATGCAATTGTACATGTCACTTATGCAATTCCTGAAGAACTGAGGGTCTAGAATATATATTTACATTACGTAAATTACTTATAGTGAAATATTTGCATAGTCAGAGGACTACCGCATAGTCAGAGGACTACTTTGTAAATAATAGAATATGTATCAATGTATTTAGCCGGTTCTGTAATTTCCAATAAATACAGGGGCTAAAACATAAATAACAGTGAACTATTATTCTTGTTTATTCATCAGATTTACAATTAACATAAAATCATAGGGCTTTTCTATAAAATTGTTGTGGGCCTTATCCCCAATTGAAGAGCTAGAGGATGTGGCCAGCGGTTGCTTGGTGCGGGATTTCCGCCACTGGAGGGCTAGTGCGGGCCTGGCCCACCGCAAATTGCCGTCCGTGAGGCGTGTCCGACATGCGCCATCGCCGACACGGATTGGGCACCTCCGCCGTTGTGGAAGATGGGGCCCGTGTGCCGTCGGCCGCTAGGGCTCAAGCGTCGCCGTCCGAATGGAGCGTGGATGCGCCGGTCTGGGAGGGGTCGCTGGCTAGCGGGCTGACTTCCCTCCCTCGAGTTGGCCGCCACCGATCACCGGATCTGCACTGTGTGTTATGGGGTGTGCCGCGCGGGGTCTTCCGTTGGCCATCATGGACGGCGGACGACGGACACTGGAGTACGGGCGGCCGCTGATGCCTTGCCGGTCGGGTGCCATGGTTGCTCGGGCTAGTGGCCACTGCCGGTCGCGCGGAGCCCCGCCTTGGAGGAGCACCGACTAGAGAGAGGCTCGCCATGTGCCGCCGGAGGGCAGTTCTCGGCCGGATGCAGGTCGTGGTCGACTCGGGCGCAGGCATGCCACCACCGTCAGGCTCACATGGGGCTATCGTCGCATGAGGGCGTGGATGACGGGGTGGGCATCATCGTCGATCTGTGCTGAAGAGAGGGCTCGTGACGACCGGTGGTGCCCGAGCATTCTAGGAAGCGTCGATCGTGGCGACGGTGAGGAACGTGATGCGGTGGACGTCAAAGACCATGAAAAGAAGGTATTGATCATAAAAAAAATGAATACCAAAAGAACCACTGTGGCGATCGTTATAGGGATTTTCTTGTTCTTTCATCAACCATCTCTAGCCTCGGATCGTCGATTTCTTCTTGTTGTTTGAATGTGGCTGATGAACGCCGTCGTGTAGAGCCAGATGCATCTGTTCGTCTGGTCGGTTGCTTCTTAGCGCAATGTAGAAGCAACATCGCTTGCGAGGATGAATATCCCTTGATGTTGCAATGGAGTACTTATCTGTTGTCTTCTCTGTTTTGGCTTGGCGCATATTCCTTTCGGATGAAGTGGTTGGCATCGGCATTAGAAAGGCATCATGTGCCTCTGTTGATCGAGGCCTTCGTGCCTTGCTTCTTGTCTGATCTATTAGCGGTAGAATAAAATGTGTGATAACGTGTTGTAGTAGAATTATAGATAAAGAGATAAAAAAATAGAGAATGAATTCTTGTAGTGATTCAATGAAATGTTTATATATATACATGCCCAATGACTAAATTCCGAGCGTGCATGCCCACGTCGCTCGGCATGCACGCTCGGATCGCCGTTCGTTCTCCATCTGAGCGTGCATGCGCGACTCATACGGCGATTGAGATACGCGCGTCCGAGATACGTCCGTCTGCCCGCACCCCGTATACCGACCCACGCGTCAGCGAAGCTTTAGCCGCGGAACCGTCGAGGCGAGTCCTTTTTCAAACATCGGGAACCGCGCTAGTTCATTTCGTTGCTCTCGTCTTCTTCTCCAGGTTCGTCGCTCTCGCAACACAAAAAAGCAAGCTGCGTGCTCTCGTCTTCTGATTCGCGCGTTCCTTTTGTTCCAGTGCAAATCGGTAGCGCGGCGAGAGAGGAGGGTTGCACAGGAGGTGAGTTTCCCCCAAAATCTGTTTGAATGTGCTGTGTTTTTTCTTCTCTCGCGCGATTTAGGGTTTTCTGATTCGCGTTTTTTTGTTGATCTAGCCCAAATTAGTAGCGTGGCGGGGAGGAGGATTGCACAGAAGGTGAGCCCCCCCCCCCCAAATCCGTCTGAATGTGTTGTTTTTTTCGCTTCTCGCACATATTTTAACTGTTCGGGAATACGGTATGATCCAGTGCAAATCGTTTTGTACCCGCTCGTGGATTCCTCTGAGTGTGCACATATTTGGTTCTCTCGCATGTGATTTTTTCTCTCCCCAATCTTATGAGCTAGGGTTTCCTGATTGGTGATTTCTCCCCAAATTAGTCTAACGTAAGGGGTGGGGTTTCCGATTCCAGGTGCTAAACTAAACTGCATAGAAATGCTTGGAAAGTGTGCACAAAATTGCCTAAAACACATCATAGTTATAGCCTGATCCATTCACTCTTCATACAATGGTTTTATGCTCACTTTTTTTTGTGCATACATATATACAAGGTTTTTTAAGGTCAACAAACATTAGATGAGTATTTTTTTTCATCTTTCATTCTTTTTTTGTTCAATGCTTGTTTTGTAGCTAGCCCATGTCATTGTTCACAATTGCTATTGATATGAGTGGATTTACATTCATACATATATACAAGGTTTTTTTCTTTATGTCATTTATGTATTATCATCGAATGGTTAAAAAACTTTGTTATGTATTTACTGGGTCATCACATATATATAATCTGTGTGGTTCCTTTTTTTATTCGACATCTCCCCTGATACTATGTTTTATCATTGTTTTTTTAACACTTACTAATATGACAATTTGTTTATGTATTATAAGCATTTTAATGCTTTTTACTGTGTAGCCTAAATTGCTTATGGTATGATAAGCAAATTACTTTTTTCGTATTAGCAAATTTGTTTAAGCAGGTAAGTAACATTCCACATGCATACACGCTGATCTTCTTTTTTAATTATTCATCCTTTTTCTTCTTCCATTGTTTTTCACATAGCTCCTCTGATCTCCATGTGTCTATTTTTGTTTGTAATTTTTTCATAGGTAATGACAAGGCAAAAAACAAAAGAGGATGTGGCTTCTACATCACGTAGCAACCATCATCGGCAGTGTGGGGTGCGTATAACAAAAGTCATTTTATTTTTTTGTTTTACTTCAGTAGGCCCATGGTCTCTATAATTTTGCGCTATGTGATCTGACTTTTTTGTTCATCTAGTTTTTTGGTGTGATGGTGTCACACTCTATCTGTAAATATTCACTTTTAGAGCAGTTCTATGTTAAGCGTTGATGCTGATCAAGTACTGGTTCAAATAGGAAAAGCCTGAATTTCTATCTGAACAATGTTAACTTGCTTTTCTGCTTTTGGAGGGAATACAACATGGAAATCATGCATATTTCGACTGCTATAAGTAATGATTTTTTAAGGGGAGTATTGTGTTGCAGTGCTTTTTTAGTTTTTCTATAGCGTGGCTTTTTGTATAGCTTTTTTTTAAATGATGCCATGCCCCAGACTCAGGGTGCCAGGAACAGAGTTTCACCATCAAGATTGGTTAAGCTGTACAAATGCATGTCAGGTGCACAGCGTGACATGATTACAAAAGTTGGTTTTGGAGGGTTGCTCAGTATAGGGACAAGTACACTACCATCTGACCTTACCAAGTGGGTGATAAGGAATTTCAATGCTGAATCCAGTGAGATTGTGATCCCGGGGAGAGGGAGGATCAGTGTCACAGCTGAATCAGTGCATAGGATTCTTGGCTTGCCAAAGAAGGGAGACAAGGTGTTGTATGACTTCAATGTAAAAGCCATCAACTTTATACATGAGAAATATGATACTGAGAATGCACCGAAGATTGGTTCAATAGTGAAGAGACTGAAAGCTAACAAGAATGCTGATGAAGATTACCTAAGGACATGGCTTATGTTGGCTGTTTCATCATTTCTGTGCCCAACCACCTGCCTTGGCATCAGTCCAAAATGTTATCCTGCACTGGTCAACTTATCCAAGGTTAATACATTGAATTGGTGTCAGTTTGTTGTAGATTCGTTGAGACAATCTGTACATCAAATGCACAAAAGGAATTCTGTGAAGGGTTGCTTATTTTTCCTTGTGGTAAGCTTGTCCTGCAGTTTCTTTTTATTTTTCTTTTTTCATCTTTTGAACTCCACAAGATAATTTCTTTTTCTGGCAGTTTGTGATTTTTAAATTCCTTTTTATATGTACAGCTCCTGTATCTAGACTCCTTGGTCATTGACGGATATGAAATTCCTGATTGCATTCCAAGAATTGGGGCATGGAAGAGGACAATCATCGATAAAGTCATCCATCTTGACAAAAACAGAAATGGGTCATTTGGAAGCTTAACAGTGCGTGAACTTTATTCTCAAATCTTTTTTTTAGTTCAGATTAATATGTACAAGTTTTTATCCCTGCAAGAGGGTTTACAAAATCTCACTTTTCTTTCGTGTTGTTCTGTCTCCTTTTTTTTCAGCTTAAAAGTTCATGCCACTTAGTTGTCCAGGAGTCACTTCTGGGACATATGGATGATATTGAAAGCTTTGTTTCATCTAAGGTCACTCCAGGCTTACCAGCTGAGGTCTGTCCCATATTCTTGTTATGCACCTTATTAATTGAAAGCATTTCACTTTTATCCTCTCAAGCACTTTAATGTTAAATCTCAAGCTACACCTACTCGTTTACAACAGCCATGAATATGCCACTAGAAGTATTGGATCAAAGCTACATATCCGATGATAGGCAAAATCATAATGAATTTTTTTTATCTCAATACTCCAATCTGCATCCAGCAATTTTGTAGTAACTGTAAAAGCAATTTACCAGGTGTATAAAAGCAATTTACCAGGTGTGAAAAGCAATTTTGTTAGTAACTTTAAGCAATTTTAATGTGTTCAAAAAGCATTTACTACCTTAGGAGAAGCATTTTCTGGTGGTGTTGCTAAAAAGTTAAGTTTCCAACTTTTGCTATTTGTTGGAATCGACATTGTTTCAAACTTTATCCTGTATTAGGGTGTAACAATCATGTCGAAGTTTTATGGCATTCTGTCATGGTGAATGAATGTCACATGAAATTATACTCATTCTGTCACTTTTTTACTTTTTTTGTACCTGATAATCGTCAAGTCATTTCTACACATTTTTAGTGCAACATATCTTGCAATTTAGTCAGCCCTTCACTCATGCCTTGTGTTGAACTGATTGTTTAAGCATTTTTGTTAGTACCTTTAAGCATTTTTAAAGTGTTTAAAAAATATTTTAGTAACTTGGAGAAGCTTTTTTACATGAATTCAATGCAGAAAAAGAGGAAGCTCTCTGAAGCTGTCAGCAAAGTATGCTTTCGCATCACACAAATGATGGGCACCTTTTTAGGAGTGGTATCTGAAATCATGGGGGAACACCAACCTTCTGTGTACCATGATCAACCAAGTCAAAGGAAATCCAAGCGGAGGAGGATGAGCAAAAAACATGAAGACAGTGATGAACACGAAGACGACGACGATGAAGACGAAGACTATGAGGACGAAGACTATGAGGATGAAGATGAAGACTCTAGCGAAGATGAGGATGAGGAGGAAGGTTCAGAGAGTGGAAACGAAGCATGTGCAGGTCATGAGGGGGAGGACTTGGGCAAATATGATGATGAGTTGAGTGAGAAGGAGTGCAACAACGAGTCCAGTGCGCATGCAGAATCAGAAGAGCAGAATCTGAGAGGTCATGACAAGGAAGAACAAGAACAAGATATGAATGATGGTGAAATACATATTGAAGAAGACATGGAGGAAAAGGAAACACCTCTGGTTAGGCGAACAAGGAAGGATAGAGGCGTGGAGTAAGGACAATATGAACTAGATAGGGAGCAGGGAACATCAGGAATAGCCGTTGTTCATGAAGAAGAAGGAGTTGGAGAATTGGCTAACAACAAAGTCATAGAGCTACGGTTACCAGAGCATCTAGAAGATGTGTAGCATGGAATAAGTAGTAGCACTAAGAAGAGAGTTGCTAAGCAAGATGACTGTAGTGAGAAGCTTCGGAAGAAATTGAAGAGGGAGAGGTTAAGGCTACCTGTCCCAGCAGATAGTGTGAAGGAAAACTTCATTTTAAACAAGAGCAAATCAACAGATGATGTCCTAGAGACAAAAGATGTTACAGCACCTATTGCTAGGAACAATTCTTGGGATTTTCCGGCACCAGAATGTAACATCATGAAGTTCATTGACATTGAATCTGATGGGATTGAGGATGAACAAAAAAATTTAGAGCAAACAAAG
Source organism: Phragmites australis (assembly GCF_958298935.1). NCBI lineage: Eukaryota > Viridiplantae > Streptophyta > Magnoliopsida > Poales > Poaceae > Phragmites > Phragmites australis. The sequence continues at coordinate 44,074,703 of NC_084925.1, read as the reverse complement.
GTTGAAGAAGGCCTAAGGAACCTCACTGTACTTGATACAATAGCCAAGAAAGACACATCACCACAATTTGAATGCAGTAACAAGGAGGACTCAGATGATTCATTTGCAAACATACCTGAGGAATTGCTACAGAAAATGGAACAAGATGCAAGAAGGCACATAGAAGAAAAGAACGCTGCAAATAAACCTGAGGAATTGTTACACAAAATGGAAGAAGATGCAAGAAGGCACATAGAAGAAAAGAAGATGCATGAAGCTGCAGCAATTATGCAAAGCATTGCAGTAGTTCAAACTGATGAAATTGCAGAAAAAACCCCAGCAGCAATCAATCTTGAACCTTCTACTGCTCCAAGTACATCTGGTACAGCAGCCCCCAGAAGGATTTTGAAGATCCCAGCTACAATGAGATCTCCATTTATTGACTACAATAATAAGAATAACTTTAAATGCAGCAAGTTTGTTTGCATGGTGTACAATGCGGTGTGCAGAGCCACTGGAAGGACTACAAGGTCAAGCCAAAGTTCCAATGAGACAGAGTATGTATTTCTCTATTGCTTATTCATCACCATTCTTTTTTTCATACCCTGTTCTTTTTTATCAGCTGCTCAGCACGGATAGTTGCAATTTTGTATAAGCCTTTCTTCTTTTTTTAGCATAAAAAGTAATTTACCAAACACAGAGAAAACAAAAACATGGTAAAACAAGTTATGATTAAACAAGTAATTAATTATAATTAAGCAAGTTTGTGATTATATTTTAAACAAATTACTTATCATTGTTATGCAAGTTAGTGATTAATTTTTACTAAGTTACTTATCTGTACTAGGTGTATAAAAGCAATTATTTTAGAAACTGTAAGCAATAGTAATGTCTTCGAAAAAGCAATTTTAGTAACTTGGAGAAGCATTTCTGTTGTCTATCTACAAGCTAATGCATGCATTTTGGACAAGCAAGTTTTTCATACTTGTACAGCAAATTCTATACAAGTTGAAGCAACTTTTTGAAATTTTCAATCAATAAGCAAAATGACAGTAAACTGAAAGCAAGTTGTTCCATGCTCATAAGCAAATCCATACAACTGATAAGTATTTTTCCCATGTTCTTGAGCATCTGACCTTACCAAGTGGGTCTTTTTTTGACTAAGTTAAATCTTTCTTCTTTTGTTCTCAATGTTCATGCAGTGATATTATAATCAATGTATGGGACTTTTGGGTCACCTTAAATCATCTCTCAAAGTCAGTCAAACCAGGGGGGAAGTTAATCAACACTATAGCTGAAATTGGGATTTATCTGTTGAACGAACCTGATAATACAAGCCCTGCTAAACGTGTACTGCCACTAAGGGTTGCTGTGAGTATTCTTTTTTTTTTTTTGCCTCTATACATACCCAGGAAAAGACACAACATGGGTTTCTAAATGTTTATAAATTCCCCCCTGTATTTTTTTCTATATGCAGCATCGACTCCTGAGGGGCGAAATGGATCATGGGGATATAAAGAGGGCATTCATGAGAGACTTGACCCATCTTGACAGATCTAAATTGGTAACATTCTTTCTTACTTTTTTCATTCTTTTTCTTTTTTCCCTCACATTTTTTGGCATTTCTTAGACACAATATGTTTTTCTCCATTTTTTTCCAGGTAATGTTCCCTGTACTTCAAATGTGGGAGGTCGAGGGTCTCCACGAAGAAGTTGGGCACTACTTTCTATTGTCCTTGAACTTACGGGAACAATGGTTTGAGGTACTTTTCTAAAGTCATTATGTTCATTATCAATAAGGTCTTCTATTCATATTCAGCACAAGTAACTTGTATCATTTATGTGCTTTTGAGGTACTTGACTCAATGAGGTCCCTACATGATAACAAGCTGAAAAGTTGCTGCAGTACTTTGGTATCTGCAATCAAGCGTCTGTGGATCACATATTATACGCAATCGAAGAAGAAGATAGATAGCTATCGACTAATAGACATCGAGGTTCCGTTGCAGAGCAATATGTAAGTTATCATAATGCTTTTTTGCAACTTTGTTTGATGTTTTCATTGGCAATGTGTACAGATTTTTTTTTCACAGATATGACTGCGGTTTCCATATGCTTATGCATTGTGAACACTGGGACGGTCGTAAGCTACCCACATTCAAGGAAAAAGATATGCCAAACATACGCAAACTACTGACATACAAATGGCTAAGTCACCCTGAAAACATGACGCACTGGAAGACAAAGCTCAACATCATTTAGGTAACATCTATCTTCTTTTTTTCCTACCCGCTGCTGAAATGTAGTTGCCTCTGAAAATATATATTACCTGTTAAGAAAGCAAAATTGAAAATACATTTTACCTATGTGCTATTTACCTATGTATCCAGCGAACTAGATGACTATTGAGCTTGCTACGTGTACTCATTTGGGGGGTGGATTGATCTGAGTGATTGAGTGTTCCGGATTGTTGTGTTAACACAACAGTTCAATAAAAAAGAAGTAATATATTCCTCTAATAAAAGCACTTTAATAGTCTGTAGAAAGCACTTTTAAACCAAACAAGCACTTTACTAGATTGCAGAAAGCAGTTTACTACGCTAACTAAGCAGATTAACACAAACTCTTAAGAAAACTCCACTGCATACATTCCTCCTGCCACAAACCTAAAAAGAAGCATACTAATGTCATGTGAATAGTTGCATCTCCTTGCTTGGGATTCTTTTAGTTATTTTTCCAGGACATTTTGCAGCATTGTGATTCTCAGAGTGACAAATGCTGCATTTGTTCTTTCTCTTTGGTTGCACATTCTTCCCGTTAGACAACCTTTTTGACTTCTTCCTCCCTTTAGTTATTGATCTTGGCGGATTCCTTACTAATCTTGAACTATCAGGATATGAAGCATCTTAAAAATCTGCAGGAGCAGGCACATTTGGGTTAGGAGTAGACATAGTAGCTGTAGTGGCATGACCAGGAGGTGAAGTTGTCGTAGTTGCATTAGAAAGAGACTGAGATACATTTGCAACAGAAAAGTCATTGCTAGGAACAACAGTTGTCTTCTTCCTCTTACTCTTCCTCTTTTTTAGATCTGCAAGTTCAGATTGCATCATTTCGATGTGCTTAGTAACAATAGAATGAGCATCATCTGAGTTTGAACCTTCACGTGCAAATTTTGCAAGTGCAGAAGCAAGGTTGCTGAATCTCAGTGTTCTCTTGTTCTGCAAAGACATACCACTAGCCGCAATATCAACAGAAATGTTTGCATCAGCAGACATATCTGTGTCAACAAGAATTGCTTGTTGTGTCCATCTTTTCAATATGTATCTCTCAGGCAGGGTCTTCACACCAAATTTGATCAAAATCTTCATGATGTGGCAGCAAATTATCCCATCCCTATCAAACTTGCTGCACTCACAATAGTAACTTGTTTCTTCTTCAATTGCTGTCACAATATATGACCTAGTCCCATAGTCTTTAACAAATTTGTCATTCGGTACTAGCTTGTATTGGTAGGGCACTTCATGCTCCTGCACATCATATTCTGCAGTCTTTTCAAATTCCTTTGAGAATTTATAGAAAATACCTTTTGTGTACACAGTTGATGCATATTTCTCAATAGGGTACTTTGACCATGTGTGTCGTTCATTATCATCAGTCCTAAAGTCCTGACCATCCTGAGCAATAAGGTACTTTTGCTGAATTTTCTCATACTGTTTCACAAATAACAGTATTGATAAGTTTGGATTCACATATCTCTTCAGCACTGCATTAAACCCTTCACTTCTCTAAGTTGATTGGAGGAAAGGATAGAAACAATGCATATAGTACGCTTGAACAAAACTCTTTCTGATGCTATACAAATGCTGAAAATGCTGTATGTCCCCCAGGCCATGCTTATTAATCATAGCATCCCATTTCGCCTCAAATTCTTCAGGTGTTACACTGTAGTTAATACAGTCTGTAAACTCATCCTTCAATTCTTGATTAGATGAAAGGTATGGACCAATTGTTCTAGAAGCTTTATCCATTATGTGCCACCGGCAGTTTCGATGATTTGTATTAGGGAAGACAAGCTCAATTGCCAGCCTCATAGCCCCATCCTGATCTGTTATTATATTAAGGGGAGCCTTGCCTTTCATCGCTTCAAGGAATGCTTTGAAAAGCCAAACAAAGCTATCTGTCTTCTCATCCCTTAGGAATGCGCATCCTAGCTGGAACGATTGAGCATGTCTATTTATTCCAATGAAGGGGGCAAAGGGCATGTCATACATATTAGTCATGTATGTCGTATCGAATGAAACACAGTTACCATATGCCTCATACGCCTTCCTTGCTGAACCATCCACCCAGAATAGGTTCTGAATCTTATAATCATTGTCCAACTTGAACTTGTAGAAGAAATCAGGGTCATCTTGCACTTTCAACTCTTCAAAGTAGTCTAGTGTTTCTTGCATGTCTTTATACTTTTCAGTGGTACGAAGTGTGGACCGGAAGTTACTGACATCTTTGCCTACGTACGGTACTAGTTCAATGGAGCCATAGAACTCAGCCATTAGCTGCATAATGCGCCATGTGGTCATGTTACAGCCATGCAGCATAGTGATGAAAGCCTTTTCTTCCTTAGATATGCCTTTGTGTGATCTAAGCCATCTTGTTAGTGAGGGCTTTGTAATGAGTGGATGATTGTGCTCAGCTATGAAATAAATTACATGCCACCTAGCACCAATTAGCTTCACAGTCATCCTTGCTTTGCATTGCGTATACTTCATTTTCTCCCTTTTCCTTTTCTTGCCACCATGTCCCCCCCCCACCCTGTTTAATGGCTCACTCATGCGGTAGATCAACATCATCTTGTTCAAAATCATCTTCATCTGAATCATCTGTAGGCTCCTCAGTATTTTCATCAGTTTTGCTTTTCTTCCCTTTCCCTTCTTTGTTGCAGACAAACTGGATTTTTTCCAGCACTTTTGTAATTCCTGATCTGCGCGAGGTATTTGTCCTTATTGAGAAACCAATTCTCTTAGCATATGCATTGTAGTATCCCCTTGCTTCTACTACACTGCCAAATGTCATACCAGTATAGGGGACTTGCGGCGTAGACCACACCTCACCCTCTTCATGCAGAACTTGTCCAGTAATATCTGAAACAACAATATCCCCTACAGTAACCAGTGTGTTATCGGTATTTTCTTGCTAAACATCTTGTAAATGTGTTTCTTCCAAAGAGAGTCTAACATCAGAAATGCTTGGGGAGTCTTGCTGGATAGGGGGAGGCTGAGTGCAATTTTTTGGATTGCTCTCAATTGCATCTTCAATATGTCTTGAGATGAAATCATAGTCAAAGTCAGGTGGCAGCTGGTTTAGATCCATCTCTTTGAAACCTACATAAATACATAAATGTTTCTTCAGTAGTGCATATCTTCATAAGCAAGAAAATCATGCATGGTTTTGCTTTTTTTTTTGTACGTAGTACAATCACGCATGCTGAATCAGGTTTTGTGTTTCGCAGCACAAATAAATTGTATCATTGGAGAATTCATATACATACATCTGGAACCAGATCAGGAAGCAAATCTAGGGTATGTCCTTTTTTTGAAGTACAATTTCTGTTATTTTTTTTCTACGGTCATTAACCATCTGAGAAGCAAATATGCACAAACTATATTGTGTTCATTCAGTGAAGCAAAACATGCAGAAAAAAACCTGACAAGGTTGAACAAATTTTAGAAGATGTAACTTTTTAAGATAAATACAAACTTCTTTAAGTAGATACAAGCTATTTTGATGACCTGTAAAGGCAGATTTAATGTCTTCAGTAACATTAAACCAGTTCAGAGAAGCAAAATAGTCAGATTCTATTGAGCATAAACTTTCTTCCTCTTTTTCTGTTTAATTTATTTTGTAATTTACATCAAATAGGAACAGGGATAGCTCATTCTTATATGTAGTTTTTCCCAATTCTGCAGGTCTGTATAGTTAGTTGCATCAGGTACAATAAGAAAGGTACCAACAGGATGACAAAAGCAAGTTTGCGTGCTGTTTTTTCTCTTTGTACAGGCAAGTTATGATACAATTTCAATCAAACAGGCTAAATGTTGTTTCCAGGAAGCAAACATGTAGATTTTAGGTAGAGGAAATCCATGCAAACTTTTCAGTGTCACTCTGAGAATCCCCCGTCGGTTGAGACAAAAACGATGTAAAGCTGATCAAACATCAAAGAATCTGGGAAAATATATATAGCTACTAAAGCATACCTGATTTTTTTAGGTAAATCTGCTTAGCTTTGTGCTGCTCCAATGGAGATTTTTTTGCTTTTTCCGCCAGAACCCTAGCTTTTGCCTCCGCGATAGCTTTTTTTCATGCTGGCGGTGGCGCGTGGTTTGGGCAAGCCAATTCCGAGTTGCCTCCGATCGATTTTGGGTGGGCCCAGCAGTTGCCAGGCGCGCTCCGTGCACAAACGCGCTCCCGCGCCGGAGAGAATAAAGGCATGGGCCATACGCACGGTCCGCGCGCGGCAAAAGAAAGATTCCTTTTTTGGCTTGCGGACAGGATGCTAATAGCATGCACGGCCGTGCATTAGTAGCGTCCATATACATGATGAAGATGTGTTATTGAAAAGACATGTCTCTTTTCACCAAAGGATATATCCGTTTGATAAAGACATCTATTTACTAATTAATCACTAACTATAATAACAAAATCTACTAGGAGAAGTCAGAAGTAGAACCGGCGACCGTCGCCTTCCGCAGCGAACGTCGCCTTCGATGCCGACTAAACGTCGAGTAGCCCACGAAAATGTGCCTCGGCCTCAAGTTCCTCAGCATCGCCTTCCGCACCGAATTCGGGACGTCGCTTTACCTACTGGATGTCCCCTTTGAATAATCGACCCAGGAGCAGCGCCGAGGCGAAGTGCAGAGCACTATAAAACTCGGCCTCCATCAGGTGGACGGCACAGCACCAAAAAGACTATCCAGTTGGCCGAGGCGTTGGTGTGGGTCTCAGCCTCAGCGCCTCCTCACCTCGCAGGCGCACCGAGCGTCCGTGCATCGACCGCGCAATCCAATGGCCCCTGAGGATGATGGCAATGTCACCAAGGAGGCCCCCGCGTCAGAGCCAGAGCGAGAGCCCGCCCCTGACGCCGGCCGTGGGCCGCTGCTGCGCGTCTCCGCGCTCCAGCTGATGCTTTTCGGAGCAACGGTCATCATGGGCGCGGCCGCCGCGCCGGTGCCTTTGCCTCGCCTGTTTCTTGCGTTACTGGCGTGGCTCGTCGGGTGCCTGTCGCTGCTCATGCCACGGGCCTGACGCGCGCCCCAGCTTCAGATGATCCGCTGAGTCGGAAGCGCCGCCCTGTCCATCTAAAAAATCACCCTACTACCTGTGTCCGTACTCCGTAATGTCCATCAGTGTAAGGTCTAAAAAAAAGGGTTTGTAGAACAGATCAGGTCGTGTTAAGCTGCAGGGGATCGGGCTCTAGTTACTTCCAAGGCTCTGAGTGAGGCTCAATTAACCTCTAAGTTCTTTATGGAGACCCAATTGACCTCGCGATTGCTGGGGGTACAGAATTGTCCGGGAGTAGCAGCGACTATCTTGACTTATTTGGAGTTTGCGGTAAAAGGAAGATGTGTTCGATTTGGAACCGCGTCGACCAAACAAGATAGAGAGAGGAGAGAAAAGCTCATTTGTTTGGTGCTGATGTGATGCCAGTTTATGTATAATTTTACTTTGGGGAAATGTTATGGCTTAATTATTTTACAGCTCTGTTCTGTTTCGTTTTTTAATTTTCAGGATTGTCAGTAGGGTAACTAGTTGATGTTCTTGAGTCAAGTGCGTTTTTCTGTAGTATTAAGGGTAGCCTTAGACCAAAAGCAGCTAGCTCATGAGCTAGCTCAGCTTGGTACAATTTTAACAAGCCAAGCTCATGATTAGCTCGTTTCGTTAACGAGTTGACTCGAGCTAGCTTACAAACTACTCGCGAGTCAAGTGAGGCCCAACACGCTAGCCTTGTTTGGTCGGTAGGGTTGGTTCGCTTCAGGATTGTAGGATGTATCAGGTCATTCAGGTCGTATTACTTCCCAGGGCTTCGAGTGGGGCTCAATTAACCTCTGAAATTGTTTTTGGACACCCAATTGACCTCTTGAGATTATTCCGGGGAGTATAAAATACACGTGAAAGGTGCAACTTTCACCGTAATAATCTGTAATTAGCAAGCAGCTGCTCGTTTGACTTTTTGAGTTTGGAGGAATTGGAAAAAGGAATGAAGACGACAGAGAGGAGAGAGAAGTGATAATTTGTTTTTTCTTTTCCCTTTTGGATCTTGGTGCCACTTGATGGCAGTTTATGTACGACTACTTTTAGGGAAAGTTATTGCTTAATTACTTCTCCTGCTCTGTTCCATTTCGATGTTTCAGTATAGTCAATGGTGTAGCGAGTCTGATGATATAATTGGCAAGTTGAGACAAACTGATATAATCTGCCGTTGTTGGGGGGGAAAACGTCTCTTTAACCTTAATCCCGATAAGGGGAGCATCTGTCACGAGATGATCAAACTAGTCATGAAGTGTCAAACTACGAAAGCCAGAATCGCATTGACATGAAAGGAATAAAATCAACGTGGCAGTCCAGCTTTCAGGCAGCAACAGCTGACAGTTAACGTTGACGGTACCATTACCATCTTGTTCCTAATCAATCAGCATATGAGAACATGTAAAGGTACTAATTATGCACGCAATGAACAAATACAGTTTTGGGCACCTAAGCACAAATAAAATTACACTACAAAGTTAGGTGTTAACTAAGAGACTCGACGGCACAGCGTCCTCAAGCAGCCACTTTGCCCAGAATCACCATGTCCACTATTTTCACCTCTAAACTACCTTCCACCCTCACGATGCCATCAGATCCATCAGCTCCTATCAGTTTTCCCGTAACTCCACGCATGGAGCCATTCATTATCTTGAGCCTCTCGTTTTTCTTCGGCCTGACGACCTCTAGCTCGTTTGGGGTAGCAATCACTTCATCTCCGCTGCCCAGAGACCCAAGGGCAACAAGACATGATCCATCCAGGAAGTTTAGATTCTCAAAGATGTTAGCACAGGGAAGTAAATGATAACATGGGGAAAACAAGCTCCACAGCCACTCGTAATCGATGTAAATACGTACCAGGAGCACTTCCTTCACCACACAATTGGTATCACCACCACCGTCCCTGGAGACATTGACCAAAACATCTGGTAAATGCCATTTGCCCTCGGTTTCTCCACCTGCGCATTTTGACAGGAAGAATTCAGATGTGTGCATCCAGATTGATTGGTTGATTGCTTCGATCCAACCCAATCCGGAATGGTTTTCGTTGCAAATGCAACAATACAGAAGGACAAGGAAGAACCTTTTACACGAGACATTACATCCATTCCAACATCCCTTGGAAGGCCTGGAGTCATAGGCTGGCCACCAGGAGTACCGGGCAAGTAGGAGGCATAATCTGGGGTCATTGGCTGACCAATAGGTGTTGAAGGTACATATGGGCTTGGAGCGTTGCCTGAACCTTCGCCAGGACCAACTCCGGGGGTGTCTTCTTGGTCGAACAACGCGATGGCGCCTACCGGATTTCCTACGGCGTGTGGCTGTGCGGGGACCATCCAACGGGGGAAAACGGCCACCGAAATCGCCGCTGTTAGTGTGTTGCCTAGAGTTGCGCACTTGTGAGAACAGAGAGAGGAGAATGGGCAGTCGGCAAGTTGTCGTGCTTTGAATGTGCCAGGAAAGCGGCGGCGGCTAGGAGCAGTGTGGCGGCGAGCTGGAGGAGGGAGAAGAGCGGCGTGGCTGGGCTGCGCTCGCGCGCCTGTGCGGCGGGCCATATGGGTGTCGCGGCGGTCCACGCGTGCAACAGGGTGGAGAGAGGGAGCCGACTCGGTTGGGCAGTGCAGCTGGGTTGCACAAGGGAAAAGAAAAGAAGGCGGCCCGTGAAGAAAAAAATGGAATGGGAATTGATTAGGATAAATTCAAATAGATTTATTTGAATTTGGATTTGGTAAAATTCAAATAATTTTATTTGAATTAGGTTTTGGATGATGGATTTGAAATCAAAATATTTGAATTAAATCTAAGAAATAGATTTGAATTTGAGAGACATTCAGATTCAAATCTCCACTCAAGGAAAAAATAATATTAAACCAAAAATGCATATGATCATCTCTTTGCAGGGTTTAATTTATAAATTAATTTGGGGCTCTTTGAAATACTTAACCAAAACAATATATTTGAATATATACATACATGTGTGTATACACACACATGTATGTATATATTCAAATGTATATTTCATTGATTTTATGTTGTTTTAAATAATTAGATTTTTTTAAAAAAAATTAAATTTTGCTAAAATCTAAATTCTAAAACTCGGGACGTTACATCAGCTGTATCCATAGCCTGCATGACATATGCAAATGGCATGGTCAGACACAATATTTTAAAATTATCAATGCAGATAAATTAAAATATATTATCACATACATTCCCACGGTGGCTGCCGGTTGACCCCCCAACAAGGAGACAATATTGTGCTTTTGCACAGATAGATCCTGAATGTTCAAGGTAGTGGCGATCATAGATAAAAAGTATGCCTCTGTGTATATGTTCCACAGGATCTTGCTTTCCTTGTTGTGACAAAAAAAAAAAGAGAATAGATATTGAGATCACAAAGCAAGCATATCTTCTATTCTTCTGACAGAAACAATTGAAACATACTAGATCATGTGTAGTTGGACACACCTTACATGCTCCTTCAATGACTCTCACAAAATCCTTAGTTGACATAACATTACTGGACCGATCTCTCGCAGATGTGCACCGATCAATCTTGCTTTTTATTTCTCTCAGTTTCACAAGCACCAGTTTAGGTTTTTCAGGCACTCCCACCAGAACCTAAATATATACTAAGGTCAATATAGTAAATTAAACGTTAACAATCTCTGGTAAAAGATAGACAGAACCTACTTGCTTGAAATGCTTCACTTTCCACCCTTATAATGATACCAAATGATAAATTACTGAAAAGTGAACAAGAGGAACAAGTTAGTCATAGCCAGTTAGACACAATCAGGATCAAGTATGGATCGCTAGTAATTTAGGCTTAATAAGAACAAGATCGTGCAATTCATAATCGCCAATTCTGGTTCACAAACACACGGATCTGCAGTCACGCAGACTGTAGAAAGTTAAATCATACAAAAAAAATGTTTGCACTAAGCATTTACTAACACATATATGGACAGAAAATAGCTCACATGTTCTTTAGTAGTGTCTGATAAAATGATCAAAACATGCCCTTCCACTTTAACAGCCATGCCTGTCGCACCTTCTTCAACACCAGATACGACTTTTACATGGTCTCCAGGATTGAAATATTTGCAGAGATCCTTCTCACTGAAGACCAGTGTTTTCTGCAGTTATGGCGAGATTTATCAGTTCCCTAGGTAAATTTTGATCAAAAGATTATAATTAGATCAAATATAATATAGTAATTTCAGTTTGCAAGTAATTACCGGAAGCCCAGATAGTTTTGGTTGAATGTGAACGGTACCATCCTCTACTTTCTCAACAAAACCCTTTAACTTCTTGAGATCACCTTTGATAACAATTACAGCATCACCTTTCATGAAGTGGCCCTTTTTTCCTATTTGCAAACAGAGTGGACAAGCTAGCCACATCCTCATTCATGTCATCACCATTTTTTAAAAAAATTTCTCCAATTCATCAAATGATGGCTGAATATTCTGCGTGCTGATTGATTTTATAGATAATGTTTTGTACAAGAAACCATCTTTGAACATTAAACCATCAACAACATCAAAGTATTCCCCGGAATCTCTATTCCTCCTTCTGTCGACACAAATGTTCATCTCCCTGTTTTCATCGGAATTAGTAAATAATAGCAAAATCAATAAATACAAAACACTCTTGGATGAGAAAGGGATGAAAAAGCACCTCGCCTCATCAACATTGAAGAACCTTGGTGGTGGAACGAAAGACTTCTTTGCAACCTCACGTCCATCCTGAAAACATCAAATATTCATCAAGCCAAGCCATCACAAGAAGGAGCATGACAAAGAAAAAGCAACATTTATCCAGCAGATAAGCTATAAATAAGAAAGTCCTCCAATAGGTAAAAGGCCTCTAATTCCTAGTGCAAGAAAACTCATCTGTGAATCTCATGAGAAGGAACCCTGAAGCTAAATTTCAAACGGCAAAGCCATATACCAACCTAAAAAAATAAGCTACTGCATTCGCAGAAGAACTCAGATTTGAAGGAAGTACGAAATAACTTACCAGTTTATTTGCCAGCACTTGCAAATCTATTCTAGGAATGAGCTTCACAGTAACCCTTTGGCGTACATTGTCAACATCAACAACCTGAAGGTAGTCTTTATCCCAAAAAAAAAAAAAAAAAAAAAAGCTGAAGGTAGCCCAATCAATATATGGAGAAAGTATGTTGATGGAGGCAGCAAAAATGACCATACCTTAGCAAGATCACCCTTATATACACCAAGCTTCATCCGTACCCACGAGTCCTTCGAGAGATCAACAGATTTGCTCTCAACAGAACGGACTTCAGCCATTTCTCTAATAGGAACTAAAGTTAATTTTGCTGAAGCGAATATGTTCCGCAAACCATTGCAAGCCTGAAATTAAGTTTACTTAACACGCCGTATCAATATGAATAAAAATGTCAAATCTGAAATTAAGTTTAATTAACACCCCGTATCAATATGAATAAAAATGTCAAGTCAAGAACCCGCTTACCTCCTTGACATGGGCTTCTTTCTCTGCTTCAACGTAAATGTAATTCTTTAGGTGTTCTAATGCAACAACGGATTTTATCTGGAGATCTGGCCTGTCAATGAACTTTTGCATTAGACAAACCGCTGTCTCCCGCTCATGCCGATCAGAAGTCATGATTAGATATCAGTGATATTCAAATGTACAAAGAATAAAGTTGCAGCTAGCCTACAAGTAAATTGCCTTGAAGTTGCAGCTAGCCTACCACACATTTCACCATCCAAAGTTTTGGATCCTTCACTGATGGTAAGAGAGCTTGTTGTTCAAACTCATTTTACTTCTTCATCATAATCAAAATGTGATGATGTTTCATATCTATTTTGCAGTCGCCTCACAAACTCTGCTATGTCCTTTTCTTCATCCCTCATAGAGCCAGAATGAGGTTGATGTGGCGCAATAGAAAGGAATAAATGTTATGGGCTGGGTCTTGGGCCTGAAATATAGTTTGTTAGTTAGTTAGTGCTAGAATTACTGTTCGGTACTGTAGCACCAGATTAGAGATAAATATTAGATTAGTTAGCGATAAGTCTTAGAGATAAGATTGATTAGTTAGATTGTTAGAGCTGGCTCCTATATAAAGGAGGACATATCATCTATTATAGCAAGCAAGAATCTTAAACGCAGTCAGAGCCTCCAGAGAGAGGGCGACTAACCGGTTTCTCCTGCTATCCCATCTATCCCTAGCCAATCCATATCAGAGGTAGAGAGCTACTCCCACATTCTCGTCACCGAAGTCAACCCGAGCATCATCAATAAAGCCTGACAAAAAGTAAGCACAAGTCACAGTATTAACACACTTGATTCCTTGACCTTGCTTTCCCTTATTACAATTCAACACCAAAATAGCTATACTGAGTTGCAACATGAAAATTGTTGCAAACCCCAAAGGAAATGTGATGTTTTTTTATTTCATCACAGGAAGGGACAGGCACATCATCCATGACCAACGGTTAGTCCATTAAATTAATAAAACTGCAATTTAGCAATCGATTAAGTATAACATTTGTATCCTCCAATTGAGCACCACCCGTTTGAAACAAAGAGTGAACTAGTAATAACTGTAATACTCGAAAATGCAAAATTCATATGTCGATTGTTAGACCTACGAGGAGTACAAATTTTAACCTTTTGAACCATTATTCGAATGGACGATCGGAGACCACGGATGTGTAGACTCGTCGAGACGATTCCGTTTTTCTATCAAACATTCCGTTTGAACACCTGATGAATCTGTAGCAGGCCCAATAAAACTAGACCGTTGGATACAAGAAAAATAAAAAATAAGATCGGAGATCGGTCCTCAACCCGATCCCACTCATTCTCCCGACGCCTCTCCTGACTGCCCCTCCCTAACCCTACACATTCGCCCCGCCAGCTGTGCCGCCCCACCGCCGGTGATGCTTGCCGACCTCCACACCGCCCTGGCCACCCTACCACGCTCGACCGCCGCCCTACTGCGCTCGGTCGCTGGTCGGCCAAGGCCGAGGAGGGGGTGTGGTGCAAGGGGCGTGGAGAGGAGCAGAGAGGGTCGACTGATCAAGAAGAGGAAGGAAAATAAATGAAGAAGGAAGAAAAGAAAGAAAGAAAAAGAAGAGAAAGGGAAAGAAGGAAGGAAGGAAGGAAGAAGAAGAAGAAGAAGAAGGAGGAAAGGAAGAAGAAGAAAGGAACGGGAGAAGAGGAGAAAATAAGAGAAGAAGGAGGAGGAGCTTTCACGGGAAATCGTCGGATCTGTCGTCGATTCAAGTTCCTCATCGTGAAGGTGACCTTTTCGTAGTCCTTAGATGCTTGTAGATAGGTGAAAACGATCGATTTCGTCGTCGGATTAGTGTTTTGATGGTCCGCTTAGCGTGCAATTGGTTATTTTGAAATTGAGGTCTAATTGGTGTTGAATTCGATCATATAGTTATGGAAAAAGATGTAGGTCTTGTCGATACCTTTCTGTTGGCATGGTCTTGTTCGTTGAGCTCTATTATCCTCCGTAATTCTCTTCTCGTTTTTTGGATGAGTGGTTTGGGTGTAATACAATGTGGTCATTCGTCGAGCTAGTCAAGCGGTAGGTGTTTCTCTGACGTTTTTGTTATCACTTTGTACGTGGGGTTCCTGGGTGTAGGAGCGTGTCTCCTTTTGCTTCGTTGTTGTAGCGTTTGGTGCTAATTATACACTTGTTCAGGTGGTGCCGCTTCGGGACGCACCTAGTTCCCGCCTTCATCGTCGGTAAAGTTAAGTGAATGCAGCGGATGACTACGCTTTAACTTGTTATTTGGTTAACTCTATCTTTTAATTTCCGTACTTACTAATAATTTATTAAATTAAATGTGAGCATATAACTTACTTTCTGGCTTTTGAAGATTGGATGTTTTCCCTAGTTTATGAGGTAAAGTGAGATATGTCTTATTTATTATAGTTGTTCATGTTCATTGTATGCAAAACACGAAATATATGCTTATGTTGGAAGTTGTCTTTCAATTACGCATGAGCTTGTTGTCTTAATTTTTACATTTCTGAAGTTTGTGAGATTTGTCGCTTTGAAGTTGTTCACTTACTATAATATGTAATTTTTGAAGTATTAAGCATATATTGGAAGTTATGTGGTTGGCTATGCATGAAACATATCATAAATATGGCATCTTGTATTGTAAGTTTTGTTGTTGTCTTATAGCTGTGACCGTACTGGTGTAACACCGTATGTTATTTGAGAAGAGATATGGTGTACACCCTTATGTTACCCGAGAAAGAATAAGGGTGAGAAACAACATGTCATGAACATACATATGCATTCATGTGGATGTCTTTACTTTAATACATCGATGTTGTCTCTTCATATTGCAAGGAAGTTTTTACTACTATTTTGAATGGTATTGTGATGACGGATCATAGCTAGTGGAGGATAGCTCGTGGTTGATGTTATTGTCATGCTTAATCCTGTTTTTTAGATATTGTTAACATGTTCAATGTAATACTTTTGTTAAAGATGAATGTTTAATCAATTATTGCTAAATAGCTTGTTAAAACAATTCAATTGCTGAGATTTTTAAATCTCACCCTTACTATCTTTTTAGGTGTGCGTAGAGGTGACGTCAAGCATGCAGGATGGACGGATGGACAGTAGCACAACTTTTGCACATGTCAACTCTACTTGTTATCCTTTTGGTTGTAGTGTCAGTTTAATTCCTCTTAGTTATTGTGTTGTATATATGCCTCATTGTGACATAGAAATATGATTGAGGGCTTGTTCCTTAATAAGGGGAGGTGTTGCTAAAATTTTCTTTTAAGGTTGGCGGTCTTGTAGATTGGTTTGGTGGTATTCTGGGCTTGTGGAGGTCCTAGGGTATTACAATAACAGAGTTAATGGATGCTACTACCAAAAAAAACACATAGTTCCTATGAATATGATTATTTCCATCATCATAGTGACAAAAGGTGAGTCTTTGATCCAGGAATTAAATTGTCTCTATAGTCCCTTGATGGTTCGCAGAAGAAAGGCAAAGCTCTGCAGAAGTCATCACCACGTAATGTGACCCTTATGAGACATATAGCCCAATCACAAGTTTTACAACGACACAGGATCAAACCTGAACCAACGACCCAATTAAGTAATGCACCATCCTCACCATTTCAAACAGGACTGGCAACTCCTAAATGTAAGAGAAAATTAACAAACGATTCTATCAAGGTTCAAGCTAGTCCAGAGAAGAACGCATTGAAATCGTCAGCTATGACCCAATGCAGGATAGCGCATAAACGCAATGGGTCGAATTTCGCTAATTTCACGGTAACTTACGTAAATACGGATACGGGAACCAATCGAACGATTCTACCACGATTGGGACACAATCCATAGGGCAATCAGCGACTCACCTGGCTCGAACTCTCCGCCATCATCATCATCCTCTCCGTCGTGGTCGACCTGAGCCATGTCGTCGATCAGGATTGATGACCGCCTCCTCTTGGAGCCACGGCCATGGCCTCGGCCTCCACCCCCTAACCTCATCGTCATTTGCATCCTCCTCGTCCTCCTCGTCCTCGCTGACCGCGTCGTTGATGAAGCTCTTGACGCCACACGACCGTGGCCACCACCGCGCGATCTCTTTCCGTCCCTCTCCTCCTCCTCCTCTTCTTCCTCATCCATATCATATTCCTCCTTGACCTGGATCCCCTGATTTCATCGTTGGTCACTGACGCATGGGGCCGAGCCCATGCGTCAGTGACGAAGTCAGGGATCCCGGTCCATTCCTCCTCCTCCTGGCTGCGGCGAGGCATTGTGGGGGTGGCATCTAGGGTTTCAAGCCCTCCTCTCGGGTCGTGAAGCACAGAGACGTTGGTGTGAACGTGGCTGCACGTGGCAGAACCCTCGAGAGTCGAGTCGAGTTGAGGCCTCAGCGTCGACGAAGTTGGGCACAGAGGCGGGGCGGGGAGGCGCTACGGTTGCTGGGAGAGGGGTATTTATCGGCGAGAACTGACTTAAAGGCGAAGGCGAAGCGTTGGGTTGGGTTATTTCAGGTTCAAGCAAGAAGGCAATTGGGCCGGCATTCCCGCAATGCAGAACGGGTTGGGAGTTTTTTATTTTTATATTTTAAAATTTCAAATTTAGTAATTTTAGACATCCATTTGAAAAAATAATATAAATAGACGTATGTCACATGTTGGAAAATAAAAATACACCTCGTTCATCAAAATTTAAAATACTATACAAAAGGTTATGATTTTTTTTTAAAATATAATATAGAGGATACTATCATCTAGCTCACACAAAAATTTTAGCTAAAAAAGTTACTTATACAATAAAAAATAAAAAAAATCCTAACAATGGACGGCAGATGTCTATAGTTACTATTTTTTTCAAACGGATACATAAAATTGCTAAATTAAAAAAACAAAATAAAAAACAACGGGTCGAATACATGTGGCATGTTTTGGCTTGGGCTGGGCTAACATTTGGTTGAGGGTTTCTCCGGGGGTCTGGTCCAGCCGGATATGCCTCCGGGATTTGACGCCAGATACGCCATGTGCAGCATGCAAAGCTAGGGATCAATCAAATCCTCTTTCTCTATCAAAAGACCAAACAACATTAACATGTCAGTTTGGACCTTAATAAACCATTTGGTATTTTCTTAGCATGCATGATATGATAAAGAGAAACATAAGGTTCAATTATCCTAGGAGTCATCATGGATGCTTCAATCATGTTGATGTTGTTTCCTGAGGATTTCAATCATGCTGCTGGCATGCGGCTGAAAAGGCTCTATGCGTGCTGTTCCAGCCGGTTCGCACCCTATGGTACCATGCTGGATATAAGTTCGTGGAAATTCATTGCTTGAGGTTAAAACTGTGATAAGTCTTGTTTAGGGAGAAATGATTGGCTTTACGTCAGTGAGAAATGGGAATTTCGTATTTCCTCTTGTGATATGTCCTAGAGATAATTATATTATATTTACACTTATATGCTTTTAAACAATGTTATCGACAATTAACAAAGTTATTTATTTACAGTAGAGATACTTGTTCACCAACTATGTGTGTCAAAGAGAAATATATGAGATTTTATATAGGTTTGTGTCTCCCTTAAGATAATAGAGCTATATCCGGTGGTGTCTTGATTAATCTCAGAAGAAGACAATTATAATAGGAGTATGTCTATGACTACTCTTATAAATCTTGATGAGTTCTCTCATATTCTAGATTCTAAAACTCTTGTCAGATGAATCTAACCGTGGATTGAATCTGTTGTGTATCTCAATATGTGGTTTTTGCTTCTATCCATCCTCTACTTCTCTCCCCTCACTCCCTTTTTGACACACCCTCTTCGATCCCCTCCGATCACTAGGATAATTGTTGTATAGATCTTGAAAAATTCTAATGGACTAGAGATTACATTGTACTTCTCCAGCGTGTCAGGTCATAATCTATCTGGCCAGCATACTGCTCGATGAAAGCTCGACACATGATATCCACCGTAGTGCTTCTCTTGTGGTTGGAGACATAGCCCTGGCCCTCAGAAATCATATTGGCATGATTATCGGAACTTGATCTAGCTCTTATGGGAGATCTATCTCGATGTTCCACCCTTTTGTGAAGTTCATCAATGTTGCGGCGTAGATCTCGCAAATGGTGATTTCTAGGAGGCATTGTACGGCATGCTCGCTGGTCACAGGCGTGCATCCTTTCATAGGATAATATAGCTCTCTCTACCGACCTGGGAAAACTTGGTCGGAACTGTTTCGGAGTGGTAGATCTTGCCGGGTTGGAGGCCTTTGCCTCGTGTTGTGCATCGGTGATAACCCCAACAATGCCTTGTAACCAACGTGCCCCTCTAGAGTATTCAATATCCCTTGAGTCAGAATGGAGCGTAGGGTTTTGCGCCTTATAGGTATTGAGCAGTATCGTAAATAAACTAACATTTGCTATCTTGTCGGTCCAATGAGCCAAAAATTATTTAGCCAGACGGCATCTGGCGATTCCCACAATGTTCGTGCTCATCTCGAACATATGCTAGTGTGGAGGTGTTTTGATGGACTTGACTGAACTTGTCATGCCTCGTTATCAATGCTACTTGCAACGAGATTCTCATAGTCGGGACTAACCATCGCTAGGTCCTCCTATTCATCAACAAAGAGTGCATTGACACCGTAGTCTTGCATATCTTCTTCATCTGTAGATATGTTGTAATTCAAGAAGTGAGGTTCATCATTCGAAATCTTCTTCTCTATATTGACGACTACTCGATGTTAAAAGCCATTGAAATCTGAGGCCACAAGTTTATCTACTAGCGGTATAATCAAGTGAGTAATCATCTTTACCTTCGAGCTCCAGGGCTCAGTAGCCAAAATTCATCATCAAAAATTAAGTAACCTCCGTCAACTTGTCGGGCTTCATGTAGATGTCATGTTCGAAGTGGTCATGGAACCTGTCGTCGAAGTAGCCCTGAGTTGTCTCATATGGTATACCTGCAGAATTCTTAGGCCTAAGATCATCACTGATCCTCATAATATGTAGTATCATACTCCAGTGTTGTCAAACGCTACTCCATAATTGGGCAGTTATAAATATAGTTTTCAAGTATGCTACGAAACATGATGTAGCGTGTGAACAATCAAGATGAAATTTTCTCTACCTAGATAACAAGAGACATAACTTCTTAATGTAGTTGGATTAAGGAAGTGCATGGCTATATGAATATGATTAAATAATTACTACATTTGTTCTCAAATAGATGTCGTTTTAGATTTTCAATGTGTTATTTTACTATAGCGTCTATATTAAAGTCTATTGGAAAGTTAAGTTTTAATTCAATGAGTATGGTGAATTAGTTGCTTATGTGCCATTGATTGAATGTGGGAGAAATCAAGAGGGGTAAACATGTAATGCATAAAAGAATTTATTGCAACATTGTTCTTTATGCTGAAAGCTAAAAAAGAACAGAGATAGTAATCATGAGTTACAAGATCGAGTGAATGGTCGAACTATCACAATGATAGTATGCATCTCTGCCTTGAACTTGACTAATAATGTGAGGTAAAGGGATTGTTATATGGGTATATCAAGGTCCAGTTTATATGATCTTTATGAATGTTCGGAAGTCAATATATCATGCTAGTTACTACTATTGACTTGTGGTATGAAAAGTGTTTCGAGTCGCTGTGGTTGATATATGAATCTAACCGGTCACATAATTAACGAGTTGGAACACTAATTCGATTTGAATCCATACGTGGGATACACAAATAATGATCTGTGAGAATTTAAAATCATAATATGCTTTCAACATGGTAGCCCACCGAGGCTCTATATAAGTGAAGGCATGATGCTATGGGTCAGTCAATCCTTTCACCTCAAAACCCTGACTGCCACGTCCACCCAACCTTCCCATGAAACCCTAGCCGAGGGCGGTGCTAGCACATCGACGCACATCGCTTTCACTGTGAACATGTGGATACCATAAGAGTGCTAGAATTGTTGCTACGGTGCTGATCGGTGATAAGGACGCGAAGATGATACGTTCAGTTCGTGACAAGATCAACTATCTCCTCTACACCAATGCGCGTGACATTGGTCGGGATACTTCAGTTCTTGTTTCGTTGTTTTACGCGTCTAGTGGTAACATTCAAGATACCTTACTTATATATTTTTCTGATTAAATATGAAAGAAAAATTCAATTTAGGCTACAATAACCTACTCATTCATCAACATATATTCTTACATTTACGGTAGATTTTATAGTCTTTTTTAGTCTTATACAATTTTCTACATATACTTAAAAATTCGTTCCCTATAATATTATTATAATATTCTCTAACACTATTACATCATTCACTATTTTTTTCATCTCTAATAATTATCTATTTTTTACCTTCTATTAGCCTCTTTCTTTCATCCAATCCATCAATATACTTATAAATAATGATAGAGTTGGAATTGGAAGAGAATCTGCAAGTTTACCGTTCATCTCCCGTTTTTTTTTTTTTTGTCACGTCCGCATCACTATTAATGCTGAAACGGGCTCCACTGGAGTGCTTTTCGAACGCTAAAGTCTGCCCACATCTCTGTAGTGCTCTACTAATAAAGACGCCGCTAGAATTGGCTAAGTTCCATACCGCGTGAGCTGTACATAATTAGGCCCACGATCATTGACTGCTTCTGAACAAGAGGAGCATGCATGCCAATAATTTCGTCTGCAACAAATCCGTTACACGTTGCTCGAGGCGTCACGCGCACGCCGTTCCGTCGACTTGCGTGCCCCCCTGGTATTCCGAGCCGCCGTGCACTTGTCCGAACACCACGCACCCACGTCCTCGTGCCGAAATTCCCATCTCGAAAATAATCAGGACACGTGTCAGGAAACAAAACCCGCACATGTTAACCGCATGGCTCTACGACGCAGAGGATCGCGGCCTACCCAGCAGCGGCTTTATATCACCTCTCATCTGACCCAGCCATTAACCATTGACAGGTGGTCCCCACATTTGTGGACCCACACGTCATCGGAGAAGCACCCGAGCGCGTAGCGGTCCCTTGCTTCGATGCGCGGCAAGCAGATGTGCCAAAGGAGATGACGACAGCTTTGGAGGCGCATCACGCTGCCTTGTGGGGCGGGCGAGCAGGATCCGCGGGCCCACCTGCAGTAACGCGGTTCGCCAGCCTTCGCGCCATCAGCATCACCCCACACCGAACGCACCCGCCTTGGTTAAACAAACCGGAGGGCACTGACACGTAGGACCCACGCAGCCACGTCCCCACATGTCATAAGGAGCTAAATATCCGAACCGCCTCGGGCGCAGAAGTTACCCAGCGCGAAGCGAAGGCTGCCACGGCCGCACCGTGTGTCTCTGAGGACAGCGCCCGCCGTTGGTTGGTTGGCTGCCTGCCTGCCTGCCTTGTCCCGCGGGGGCGACGCGCCGCGATCCGGTCGCCGCCTCTGGTCTCCTACCTGCCGCGGCGCCGGCGGAGCACCGGACCGCGCGGTGGAAAGCGAGGTGGTGGTTTCTAGGGAGCCATTGGTGATTGGTGCCTCTCGCGTAGGAGGTTGGGGGGGGGGGGGGAGAGCGGTGGCTTTATTACCGCCCGCGCGGGGGCATTAACGCCGGGCTCTGCCGCCTTGGCATGCGGATAAGCACGACGCCATGGGAGGACGCCGCTGACCTCGATGCAGGTATTCGAGGAGGAACCTATTGGATTTTGCTCGATTCGCGTTTGGATTTCGAGTCTCCGGCGTCTGATCTGCCGTTTGATGTGGAAATTTGGCGTTTCTCAGGGTGGGGAAGGACAACGCGGTGGCGAAATGATGCGGCACAGCGAGAAGCGGCATTTCTTCCCGCTCACCAGCTTGCAAATCGGGTACGTGTTTCCGGCGGTTTGGTTCGTTCCCTTTCCTCCATGGCTCCTGGGTTCCTTCTTGTAGATGTCCCCGTTCCTCTGGTTGGGCCATGGGCCGACCATTTGTCCAGTAAGGAAACCCAATGGCAAGGCCTAGTCCGTGACAGAAATTGCATGAACCTCAAAGAAGTGACTTGCTTGTTTGTATTGCTTGGAGAAGAAAGTTCTAGCATACTGTTTTTCGAATTATCACAAATGGGGAGTGCGTAGTTGAATTGTCTTCTCCAAATGTTTTGATTCCTGCTAAACGCTTCAATGGGAATCCACTGTTCTGGCAGTTACATGGTAGTCAGATGAAAAGGAAATCCACTGTTGGAAATGTTGCTATTTGAGGTAACAGATGGTCAAATTGTCTAGCAAAGACTGAAGTGTAAAGGTATAGGATCAACACTGCACTGGATCCATCAGATATTTCACCATTCATCGCATTTCTTTCAACATGTACATCCACGGAATTTATTCCTAGTAAACTCGTATTGAATCCCGTGGTCCCAGCAAAATCCCCCCTTGGCATCTAAGTTGCCTGTCACATTCCTTCTTGTAGATTGATCAGCATATGCATTTTGTGCATATCCATATCCCGAAAACTGAAACTTTCATTTCTTTCATTCATATTTGAACTTGAGAGCTCCATTAGACTGAAGGATAGAAAACGTTAGAAAATATTTCCGGTTCAAGATAATTTCACAACTGAATGTTTCGATATGATTTTTCCCATCTCGCTCCATTGTTAACAAACGAGAATTAATGCTGTGATTGTGATCTTTTCATAAGTATGCTCATTGATCTGCATGTTGTAGAAAACGGCGCACAATGGTGCCCTTAATCATTTTGCAGTTTTAACTACATCTCTTTAGTTTTTGGGTCTTGATATCTCAATGTTTATCTTTGTCATATGCTACTGTTTATCCTAGCTCATGCATGCTAGAATCTATGTTTTGACACACAATTATCACATTCATCCAGTGACCTGATGGTATATGTATGCAATAGTAAATTTCGATTTCCATCTGTAATGAACTTCTTTCATCAGATATAACTAAACAAGGTTTGCTCTATTTTTATATGCAGGGATTTACAGTCATATCTTGCAAAACTGACTATATTTTTGTGCCCTGATACCAAGAAGTTCTTTATATTGCTCGACAACCACCCATGGTTGCTAGATCAGGACACAAGACCTGCTCACCTATGGCAGCTGATGGTTACCAAGGTCATTTTTACTGATTTATGCACCACTTTGCCTATGGAATTATCTCTTTCTTGCTTAAATTTCATTGCACCACGCTGTTACAAACTGATTCTTGCTATTTTGTGCCCCAGTCAAGGCTATCCCCTTTTGCAAACACTAGAACAAGGAGAAAGCAAGATGAAACTGGTGGAAAGCTTGTATTCTCAGAAATCCCGATATCTGCCCCCCACCTGTGGAATAAATCTTCTATATGGTATTCCTTGATTGATGAGGCCATGCGGGAAAAGAAGCTTCAAGTAAATAAGTTGAAGGATTCTCGCCTACTGAACAAGGAGCTGCATCAAACTTTATATGGTTTTATTATTTTTGAGGTAGACTGGGCTGACGTGCGTGGCATCAATTACTTGAATGAACTTCAGGTATTGTGTATTAATGTTGATAATCTTACATTTAGGGATGGCACAAACTCATTTCTTTTGGTATCATTGTAGACCGATACATCAATGGTTGTGGAATCTAAAATAATGAAGAGATGGGAATTTGAAAGTGTCAATCAAGCTTCATCATTAATCACTTCTTGGTTCTCAGGAAATCACTCTGAATGCCAGCTCTTACAAGACTACTTGAACAGCATCTCTTCTAATGGTAAAAACATGAATGGTTATCCTTCTCTTCTTCATAGCTTCTAGTACAAACCACTTATATGCTTACTGTACAGGTGATGTGTTTTATGATGCTCAGAAAGATTTCTTAACAACTGAATGGGACAGCGAGAGTTTACCGAGTGATAATGATGATTCTTGTCATGCTCAATGCATCAGAGAGTCATCAAGTTTCACATGCTCATCTTGCACACCACCTCCTTGCTCTGGACCTTACAAGAGAAGAAAAATAACAAAATCTTATGCTGGAAGTAGTATGTCTGAAGAATCATACTCAGAAATTGTGACCTCACCAAGATACTCTTCATCGTCGTGTTCATCATGTGGCAGTGATAACGAGAGTGCTAAGCCTCTGTTAGAGCCTAGCACATATAAGGATGTACTGATCTGTTTCCGCTTCAATGATCATGACCTCCCATTCAGACTGAAAGAAGTTATACTTTCTGACGTGAGACTGTTAACGTTACTTGAGTATGGCCTTCCTACATGGGTCATCTTTCTTCAGTCATATCCAGTGTTCTGCAAGATATATCGCCCATGGATGTGCCCTCTCGCCAGAGCATTGTATGTCTTGATGTCAATAATTACTGTCCTTATAGGATTTTATGACCTCTACAAGAATGTCCCCATGTTGAAGGCAACTGCCTCAAGATTGTTTGGCCCTTTATTTGACTGGATAGAAACGTGGGAAATGATATCACGACTTAAGTATCTGGGAACTATGCTTTTTCTGCATAACTTCCAGCAGGCTTTTACATGGTCTCTTAAGATTGTGAATGCTGCTAAGTCTGCTCTTAATGTTTTGACAAAGCCAATTTTGGGACCAATTTTGGAGTTTTTTGAATTTACCCTGCCAATATGGAACCTTTGTGCTGAGACAGTAGGATATCTGAGCTCAGTTGTCATGGTATCGTTGGAGACGTCATGGAGTGTAGTTTCTGATACAGTGCAGATGATTATCTGGCCATTTTGGTTTGTCTTTAGTACTGTGCTTAACATTGGTATGGTTGCTGTAACCTCTCACATCATCTATTTCCTTTTCCCTCGACGTTTTGATTCTGATGCCCTTTTCTCTGTTCACACCAGTAAATGCAATTATGTACCCTGTAATTTGGCTCCTTGGAGAGATACTGGCTACACCTTTCCGATTTGTCGTTGGGCTATCTAGTTTTGTAGCAGACCTTTTTGTTGATATTGTCAGTGTTCTAAGGCAGACCTGGTCAGCAATAAGTGCATTATATCAAGTTGGATCTGTGCCCAGATCACCTGGGCTTACATCTGAAACTAGCATTTGGGGGTCACTCTGGAAAGATCTTCTTTATCAGGTATCAGATATTTGTTGACATGGCCAAAAAAGACATTAAAATATCTGTGAAACTTACTTTGACTCTTTTCAGATTTTCCGTGCAATCCGGAGCATTTTGTATGGTTTTGTTGCCTTTTTTTCAACATGTAATAGGCACCGGCTCAGGTAATTTTTTGTCCCGCATGTATGCAGCGCTACAGTTTAGCAAGATCAGACAAAAATTAAACAAGAAATCAGAATGATAAAGAAGCCTCAGTTGTACTGTTGAGTTTAAAATTGTCCTTCAAAATGGCTTGTATTTCTTGCCAATTTGTGCAAACAGAACTGTTTAAGCAACCCCCCCCCCCCTCCCCTTTTCTCTCTATAACATTGTTATGTGGCCCAGAAAGAGATGCAAAATCATTTTTGTCCCAAAGTTAGCTTCCATTACAACTTATAGTGTGCTGGGTGCTAAGTACTACTGCATGCTGCAGCATTTACAATCACATTGAAGTATTTCTCCGGAGCTTATCTCATGTCTCCACTGGTGCACGACATACCACCTCTCGCGAAGGAGCTCGAAAGTATACTAGCCAAAATTATCCTGTAAGGACATCTGGCATTCTATTCTTCAACAGACTGTTTGCTCTTGTGTTCATTCAAGAATGTTTATGTATTTGTAAGAGCATGATTTCGCTTCAGAATTGGCATTGTTAATATTTGTTGTGATAACCATAGACATTCCTTGCCGTTTAACTGTATAGTTTCTTCCAAAACAAGCAAATTACTTGGGAACAATCTTATAATTTTTGTTATGTTTTTCCTGGATATCAAGCTGGTTTGAGTTACTCTAGAATCACGATCTGGCTACATAAGCAAGTTTGACTGTAGTTTACGCACCACAAGTAAGAACCAAGAATTACGAGAGATTTCTTTTCTATTGTAACTTCGATTATTACTGAAATGTTTGTTTATTTATTCTAGCATATGCATTCTAGACATGGATTGGCATTCTAATTTTCTCCGTTGACTTTTCTTTTTCTTTTGCTTGACTTTTCTAAATGTGTTTGTGGTATGTTTTTGTGCAGAGAAGGAAAAGTAGGACGAGATAACAGTGTAGTTGGGAGGTTAACATAAGCAAGTAACATGCTAATTCAGGGAAAATCCTTAGAAGGCAAAAAAGAAAACAATATAAGCCAATCAAAATATGGAGACTGGAGAGAGAACAATCAGTAACTGAGTGGAAATTCTACGCGGTTGGGGCCTTCATAACAAGATGACCTTGGAACAGTCATGTACAGGACTCATACATCAACGCTGAAAGTTCCGTTACATAGCTCTAACCAGCAGTTTCCTTCTGTACCAAGTACCGGCAAGCAGTGAAGCAAAACACTGCAACTGTACATAAGCGGGCCTTCTTACTGTTGTTCGTTGTCATAGCTTGTATTGTAGGCTTGTGCATATCCTCCTATAATATCCCCTCTGAACAACAATTTTGTAATGTATGTCTCCAGCATTTATGCAGTGTTCAGTTTCCTTGAAAAAGTTGCGCCATTCGTTCATTTTACTGATCTGGTGCGCAAGCAGCATTTTGTACATGTGAAATTGGCACTAACAGACTGCATATACTCATGAAGTGGTATACATTATTGTCCTTTAGTGGGGTTAGTATGCACTAGCACTCCAGCAGACCGTGTGCCTATTCCACAAATCCCTTTTGTTATCCTTGGTATGTCAGTATGTCACTATCACCTTCATGCCCTAGCACTACCACACATGAATCTCTGGTCCAATTCATCCTCTGCACCTGTTGGCCTTCTTCCACTTTCAATGTTTCAATTCCAGATAAGATCGATCCCCCGCCCCCTAAATCTGAAGAGACAGGAGAATCTAGAGGAGTGAATTGTTTTAAATCAGGTAGCTCAGCTTGATGACCTTTTGATTTCCCCTCCTTTACCCAGGTATCGTCTATTCTTCTTCTGTGTCATGTATTGCCCAGCTGCACATGGAAGAAGTGCAGCCTGCGTGCATGCTGCCTCATCACCCAGCCGCACATGGAAGAGATGCAGCCTTCGTGCATGCTGCCTCGTCACCCGCGGGCATGTGGGGTTGGTAGACGGATCCATGTGTGCAACAGTGCCAGATCTAGGCTTCGATTCCCCCATTTGGCCTGCCGGTGAAGAGGGGAAATACACGGCTTCACCTCTGAGGCACCTTGGACCCTGACTGAATACACTGTATTTTTACTGACGGGGTCGTGTGAATCTGCTGCCGCCACACTTTCTGAAGCTGGTGGATGGTATGAACCAGCAGCATTGGATATAAAAAGTTTCAGCTTTGTGATACGTCTTCATCTGAGAGCATGAATCTGTTGACTCCATATGGAGCCGTGATCGTCGTAGAGCGTTGAGCCGATGGCTTGGCTTTCCTGACGGTTCAAGAGGGTCACGAGTGACGGAGAGTGAGAGCTCACCGCACTGCACTGCAATGTGACTGTGTGAGGTGTCCACTGCGCAAATAAAGCTTTTGAATCACATGAGCACACTCTCGAGTCTTGATCCTTCATGGTTGTCGCACTACTGCCCCCCATCGAGTCGCAGGCGCAGTACATATAATCCAAGCTTCAATCATCAACCAGGGTGGTCCCAGGATGACGCCGTCTTGACGTAGAGTGACCGAGCAAGCATGCTCATCATTTTGCCATCCCCGGCCTAATCTTGAGGGCAAGCTGGTGAATTCTTCAGTCAGCGACAGAAATGCCTCCAGCGCTGAACTGGTCTCGATCCACATGGGTGACACACGATGATGTGGGAGTTGCGATCAGAATCACCATGCCACGTATTTCATACGGTCATAAATACTTATCGCTTCGATCAAAATCTAATTAAACTTTTAAAATTTTGACCGTCAATAGTTTTTAAATATTTATGTTAGAAATATAAAAATCATACCTATAGATTTATCTTTAAAAATACTTTCATAATATTACATTTTTATTAAATATTATAACTATATTCTAATAAAAAAATAATGCTTAAAATTGTTTGGCGAATATCATAAAAAATCAAAAGCGGTGAACATTCATATCCCTGACTACGGAGCAACAAAGTTGGTGGCTTGTTCTCATATGAGAGAGAGAGAAAGAGTGTTCCGTGCAAAAGGAGAGAGAGAGATAAAGAGTGATAATCGTTTCTTTAAAGAGGATTAACACCAACAAACGGTGCAATGATGCGCAACACCATGCACATGCAGGAGTGATAAACGTTTGTTTAATCCGGGATTATTGGCCTCACTGCACGCAAGATACTAGTACAATATAGAATATAGGATAGAAGGTTGCCATGCCGCCCTTGCCACATGCTTGAGAGGAGAAGGGAAGTGTCAGAGAACAATGAAACGAGAAACAGTGAGATCTACGGATAGCAGCCCTCCAGCTTTTCGTCAGAAGAAGAAAGAACCTCCAGATCTAAACAATCCAACTATGGCGCACGCATTACTCCTGCATTTCTGCCAGAACTCACATAAGCAGGAGCGATCGATTCAGCTCGTCTCGCCCAGATGAACGCGCGCGGCCGATCGATCGAGAGAACCGTCTGGACTCTGGACTGCGGGCTTGCTGCACTTGCGCCGGCGTGAACATTGGCATCCAGTGCGTAAGCGAGACGCGGATGAGCTAGCGGCTGATCGGAGCGCGGCGTCACGGCGCACATGGCGCGCACGGTGGAGGACAGCCCCGCTTTCCGTTGCCGAGCTGTCCGCGCCCTTCTCTTTTCCACCGCTCTGATCCCACATCGTTTCTTGCCTCCCCCGGGCCCTGCGTTTCCCCGGTGAATTGTTCCGTTTTGCTCATAGTGTTCGACCCCACGTTATGAGCATGCATAAATAGGATGTTTAGATGATGTGTTTATAGAAAAAACAAGATTTTTTTAACCGCATTAGCGCATATATTTAGTTGGAGGACAAGATGCTTATATAAACATCGCTGTTTATATTAATACTAATAATATAGTTAATTATATTTAAGTATTTGTAGTCTTTATTTACATTAAAAATTATAATTTTTATATAAATACTTTACACTATCTTTCTACAAACATCTAATCATAAGCAGTAATATTCTTTATGCCCTCAGACCAGTTACCACACGGTGTGCCTCTGCAAGCTTCTCCCGTGCGAAACCGTCTCACCCGGTTTGGTTGTTTTCAGGTTCCCTTAACCGCCACGGAGGGCAAATCATGCTTCGAGTTGTGTCTGTTGCTCACCTGAAATGGCCTGCATATGAGAAATGCCACCGTTGAAGTGAAGAACAAGCATGAGTCGCATGATGCTCCGTAGCACGTACGTCACCTACCACGTACAGCTCACAAGGTCGCCAATGCTCCTTTTTTGGCCAGCTGCCTGTGTCACCTTTGGGCAGTGTGTCGTGGCCACCGTGTCATGTGTTTCGTCTTCGCCATGGCTACGGTACAGTCCTGCCTACTAGGGCACATGTGGGCGTCTATTGTTACGAGCCTTCATATCACTTCATTTAAAAGTATTTTTGATTTACGAGATATAAATGGGTTAATTAATTTTTTTTCACTCTAGCCAATAACACACTTTCAAAAGCCACTCCAAAGATGATGTGCTAAAATGCCACCTAGGCCCCACAAAATCTTACTCATTTTCCACTTTGAACCATTTTTCACCACCACATAGCATTTTTTATTTTGTTTTGGCACCTGCTGATGTGGATTACCACTCTAACCCCCCCCCCCCCCCTCATTTCTCCCTCATTTTCTCTCTTGGTGGCATGCAAGCGCCATGTCGAGCGAGTTGATCAGAGGCACAGGCAGGGAGTGCGTTGGCACAGAGACTTTAAGGGCGGGGCTCGCCGCTAGCACGTCGCTGGCCACTCAGGCCAGGCCATCAGTGCAGGGACTGTGCGCTGCCGAAGAGCTCGGATGGGAGCACCACGTCGTCCATCGACCGATACGGTTCCTGTGCGCGCCGACGCCGCCAGCTCCACTTTCGTGGCTCCTCTATCGCTCACGCATGCCGTCGTCGGCAGCTCCTCCCCCGCGCTTCCTCTGCCGCCCACCACATCCCTCGGCCACACCCGTCATGGTCAAGCCCCTTGCTCCGCTACATCCCTCAACCGCGTCTGTCGCCAATAGCTCCCCATCGCTACCGGCTACCGCGTCAACCACCACCACCAAGTACCCATGTGCTCCTCACTCCCTCAATGGCTCCAAAGAACGTGCCTCCTCCCGCCACCGCCATGGCTGATAGCATGATGGAGCTGAGGCCGCGGTGCGTGCCTACAACGTTGTCGCGCTCCACTTCAGTGGGACTTATCGCCAGCGAGAGGACAACGAGGGCGGGGCACCACTAGCGGTGGCTCGCATGGGGGAGGAGCCGATAATGGCAGTGTGCGTAGGGGAGGAGTCGGCAGCGACGCGCGTGGGCGACAGAGGAGGCGCGAGGTAGAGTGATCATTTCCTATGATAATCCACGTCAGCAGGTGCAAAAAAAGGAAAAATACCACATGACGGTGAAAAATGGCTCAAAGTGGCAAATAAGTAAGGCTATGTGGGGTCCTAATGGCATTTTAGCACATTATCTCGAGAGAGTGGCTTTTGAAAGTATGCTATTGGCTAGAGTGATAAAAAATAAATTAACCGGATATGGATGGATGTGAAAATCATCCTAGTTTTAAAGGTGTTTCGTTGGATGGATGACGTGAATGTTGTGACCAAGTATAAAGAATATTCCTTGAGATGTCGGATGAGTGGAACCTGCAAAAACAACCAGACCAAGCCATCCAACTTGTGCTCGTCAAGCACATGACACGCACGCGTGCGTACGCACTCACTTTACCTCCCACTCCATTCACGCATCACCACTCACCGTCTCTGGCACATCACGCTCCTGATCCGCTCCAACTTGGCGGTGACCCCTTTGATCGGCGCCTCTCGATCCACTCTGACCCGATGACCCTTCCCGAGATCTGGTGGGTGACGGCCCCTCCGATTGGAGGCCCCATCGCTCCGACAGGTGCCTCCTGATCCGCTCTGACCCGGCGGCCCCTCCCAAGATCCGATGACCCCTCTGACCCGGCTCCCTCTCCTTCAATCAGCGGCTCCGCCCCTTCGACCAGCCCGCACAGTCACAGGTACCCACCTTTCTTTGCATCACAAATGGCTCGGACTTGAATTAATAAATCGAATGGTGAGGACTTGTGTGTTGTGCTTCACTTGTTTGGCGAGGAATGGAACTTATTTGGGGCTTGCAGCGGGCCTTGTAGTGGATAGGCATAGAACAACAAGAACGTGAATTGAGGTTTGCAAAGTACAGGTTTGTTTGGTTCATATGCTAACATTATCACTATTTGCCATAAATTTTTGTCACATTCGTCTAAGGTTAATTGATCAAAATTTTCGTCACACTTTGGCAATACTAAGGGAATCTTGCCACACTTTTTTGGATCACTGACGCTCAGGACCATAGCAGTAAGAAGAGAATCTTATCACAATTGTGACTATAAAACAAACAGATACCTAAGCTGATCAAACCTGACTAACCTTAGATGTGACAAACCGTGATAAGTTTTGACTATGAACCAAACAAGCCCTACATGTTGTTGCCATTCTTGTTGAAGCCCAATTGGATGTTACATCCAGGATTTGTTAAATAAGGGGTAGAGGGGATCTTGTGTCAAGGTTTCTTAAAATTTGTCAACTAGGATCTGATGTCAAGGTTTCTTAAAAAGGAGAGAGTCAACTAGGGATTAAAAGTGACATAAGAAAGTAGGATAAAATCTCAAGGAAATTGTTTGACTAGGACTAGGAATCAAAAGTTTTTTACCAGATTGTAATCCGAAAGTACCTGCAATTTCGCTGCCGATGCTAAGAGCTCTCTGCATTCATCAAGAGCAGCCTTTTCTTGTCTCGCCATAACTTAAAGTTCAGAAACCAAAGATGTCTTATCTTCAACCTGGTAAACATGTCCTAGCGTCAATAAGAGCAGCAAGGACATCCTATATTCCACCAAACAATTTAAACAAAAAAACCTTTTATAATCCATTTGAGGTTCCAGATTATCAAAGAAAAAATACTGGGGAAAAACTGTAAACCAAAATCTGAAACCGTTTATATATTGGTGCTTCTATCTAACCTCTGATTGCAAGTAGCAAATCGAGGAACTCAAAGCTTGTTCCTGTAGCGCAGACCAGTAGTTCCTAAGTGATGAATGAGTAGGGACATAAAAACTTTCTTCTAACCTTGTTGCATGAGTATGTTCCTAATTACTGGTAGTAGTAGGAAAGATTGATCCAACCAGAAGTGATGCATTTTTTTTTTGTTCTTACTCTATTTGTAGGCAGACAATTCATAGTTTCATCTAATGCTCTTTGTTTTTTACGAATGGATGGTTATATTTCTCATATTTGTGATGTGTGCTTTATTGTGGTATTGTAGATGGATAAGAGGACCAAACTTTTAGTTTATGAGGCAGCAACATATATGCTTCTTTCAATGACTGGTATGGTTTTTGAGTCTAGGAAAAGAAAAAAGGGGTGCAAGGAGAGAACATATTACCTATGGGCTAATAGCTGAAAGGGATATGATGAGATTTTAGTATCTAGATAACAAAATATGGAAGAATGATATATGTGCTTAGGTTTGGAAGAATGATACAACTTGTAAGCTGTGTTTTGGCAGTAACCAATGCTGTGTAGTATTGCAAAGTAGATGAAAGATGATTAGCAAGACCAATAGCAGTTGTACAACCTGCAGCTTAAACCTAAGCAAACTTATTACTTTTAATGCCATCCTTCTTTGAGTTGTAACAAGGCCTTACATTGTAAATCACATGCACTAACTTCGAATTTACTTGATCAACTGAACTAGGGATAATAACCATTATTGGATCCTAAGGTCTAAGGCATTTTTGGTTCTCGAATTTGGTTTTTGGATATTGCATTTTTCTAGTGCTGGCAGTGAGTACGAAGAGACTTGGTATGTAGTGTCTTTGCAGAGGCTGCTCTGAGATGGCTTTAGCAGTATCCAGAAACAACGTACTGTCAGCCGTCGTTTATTGTTTGTGTTTAGTAGTTGTTGGAATAGGACTCCATTAGGGAAATTATGATGGTGTTATGAGATACAGCAGATCTAACTTTACGCACGGAAGGAATGCTGTATCCAGCAATATGCAGTGGCATTACCTGCTGTTTTGATGTTGTTCCCTGGTTCACATGCTAACCCAGCTTAAATATTATCGGCCCTTTTCTCATTATGAAGTGGCATGCTATATTTACATCGCTGATATTTTAGCTGAATTTGCTAAACTTTTCTAGAACTTAAAAGCTCACGGCAACTGGGCTAATTGGCGCAGAGCGTCACGGGACCCGCTCTCGCTGCCCGATCCTGAAGCCGCAGCATCACCTCGCGCTCGAACCCCCTGAATGAAGTAGCATGGTTCAACGCGTGTAGCATATGTGCGTATTTGAGCTGTATGGTTTAGCTTGTGTATTCACTCAGCATATCCTATCCATCTAACTAAATAGCTTATTGTATTCACTCATCCCATCAAGCAAACAAAAAATTAAACCATATCATCCGATCCGACTAAATAAAAAATTAAATCAACCCATTTATAAAAATAAGAATGACACTGTCATATACAATTTTACCTTCAAAACAGACACACCTAAAGTAGCACCTTTTTCCTGTACTCTTGCCCTTGCAGCGCAATTCCGACCATGGTGTAAACAAGTAACCGAAATCGAAAGATGCATCCCCCTTTTGTCCATCTCGCTTTGCCTTTACTAACCACCCATTTGATTTCAGCTGCCAGCCTTCCGTTTAACACAGCAAGATCTCGGCTACCTGCTTGCTTTGGTAATTGATCACATCTTACTGTCGCCGCAGCACTGTTCAGAAACGGCACGTCGGACACCGGAGGCTGCACCACGGCGTTTCTCATATCTTGGCCGAGTTGGTACGCTAGCTCTGTCGTCAATGGGCAGGTACAACAAGATCTTGGCGCATTCATGCCTTGGTTGTTTGGCTTCACTGACCAAACAATTTTAGTCGGCAGAGTTTGTTATTACGTCCTCCGAGGACAACGCGTGCAGGTTGTTGTCGGTGTCACGCGGCTTCTACGTGATGCCGACGGAACAAGTATAGGGTTAGTGTACGAGATTATCGTCGGCTCAAGTCACTGGAAACTGTAACCGCAAAGACCTTTGCCGGCTTGCTAGCCTAGCTTGTCAGTTAAGAACACCCAAGTTTGGCAGCTACAGTAGTGCAGGTTAAGGGGGGGGGGGGGTGTTGAATCAGCACCAACCAAACCTTGATCTTCCCATTCCCTTGGCAGGCCAACCAAAATACCAAACGTTATCCTGCTATATCGTAATCTTTAAATTCCGTCCCGTGGCAGTGTTACAACAGTGACATGTGGCACCATCAGTATTTGGGCGTTAGCTCGGTTGTCGATGACAGCGCAAGCACGGAGTGAGCGTCTAAGCCAGCCATGTTTGAGTGCGCGCTCGCGCGGTATTTATCAGGTTGTTTCCGATTTATATGGATACACAGAGACTGTGTTTCGTATCTAGCTCCGAGCTTTTAATAAAAACCGTGCAGATAAAATTACACTGTTAAAAAAATATATGGCACGTCCGATAACAGCACACTGGACGGCAAATGTATCGGAGACCAATACTGATATCCAAAATTCTGATTCTCAAAGTGTCCTTTTATCACTCAAATATTTTATCAGTATAGCAGAATTACTGTGTTGATAACATGATAAAAAAACACACGGAAACAACTTTTCCAAAGGAACTGCCTCAACGGGAAAAGGGAAAGAAAAGGAGAAAGGAGCACAGGATTTTCGAGCCGTTGAGATGAGCATCAGTCTCATTCATCACACTACAGCATTGACATTGATTAGCCAGTAACCACACACCCCAGCCCAGCCGAAACGGCCGTACGCTGGGCCCTGGTGCGCAGCAAACAACGGTCGCCGCGAGCGGGCCACGACTCCTGCTCCCGGCGCTCCCCAACATACCCGCCACTTCCCAACCGGAAGAAAATTATGTGACATCCTACGCAGAAAGATCTCTGTGAGATCGTAATCCACACCGTTCGTTCTGAATCTAACGGTCTGATTAAACACAGGTGAGAGAAAGAGAGGACACGTGTCATACGGAGATGAGAGTCTTTCTGTGAGACCCGATCTCATATAATTTGCTTCCCTCAACCTGGGTCGTTCTCCTTAAAAAAAACCTATAAGTTGATCCCGTGTTATCTATTCCATAATATATTTATTTAATATAATTTATGATATTTTTAAATCATATGTAAAATCAACTAGGACATCCCTTCTAATATATTAATTCGGAGATATTTTCATAACACATCCATATATTCAAAATACCCCTATAATACATTATATCTTCGTAACTTATAATTAATATTAGCACTTTTAATATTTTTATTTTTTAACCTACCGCACTTAGATAGTAAAAAATAAAAATACACGAGCGCGTTCGTCCCGCTCGACTTCGCCGGCCATAAATCCCCGCCCCGCCCCTTTCCCTCCTCCCCACTGGCCACTCACCTCAGAGCCGTCTTCCTCTGCCTCTCGCGGCTGCAGCAGAGCATGGCGCTCCCCCGCCAATTCCTCGTGGCCGTCCTCCTCGCCGCGGCATTGCCGCTGCTCTTCTTTGGCCCGGCAGGTAACCACGGGAGCGTGCAAAGGTTGATGTTTTGGTGAGAATGCAGGCGCGGATTAGTGAAAAATGTTTTGTTTTGGTTGCAGATGCGGGAACGGTGGGCGTGAACTGGGGAAGAGTGGCGAACAACCTGCCGAACCCGGCGGCGGTGGCGCAGCTGCTCAAGCAGCAGGGCATCACGCAGGTGAAGCTCTACGACGCCGAGCCCACCGTGCTGCGGGCGCTGGCCAACACGGGCATCAAGGTCGTGGTCGCACTGCCCAACGAGCAGCTTGCCGCCGCGGCCTCCCGCGCGTCCTACGCGCTCGCGTGGGTGCGGCGGAACGTGGCGGCGTACTACCCGGCCACGCAGATCCAGGGCATCGCCGTGGGCAACGAGGTGTTCGCCACGGCCAAGAACGTCACGGCGCTGCTCGTCCCGGCCATGAACAACGTGCACGCCGCGCTCACCAGGCTTAACATGGACAAGGCCGTGAAGGTGTCGTCGCCCATCGCGCTCGTCGCGCTCGCCGCGTCGTACCCACCCTCGGCGGGCGCGTTCAAGGAGGACCTCGCGCAGGCCGTCATGAAGCCCATGCTCGATTTCTTGGCGCAGACCGGTTCGTACCTCATGGTGAATGCCTACCCGTTCTTCGCCTACTCTGCCAATGCGGACGTCATCTCCCTCGACTACGCTCTGTTCCGCCCCAACGCCGGTGTGCTCGACTCCGGAAGCGGCCTCAAGTACTACAACCTCCTCGACGCCCAGCTCGACGCCGTGTTCGCGGCGGTGAGCAAGCTCGGGAACTACAATGGCGTGCGCGTGGTGGTGTCCGAGACGGGTTGGCCGTCCAAGGGTGACGCGAAGGAGACCGGCGCTGCTGCCGCCAACGCCGCCGCCTACAACGGCAACCTGGTGCGCCGCGTGCTCTCCGGCAACGCCGGCACCCCGCGCCGCCCCGACGCCAACTTCGACGTGTACCTCTTCGCCCTCTTCAACGAGAACCAGAAGCCCGGGCCGACCTCAGAGCGCAACTACGGCGTGTTCTACCCGAACCAGCAAAAGGTGTACGACGTCGAGTTCGTCCTCGGCGGCAGCAGTGCGGCGGGCGGTGGCAGCAAGAGCAACGGTGGCCTCGGGTGGCAGGATAACGGCGGGCCCAGCAGCGGCAGCGCCAACGGCAATCCACCCAGCGGGGTGAAGGCGACTACGACGGGGGAGGCATGGTGCGTGGCGAACGCGATGGCCGGGCAGAAGCGGCTGCAGGCGGCGCTGGACTACGCGTGCGGCCCCGGCGGCGCGGACTGCAAGGCCATCCAGCCCGGCGCAGCGTGCTTCGAGCCCAACACCATGGTGGCGCACGCCTCCTACGCCTTCAACGACTACTACCAGCGCAAGGGCCGCTCCATCGGCACCTGCGACTTCGCTGGCGCCGCCTACGTCGTCAACCAGGCACCAAGTAAGCCGCCACTCATCATCTCCTCGTGCCCATTTCTCCTCGGCTAAAAATCGTTTCTTGCTCGTGATTTCATTTACTCCAAATACCATTCGTGCAAACGTACTCCATGAATTCGTTCAATTACAAAGCAAAATGGTAGATTCTAGGTACATTGCACAGACGTAAATGATGAATACCCAAGCCATACGGAGACATTTTCGGTAAAAGGTGTTTCTTGCAGATGCTTGATTTTTTTATTTTGACTCGCTCCCCTGCCTCCGGCCATCTCCGACGGTGACCTCACCACCGGATTCGCGGCTGTCGCTCTTTCCTTGCTAACCGCTTATTTCCGCTAGCCCCACCCACCTATCGTGCTCCGCCGCCTCTGTCAGGCCGGCGTGCAATCTTGCCGCCGCTAGAAACTCGAATCCTAACCCGCCGCCGTTATCCATCATGTGAAACACAAGCAAATTTCTGACATCTAAAATTTAGTGTGTTAGAAAGTGTGTAAAAGTAATGTTGGGAACCTAATCTAACCATCAAACATCCCGTACAATCCCTGTTTTATCACCCCGGCCACAGTTCAAATCAAATCAAAGGTGCTTTGCAATTGTACGGGAATGATTAATGTTCTTTACCACCACACAGCTTGTCGTGCCCAGTTAAACCACATCTGGAAAGCAAGCGGCACAGTGCACAACATGCTGCGGTCCATTGCAACTGCAGCAGCCGTTACTGCTGCAGCGCTGCTGTGACAAAATCTGTACTGCGATTTTTAGCCACTATTAAAGTTTTGTTTGTTTTAGTTTTAGAATAGTGAAAATTAATTTTTAATTGTGAAATGTGAAAAATTTAATTGTGAAAAATTTAAGCACTGTTTGGCTACTTAGATTATAAGAGTTGGATTGCACCTAACAGAGGAGGTGGGGTCCACTCGATATTGTGAGAGGGAGAGAGTGCGTGTGGATAAGTCTGGCTAGTGGCTCGTAGAGAGGAAGAGAGGTTGAAATGAGAGGAGGTTAGAAGGGAGAAAGAAAGGATGGAGGGAAGGAGGAGAGAGACTGGAGGGGAGGAAGAGGACGCCTAGAGGGGAGGAAAGGGTCGGTGGAGCTTGCCTGGTGGGATGGTAGCATGGGGCTGAGGGAGCGCCCTAGGTAACTATGAAGTGGTTGGAGCGGTGTAATGGGAGGTGGGAGGCTAGAGTGACGCAGCAAGAGCACGAAGGGGGGAGAAGGTGGCGCTCTAGGCAACGCTGATCGACGACGACCCGTGTAGGGGTGGCAGTGATGTGGGGGTTATACAGGTATAGAGCGATGAGGAGGTGTGGTGTGGTGGCATGGGTGACAGTTATTATGATAGCGGTGGTGCTGTGGTTCAGTGATTGATGAGTAAATTTGAGCCGATTGAAATAATCTAAATGGTAATAATTCAACAATCGAATCCTTAAAATCTAAAGTATATTTGTTTGAGTTTTTTTTATCTAAATTATCTTTATGCAGTGATTCTGTGAAGAAAGTGATCCTGTGGTTGAAAATAATTCTTTAAAATAAATATATAGAGAAAGTGATTCTGTGCGGGAAGTGAATTAAGTAAATCTGTTTTTTTTACCGAATTTTAATTTTGTGATTGAAAATAATTCTTTAAAATAAAATATATAAAGAAAGTAATTCTCGCACTGCAAGAAGTGAATAAAAAAACTGTTTTTTATTACCAACGTTTATTTTATTTTATAAAATCACTCACACTTATTCGACTCCTCTTATTTTAATTGAGAAGTTGATCCGTAATCTCTGCTAAATCCTAAAATTAGGTTGGATTCGAGCTATTGTCACTGTAACTGAGTTGCTACTGCTCAGGTTCAGGCCTGTCAGTGTAGTACAGGAGAGCACAAGCGCAATTATGACTGCGACGAGATGTAATTAGGTTGGATTCGAGCTATTGTCACTGTAACTGAGTTGCTGCTGCTCAGGTTCAGGCCTGTCAGTGTAGTACAGGAGAGCACAAGCGCAATTATGACTGCGACGAGATGGGGCCGATGCGGCTTGAAGCTCGACGTGATATCTGATATGACCCGTTCTGTGCTCTTCTTTATTCACTCCTCCGTCCTCCCTTCGTTTCATGGAGATGCGTGCCATGTCTGGATGTAGCAGAGAGACTGATTGCCACTTCTGGTGCCTTTTGCAGCTCGTAGGCTGTACCCTGCCGCAATTTTTACGCCACTTTATTACGTATACTGAGCGTACGCGTCTCCTTGGACCAGCACTATTTAGAAAGGTGTCTTCATGTTCACATGATGGCAGTGTGATAATCGAGACCGGAGAATGTGTTGTATTCTATGGTTAATTGTGCTTCAGCTTGTGATCTCACTGGGTGTTTGCTGCATTGTTTACAGAGATGGGGAAGTGCGACCTCCCATCTACGGTCTGAACCGAAACAACAGAGGTCAGCAGCCATCTCGAGATGGCAGATTTACCATGAAAGAATGGATCAATCGCAAGCTCAGTCAGTGTAGAGGAAGAGATGTTGAAACCTTTGCTGCCTTCCAGCCTTTCTTTACTGCTGTGCTGCAGCTTTGACTCCTGCTGCGGCAATGCAGCCTGGAACAATACTGTAGCTGTACGCTTTTTTTTTTTGCAGCTTTGGCTAATTGGGGATATATTTGTTTAGTGTCTGTAACCATGCTACTACTTTTATACTATATTGATTACTGTAGATTAATTTAGCCTTTGCGCCCATGTGCTATGCCTTGTTTCGAGTGATGTGGTAGACTTTGTTCCACCATCGTCGTCTCATGTTTGTGTGTCGGAAATGGTGCTTGGCTTGGACGCCAATGTACACTAGCAATCGAGCTTAACTCATGATAGCAGCACTACCTCGTGCAGTGTCAATGTTTGGCTTTTTAGCACCCTACTCCGTAGAATGTTATTGCGCGGTTTTGCTACTTGGCTAGGTATAGTTTGGCGAGCATTTTGACTACAAAAACCTTGGAAAGGAGAATCTGCGCCGGACTCATTTGAAAGACTTTTAAGGTCACAAAGCAAACCTTCCTTTTACATTTTGATTACTTATAATACCTGAAATCCCTAGTGATATCCTACAAGTTTATAGCAGCTCTAGATTTGGTTAAGTCGTTGGTCTCAGGAAAGCAACACTTTTAGAAGTTTTTAGCGGCCGTACTTAACTAGTATGGGCAAGATAGTGGACAGACATGCGCTTGGACGAAACTTTGCCAAATCTGTTGTTCTCCACTAATCACTGTGCTGCCACCACGGCACACGTTTCCTGAGTCCTTTTGTCAACCACGCAGCGTACCAGTGCCGCGTGCCGGTAGTGCTCGCCTGCTCGGCGCCTCCACGAACTCGGCTTGGAACCACATGGGGTGGCTCCATGGGCCACCACCACCACGAGGCTGGCGGCCACCACCATGGGTAGGGTTGGTGACCTCCGGTCTCCGGCTCCGAGTCTCCGACCTCTACCGCCGCCCTCGCTCGTGGGCGCCCTGTGCCACGGCGCACATGCCAAGGGAGCTGCCAATTGGGGTCGGCAGGCTGGACCACCGGAGGAGAAGCCGGGAATGGAATATTGTCCCAGTGATTTCACCGATCGAGACGGGAGATCTGCCGTCATCCGCAGTGATTTTCGTGCCCGGGTGGTGCGAATTGGTCGGGTGCGCAGCTGTACGAGCGCTTGGTTTCTTTTCCCGTGCAAGCTTCGGCTGGACCGTGCTATTTGGCCCATTGCAACTTTCTATTTCTAAAAAGTTTTTCCGTCTGTAACTTTTTTTAAAAGTTTTCTAAAAAAATTATCATAAGTTTTCTGAATTTTTTTTTAATAAGTTAACAAGAAAATTTTTAAGAAAAAGTTTTCTCGAAAAAATTATTCAAAAAATTTTCAAAAAAAAATCCGAAAATAGAAAGTGATCGTGTCAGTGAGATGGCATGAGCAGAGCAGTGCGCGCGAAAAGGATCTCTGGCTGTCAAGATAGGATCTCTGGCTGTCAAGATAAGTTTTCTGAATAAATTTTCGAATAAGTTAACGAGAAATTTTTTAAAAAAAACTTACTCGAAAAAGTTATTTGATTTTTTAAAAAAATCAAAAATAAAAAGTGGGCCTGTCAGTTAGACGGCGTGAGCAAGCACGCGTGAAAAAGGATTTCTGGCTTCGGCCGGTGGGATGAGCCCGAGCCGCTCGAGGTGCGCAGCACAAATTTGCTGGTGGGCTGTGTTGGGTTAGCTCTATTTTTTCGTGGTCATGTGTTGGGTTCCGTTTTATCGTATAAGATTTGCACAGAAACGGGAGGATACACTTTAGTCCTGTCCTGACGAAGAGTTGGATTGGACCCGTATGTATAATCAAGCTTACTAGTTATATGGGCAATTGGGCCTACTGCTTGCCGGGCACGGCGGATTGAGGGCCGAAA
Source organism: Phragmites australis (assembly GCF_958298935.1). NCBI lineage: Eukaryota > Viridiplantae > Streptophyta > Magnoliopsida > Poales > Poaceae > Phragmites > Phragmites australis. The sequence goes on along the minus strand of NC_084925.1, from coordinate 44,032,322 downwards.
GGCACTTCGGCCGCAATGCCTGCCCATGACGCCCAACCCTTTCAATCTCAATGGATGTTGGCACACTGACCCTGCGGCTTCACATGATTTATTTCTCGCGCCTCCTATTTTGTAGTGACTCGACGGCAAAATGAAGCACGCCGACGTGGTTAGGGTTGGGGAATGGGCTAAGGTTCAGGGTTCAGAGGTCTTTTGGTTTTGAGGGATATCTGGGCAGCACCAGACCGATAGTGGATGGTGGTGTGCGGTGGGAGCTTAAAAATAAATTGACTAGCGAGGGAGTAACAGTGACGGTCGATCGATAGGGGACATTGTTGAAGACGGAGAATGCAGAGTGGGGTGGGGGAGCGAGGTCTTCTATGATGTTGGAGAAGAAGAACCGACTTAGATATCCAGAGGAAGAAGAAAAGAAGAGCGTTGCACGATCAAGATCCGATGGCTGAGATTCGTTGACTGAAAAAAAAAACAGTCAGGTTGCTCTAAACACACTTTATGCAATATATAAGTACTAACGTACATATATAGCTGAGACACAAGCAATACATAACACCACATTTCCCACAACACGATACACACGCACCGTGCCATCTAAGCACAAAATTACGTGCCTATCTACCGTAGTACAATACAACATCGACACTGTTCAAGCTCGAACATACATATGCATGCCGCGATGTCCGCCTCATGCATGCAGCCACCGCGAAGGCACTTCTTATTTACACGGTGGCGACGGCCGACTTCATGGCCTCGAACCGGGGCTCCTTGGCCTCGAATTTGTGGCGCACGTACAGGTTCATGTAGTCCTCGAACACGAACCTCGGGTACGTCTGTCGGCCGCCGCCGCTCTCGTCGAGCTCCTCCTCGCCCTCGGCGACGAGCGCGGGGGCCGGGAAGATGACGGCGTCGGCTCCCGGGTTGTAGAACGACGCGATGGACATGCGGTTCCCGTCGGTGCGCGTCAGGATGCGGTGCATCAAGCTCTTGTACCGCCCGTTGGTGATTACCTCGAGCTGGTCGCCGATGTTGACGACGATGCCGTGGCGCATGGGCGGCACGTCCACCCACTCCCCGTCCTTGAGCAGCTGGAGGCCGCTCACCTGGTCGTCCTGGAACAGCAGGATGATGCCGCCGGCGTCGGTGTGCGCGCGGAGGCCGTCGACGAGGTCGGGGCGCGGGCACGGCGGGTAGGCGCTCACCTTGGTGCCGAACGTTGGGCCGTTGGACCCTGCAAAGGCCTTCTTCAGGTACCCCTTCTCCAGGCCCAGGTTCTCGCATAGCAGGTCCAGCAGCTTCTCCGCGAGCTTCTCTATCTCTGATGCGAATTCCTTCATCACTTGCCTGCAGCGACACACACGAAAGGCTCTCACAGGAATATTCCAACAAGCGCATCGATCACACTGTGACTTGCTGAAGGGTGATTCCACTCGTGATGGTTACTGTACCACATAGGGTTCGATCTGACGTAACTTGTCGAGTAATGAAATGATTGGATATCTGTGCAGCTGCACACGCTAAATAAATCCACGATATAGGAATATATAAAAGATAAATATTGAATGCACGTATATGAAAGATAAATAATATGAGATTAAATATATTTTTAAAATATATACAAAATAGATATTAAACATCTAGATATAGAAAACAACTAATACGAGTTTAAATGTATTTTGGGAGGATGAGCAGAAAGAATCTTCATACAGTAACTTTTAATTAATTCGGATGTATGGTAGAGATCATTCAGTTGTATCATAAATCATGTATTTTATAGGGGTATATAAGAAGAAGTATAGATATAGATGAAAAGGATGATATTTGTGTATTTTTTTTTGCAAAAATTGACACTGCAAATGAACCACACTTTCTTCTTCCTCGTGCTAAAAGATACTATTACAAAACTGGAAAACCATTTTCTCTTTTTTTTTGGCGAGAAAGAAAATTAGTTTGTATGAGCTCTCGAAACATTACTCAATTTGTTAATAGAAGCAAGTCATGTCAGGTATAACTTTGTGAGGTGCGAACAGAGCTTGACTAAGTCTAAGAAATAGGTGGCTTCTTCAGCCTTGCTTTGTAGGCTAGCCAAAGCCATTTAATTATTTGCAGTTCAATTTGGGAGACTAAAGTCTCTCAAGCTCAGAATCTTCCAATTGAAAAATACTTATCCTCCAGGTTTTGCAACTTCTGTCAAAAAAAAAAAGATACTAAAATACAACTTTCAACATTTGCATCAACAAGACGTCTAGATGCAAACAGTCGGGGGTTTTTTTTAAAAAAAATACTCACAACTTGCTCAAATGCCATTCTAAACAAACTTTTGTCAAATGCTGGCGACATGGGCTTAAACTTTTCTTCAGAAGTCAACAAAAAGAAAACAAAGACTAATATGATGACAGCTATCTAATATTATACGATTGTTAATAGCGCGCACGTATGTACACACCTGTAGTGGTCGTCGAGGTCAGGGAGGTCAGCGACGTTGGAGACTGGGAGGTGGCGGACGAAGAAGGTGCTCTCCCAGTCGACGTCCTTGACGTTGGCGCCCTCCTCGCCGGCCTGCAGCGTCCGCCGCGCAAACTCCTGGAACTTGTGCTCCCGGCAGTCTGAGTAGTGCGCCTTGGTCAGCCGCTCCACCTCGTCCATCAGCTCGTGCGAGATGCCATGGTTCAGCAACTGCACGAAACCACCGCACCGAATTAGAGGTCTAAAAAAGATCACGGTTTAACTAGGCATAACAAGCAGCATCCCCGATCGTGCCAGGATTCAGTTGGTCGATAGGATGATGGAGAATTAGAATCTGTTTGAGACGTACTTTTGGTTCGCTAAAGACATGCTTTCTTTTCTCTGTTTTCTCGAACCGGCGCTAGAGACCGACTAACAGAATGTTTGTAAATAAAAATAACACATCCAGTCCTCATGTTAGGATCAAATTATCCGTAAGGTACGTAGGTTATTCGATAATCATCTACTACTATGTGAGTGTGGCACCTCGAAAAATCCCCAGTTCTCGCAGGCGTCGCGGATGACCTCCATGGCCGGACCCTTCTCCTCCGTCTCCAGCTTCTCCATGTCGATCACCGGGAAGGAGAGCACGGGTGTTGCCATCTCTCTGTCTCGCTCGCTCGCTCGCTCTCGTAAGCTGAGTATGTGCGCACTCCGAGGCGGTGAGTGCCACTGCCACCCAATTTATAGGCGCGCGGAGCTAACACCGAGCTATAGATTACTAGAATGACCCTGAGGACGTACGAGTTTACGAAGCAGTTTAGTATGTACGGTCAAACGGATTAGGAAATAATGTGGTGTAGACGCCCGCCGCTAGCGATGACGCAGCCTATACCCGATCGACACAGATTCGCTACAAGATTGCTACCTGCTTGACTTTGCTCCTGCCCGGTTGTCCTATATTCTAAATCTTCCTATAAAACTATGTCTTTTCTTTTTTCAGAACTTAGCTAAGTTAATTGGTGTGTTTGTAATAAGATGACGGTCGAAAAGACCTATCTAGCAAGCTAATTATTTTTTCCTTAAAGGTTTTCTAATTTGTAGACTAGAAAAATCTTATTAAAAAAGGCGATAGCGAGAAAATTGATCCAGCTCTGCAACAACTTGAGAGATGCTGCTATAACTTCCAACCAAGCTCTACCTCTATATCTGATATCTTGGAGTTGTAGTCTTTCCTAGCATATTATCTTAGCTACCTTTGTTGTTTGTATTTATATCCTGTTTGTTTTCTTTTTATTTGTAAGACTTTTGATATCTTAATGTATATAACTGGTATTTTGTTTTTAATAAAAACAGAGCTTATTTGTTCTATCAAAAAACAGATTGCTACCTGCTACCTGGTCCTTGAATGCTTGATGGAGTAGTATAGAGTAATACTTTTGCATGATAGTGTTGCTATTCTTATACCTAACCTAAGTGTTGAACGCTATTACGTACGGATCCAGACTAATCCCATACTTTTATAGATTGCTGATGGGGCCAAAGATATATTAGGCGCTAGACGCCTACACTTGGCCCAGGCCCCAGAGTGGAATTTTCTGGTCACAAATATAAACGCCAATTGACCATGGACCAATTTAGCCACCGAAATTTTAGTCATGGAAAATTCTGAACTAAAAAAGCGGCTACTCGTGCACTCATGTTCAAGTCAATATATATATATATATATATATATATATATATATATATATATATATATATATATATATATATATATATATATATATATATAACACGAGTCAATTTTGGCATCACTTATTCCCCTATTCTTCTTCTATTTAATAATTTTTTTTAAAAAATAATATATTCAATTTTGTCATTCATACTCATCTTACAATCTCACCATATCGTTACCGGTTACGAATATGTGATCAATTTTATTAATAATAAATAAAGAAATTAGGAGAGAAATTAAACTATGACATTGCATCCAAACGTATTCGTTCGGTAGCGCTCTCATGCCTCATCCGCATATTTATACCTTAAGTTAATACTTGATGTTATTGTGTCCAATATTTATGTTTGCGTTATGACCGCACGACTAGTCAAATAAAATTTAAGCGTACGTGCACAGACATAAATAGTTGGCCCATCCGTTTTCTTCATAAATTCAGACTACCAATTTGCTAGGACCATTCACTAAACAAGTAACACAAATGTACTTTTCAATTAACATATCTGCTGGAAGGACCCTATTAGTACCATCTCCTGCCTTCAATACTGGATCGGTGGATCCAATCTCTCATGTATGTGATACGCCTCCAACCTTCATTACTGGATCGGTGGATCTAATCTCGCACATATGTGATTCGCCTCCAACCTTCATTACTGGATCGGTGGATCCAATCTCGCAGCACGCAGCTGGAAGCCCGGTCCCCAGTCCCATGGATCTGCAGAGTGTATCGTCATCTCTGATCAGTGTGTCCCTTCTCCCTGATCCCTCCTTTGTCGATCACGGTAGGGGCCGGATCAAACACAGCCGCGTCTCGCCGATCTCCAACCTTGCAAGCTGCGAGTACATTCCTGCCTGGCCCGATCGTCCTCTCGATCGCGGGAGTGGGCAAGGTTTACGCTGTCGCGCCAATTTCGGGCTCGCAGAAACAGACGCGCCTTTTGTGGTTGCGGAAAGCTAACAAAAGCACGAGAGACGCTTGCTTTAGTATGTACGCTGTTTGTTCGCTGCAAACTAAGATCCATACAAACTGAACAAACATCCAGCATCAATCGATTGTACCTGCATTTGATTATAGAAAGAGCTACGGTGCAAATTAAGCATAGAATGCTGGCTGGGCAACACACTCGGGATGTTATCGCTGGGGACAAGCGTAGTGGACACTATCAAATACGATCCTCGTACAAGACAGCTACCAGAATATCTTCCAAGTTGCATGCAAAATTGGGGAGTCTGGCCGAATGCACATGCAGCAGCTGCCGTCAGGTCAAATCGCCACCTCCCCCGTCACAGAAACAGCTGCAAGCCTTTTTGGCAACTCGTCTGGCTTTATCTTCAGTTACTGTCTGCCTAGGGAACTCGGGAACAGCCACAAGTCCACAACGACGCAGCCTGCACGTCGCGCTCCGCCGCGCAAATCACCGCCGGGCCACCCACGGGCGAGCGAGAGCTGGCTCGGCATGGCCGCAAGTGGGGCCGCGCTCGCGCGCTTGTCGCCTCGGATCACCATAAAGACGACATGGCACCTGCCGACAGAGGCGGATCCAGCCCAAATTTGAGCGGGGTGTGCTAGTTACTGGACTTCTGTAATTACAGTAAAAGCATCTATAGTTTACTAAATGAATAAAAATAAGTAGGATCTGCCACCATTCGGTATATACTGAGTCCGCCCCTGCCAGGCGAGATCAAGATCTTGTCGCACGACGGCTCATCGATCAACTGGTGCAACTAGCCGCGTGCCCCGTTGCGTCGGCGCTGGCGTCACGATACAATTTGTGTCGGCATTGTCAGTCGAACCAAAACATTGTACGAGTATATTCGGCCTCACTTTTTGCAGCTGGTCGAGCTCGGCGGCCGGCCGGCCGGCCGGCCGCCTGCACGTACGCCTAGCCAGTCACCGGCCGGCGAAAGGCATGACGGCTATTTGTAACTGGCCTTCTAATTTAGGCATCAAGTGATTATTCAATTTTATCGAGATTCTGAACTCTCAAAGTCGAATCCACTTCTGTCGCGACCATGACGTGATTCCAAACGCATGCTCCAACAGCGGTAAAAAGGAGCCTGGTTGATTTGATCTTGCCGTACGCAGGTAAAGATTCAGATGATCAGATCACGGGCTCGCGGCAGAACTATCAGAGGCGCGCCGGATGTCAAGCCAACGCAGCTTGCTTCGAATAATTGGGACACTTGTTCGCTGGAGGACAGAGAAAGAAACGACAAGGACAAAGGAGAGCCGACTGCAAGCAGGGAAACTGCACATGGCGCAGAGCACGTTGTCATCCAATGGACGGTCCAGATCAACCTCTCTTATATTTTACTATTCTTTTTATGGAAACCTCTCTTGTAGTGTGAAGGCGTTACTTTATGCATCGTCAGTACACTAGATCTCCATTCTGTATGTGATAAATACGTTCCATCACGAGAAACAAAAAGGAAGATCTAATGACGACACCGAAAGATCCGTGCTTGAATCCACGGCGAACGAGATCGCCATAGAAAAAGATCGCGGCCGACGATGACACATTGACACGCCAACCCAGCTGACCAGGCGATGGCCTCCAAGCGTTCGGTGATGATGATGTGCTCTTGCTCGTCTTCGGTGTGTCACAGAGGAACAGACGATAAGTAAGTTCAGGAAACTAAGTGGAGTCGCCCTCCTCTGACAGCGATGACAGATAAAAACAACATAGATTGACCGGCTGCAGCAGCTCCGCCGATGCCGATCGTTCATACGAGAACGACAACGAGCTGCGACGCGCCGTTGTTGCTTTACAGCTCGCACGCTGCGCTGCGTGCGCCTGATGCGAGCAAGAGCATATCGGCATGGCTTGCAGGCTAGGGGTTGTTGTGATTGTAGGAGTCGGGGATCACCACTTAATGAAAGAGTATACGGTGGAACTAAAATTTCTAGTTATATCTTAACCGCCTCCAAGTGGTGGTGGAGTGCTTGCCCCACGTGGCACTGGGGGGCTTCCTTCGTTGCTTGCCCTTGTTGGCTAGTCTGGAGCAGCTGTGGAAATTATTTGTGGCTATTCCGCCAACTCATGGTCCTGCTCCCTATCTCGTGGGTTCGTCGTGCTCTGTCGTCGCGTCGTCTCCATCGACAGCTCTATTGCGCTCGCACTCTCCCGCCTCGATGGCTCGGTAGCGGTGGCTGCCAGCGCTACCTTCATCGTGGGTTCTGTCGTCCACTTGTTAGTGTTCCCTGCCCCTCTCGTGTCTGTTTTGTGGCTGACGACGATGGTTTTTTGCCGTTGATCTGTGGTAGTTGTCCATATCCATGCGAGGGCAGCCTTATGCTGCTAACTGGTGGCTGCTGGTGGTCGGTGGGCCGGTCGATCTTGGGATGCCTTGGGGCTGCTCTCTGGCCCGGCTGCAGCTCCTCTCCAGCGCCCTACGGGGCTACAACAGCCGGTCCTCCCTGCCTCGCGGTGCTCGCCCTAGCCTTCCAGTGTTGCTGGTCTCCTTCCTTTGATGGGTTTGCTCCCTTCCCCAAATCTAGCCTGTAGTGAGCTCAACGGCATGGGGGCAGCTTAGGGAAGTGTTTTATGTGCGGTGGTGGTGATCGCTATCTTGTCTGGTGGGGTGTGGGGGTTTTGGGCGAAAGCCCTACTCGGATTCCCCCTGACGTGGACAACTGTGACACATCCAGGCGCCACTCACCTCCTTGGAGGCGTTGTCGAGATAACCCTCTTTCCTCTCTGGCATGTGGACTCTATGGGCAGCTGTCCTGCTGGCTCTTAGCATTTGCGTTGCTCCTCCCCTTATCCGACCTCCTCCTCTTCTGTAGGTTAGGCCCGTGGGGAGCTTCATGACACTAGGATGGTTGTGGGGTGGCGCGGCTGTGAGGTGAAGGTGGTGCTGTTGCTTGGGTCTTAGCCCTTCCAAGGGATGACCATGCACGAGGAGCGGGTTGTGGGAGCCGCCTCACAACGAAAGCTTTGTCTTGATTTTGGTCGGTTTCGATGACAGTGATGCCCCCGGGTGCTGTTCTCCTCCTTGGAGGGTTTTTAGGGTGTCTCCCCACTTCGCTCCCCTTGACCTTCTAGGTGAAAACCTGGTTCGAGCAACCGGACAGGCAATGATGGTATCTCAACATTGTGTCCTCTTTGGAGGCATTGCTTTAGAAGTCTTGTTCCCATGCTACGGTGGTCGATGAGGTGGTCGATAACTTTTTGGCGGCTTAGTTGGGTTCGGTTTGAACCACCGGCTTCTTCTTTAGGTCTACTCATACGTCCTCGTTTTATGGCGGCTTTTCATTCTGGTTCGGTGCTTCTCGGCAGCGTTTTGTTCCAATATGGGCTCCTTCGAAGTGACGGGTTGTTGTCTTGTTGGTTTGACAGGTGCGTTGTGGGAGCTGAGCTCCGCTGTCTGAGTCGTGTTGTGACGGTGTGAGAGTAGGGTTTCGCCGATCGAGTTGTGGCGGCATGGGAGCTGGGCTCCGCCGTCCGAGTTGTGTTGTGGCGGTGTGAGAGTAGGGTTTCGCTGATCGAGTTGTGGCGGCGTGGGAGCTGGGCTCCGCCGTCCGAGTTGTGTTGTGGCGGTGTGAGAGTAGGGTTTCGCCGATCGAGTTGTGGCGGCGTGGGAGCTGGGCTCTGCCGGTCGAGTTGTGTGTGAGATAATCGTTTGGTCGGTTAGCGTGCGAGTTGAGTTGGGTTGGAGTTATCTGTTGTTTGGTTACGCCTTTGAAGTAGGCGTCATTTTGTTTCGAGGCTGTATTATCGTCTCAGTTTATGAGATTTTTGAATCTAATTTTTTTATAAATTAAATAATTTCTCTTCTTTATAAATAAATGGGAATTATCAACTTACGGAGTGTGCAACCGTGTCGCCCTCGGAGCATCGTCTTCTTGCCATGAAATTCTGTGACAGCTGTGGGTTTCTAGATGACTTGTAAGCTGCGCCATGCTGAAAGAAATCAGATTTGGTTTCGAGGCATGCCATTGGCTTCTTACCTCCTGCACCAGCCTGCCAGGTGAACTCGTCGACATATTACTTGCCATGGAGCACGTTAAGATCGTCTCTAATCATATTTTTTTCATTTTATTTTTTTCTTATTCTCTTTTTTTTCTATTCATTTTATTTTCTCTTACCTCTAATAGCTTTCCTTTGAAGTGATTTTTGAACGAAAATGAGAGAAAATACTGATCCTGCATGATGAAATCGTAAAGTAAAAATGTTGAAGCTTTGAAGGGAACGAAGAAGCAAAAGCATGGTGTATAGCTTGTTTATTTTATACGAAAAGATGATATTCGAAGACTGGAAGTAAACAGATCTTAGTACTTTCCCAATCCGTCAGCAGCCATGATTGTAGTTTAGAATACGGTATAGGTAGCAGAAGCAAAAACATGCCCAGCCACAGTACCTGCCAGCTGCAATGGGTGCCTGGTGGCTGGTTGATGAGAGTCATTTGAAACTAGTGGTTTCTTGTGTTCCAAACTGTCGTTTATTTCCAACTTTCCATAGCATGCATGCGCACAAGAAACAAGATCGGGGTGCAATGAACCATGCTAGCTAGTAACAAGGTGTGTATCATGCACAACAGCGGATCTTCAAGGGGCAGGCAAGGCTCAAGTCCCACCTATCGGATGCAGTGGTGGATCCAAGAAATTAGGTGAGGGTGGTCCAGGGTGTGCGCTGTACCTGAGCTCAGGCCGATGGTGCTGCAGGCTGAGCTGCTGAGGGACGACCAAACTGACGGGAGTCGAGCTGCTCTGCTTGTCGTGCCCGCTGCGTCGCTCCCCACGTCGGTGCAAATTTTTAGGATGGTTCACAGTCCACTAGTACCATCTATTAAATCTGCTACTGATCAAATATCCCTACTCTATAAAATCATCTCTTATAATACTATTACAGTATCCTCTAATATTATTATAAAATCTCTTATTTTTTTCATCTCTAACAGCTATCATATTTCCTACATTCTATTACTCTCGTACTCCCCTAAACCCACAAACATACGCATAGAACAGTAATACGTAGTCATCTTCCTCCCGCAAAGATGTTGCGAACCTCCCGCAAAAATGCAGCTCCCGAATCCCTGTAGAGCTGGATAGAGTGTCCGTTGCAGCCGGATACGATGGGCAGCTGATCGGTAAAAATACTGTAGAACTCGAAAAAGTACATATGACGATTTTTGTTAGTGACGGCCTAAGCCCTAGGCTCCTTTATTTTTCGTAAGAGAAGAGGTGAAAATGATAGAGATGAGATGGAGGAAGAAAGATCAACGTCTCCGTAAATTCGTTGCGTCCGCCACTGTGCATGCATGATGCTCACATGTATACTTGCTCTACTCGTAAACGTTCATTTTACTTTCATCGACCATAACACCATGTTACGCGTATTTCCCACAGCAGTACTGTACCGTACTATAGCTACCACTCAGTGGATTGATAAGTGTCTATCATCCAACAGTGCACCGGGCCGGGTGGGTCCCCCTTCTGGATCAGCGAAGGCCTAAATTATTGGTACGGTGTTGCAATGCAACAGGCACCGCCTTGGCTTCAACTCCAGAAGCCGCGGATGGGCTCGACGAGGATTGGTCTCTCAGCTGAACAGATAACGTTGTTGGGACGTGTCGTGACAGGCAAAGATCCAGAGGATTCTGCTGACTTTTCCATCAGCACCGCGGTGCAGATGGAATCGTCGACGGCGGACGCGCGGGAGGACTCGCTGATTGACCGCGACCTGACTAGACACGAAGCCAACGATGCACATTCGACAACGTCACAACGGGAGGCAAGAAGCCGAACAGCTAATCTGTGGGGCACCTGCTGCCATTGTCCAATTGCAGGACGCGGTGCGGCCGGGTTGTGTCACGGCCGGAAAATGTTGTCGAAATGGCGGGAAGCACCTGGACAGCCATTCAGCCGAACGGGATCCTATCCCACGACATGCATTTTTAAGTGTTTTTTCTTTTTATTAATATTACAAAATTAGGTTATTATAGCAAAAATGATGTTATTAGATTATGATTGTGATTTTGATGATTAATGATAATATATTCATTGAGACTATCATTTTATCAATCATATATGTTAGTAGATGTCATAAATATAATACTAAAGAAATCAACATAGTCAAAACAAAGTTTGTTTGAATTGACGAAGTTCCAATATATTTGTTCTCACCAGATGATCCAGTGTACGAAAGGATATACTCACCGGAATATTTTCAATATAAGAGAAAGACCTCACCGAATAGTATGGTGTTACACCGGAGTATTTCTGTCAGTAAAGTTCAAGAAAGTTACACTCATCGGAAAGTCCGGTGATGAACCGTGAACACGTTGGAACATTTCTGACAGATGGTGAGGATAACCTTATCGGATGATCAATTGCTCAATGAAACAGTACACACCGGAACATTTTCAGAAAAAAGGCAGTTAAAGATCAACATACCAATATGTTCGGTGATTGGAGACGTACTCACCGAAGTATTGCGCCGGAGTATTTTCTACAGAGAACGATTCAAATGTTGAAGACTGACGATCAACTCACCGGATTTACCGATAATATATGTGTACACCAGAGGATCACATCAGAGTATTTTGTGTAGAGAAGAATAAAATGGCTTGGTTGTCTCAAGATAACTCACCGGATAGTCCGGTGATGGTTTGACGGTTACGCCGGATAGTCCGGTATTCACATAAGTTTTGAGCGTGATTCCAACGGCTAGTTGTTGAGGTTGTACTTATCGGATGATCCGGTGTTAGTACTACTGTTATCATCGAATCATCTAGTGCTTACAAGAAAGTCGAGCTATTAGTGAGTTTGAAGCTATAAATACCCACTCACTTGGCTTTTTGAATGTGCTAGAGTCCAGAGAAACACAGAAATACTTGAGAATATATCCAAGCCACCAAAGTGCTTAAAATGATTATCCAAGATAATTAAGCATAATATTAGTGAGTGATTATTGCTTATAGGCCTAGAAAGAGTGTTGCTTGATGATTGTTGCCTAGAAAGTGGATAAAGGAGTGATTCTAGCTTGTACCGGGTGGTATGTTGGAGTCTTGGAGTTTTGGTGACTCGCTTGCACCTTGGGTCTGAGTTGCTCAAGCTTGTTGACCCTCCGACTTAGTGTGGAATATTGGTAAGATGTTTGTATAGGGACACGGATACTCTTGCCTTAGTGGCTCAAGCTCCGAAATAAAGATGGCGACAAGTGATTGGGAGAGAGCCTAATGGTGAGATCTTATTTTTGTGGTTTGATGGCTCATCTGAGTTGAGATCTTTATCTTTGTGATTTGGTGGCTCAAGAGTCGTGATCGAAAGAGTTTTAACGACCAGAAACATATCCTTGGTGGAGCTCAAACGTGAACTAAGGGTGACATTCATGCTATTGATACCATCGGATAAAAATATCTTGTGCCGAGTTTGCTCTCTCTAACTTATTTACGTTTTCGTATTTACATACTTACAATCTACCTTTGCATATTTATCTTCCTATAATAATTTGCTAGGATATCTGACTATAGGTTACAAATTTTTTAAGTGGCAGAATAGACACTATAGATAATCTATAACATATTTAGATAAAAATTAATATAGATTTATCTTGTGTAGTTTTTTAACTAAATAGATTCCAAGTATTCTAATTTATTCTCCTTTTAGAACGCCACCAATCCTCAGAGTTATGTTTAAAAATTTTATGACAATAGATACCTATCGCTCAATAAACGGGCAACAAGTCCTTGCACTGAACATAGGGTGACATTTGCAAAGTTTGCTAATTTGTTGGGTGGCATTTGAAAAATCACAAAAATATTGTGTTCCTTTGTCGAATAGTCACAAAATTTCTGAAAACTTTTAATGATGTACTAGATGCTACATTCAAGTTATCCACAAAATTTCAGCCTCAAATGTATGAGGAGCAAAAAAGACAAGTTTTTGTTACCTGAAAATTGTTTCTTTTTTTGTCACTGTAAAGTACATTGTTTGAGTTGCAATTTTGTGGAGAACTTGAAAAGAGCATAATCTACCATACAAAAATATTCTCAGATTTTTTTGGCAATTTCGAAGGTTTTTTTTAAGATATGTGCAAAGTCATGCAACATTTTCTTGATTTTTTAAAAATCGTCCAATCAAAGGGTGAATTTGCTCGGTCACCGGGTGGGTGATAGGGTCTATTTGAGTGAAATTTGCAAACGGAGGTATACTTTTGTAATATTAATAAAATATAAATATATTTTCAGAAAAAAAAAACACTGGACATCGCCGTGCTGTTGCGTTCTTCAGCACATATCCTGCTTTTTTTTTATTGGAGGCGTGCGGCGCTTGGGCCCTGCCGAGCCAGCGAGGCGTGTGCGGTACGGGCCTCCTTTTCGACACCCGACCGCCAATGTTAACTGCGTGATAATTCGAGCCTTTTTTATTTTTATGCTTCGAAAATTTAAAATGGCAAAACCAGATATTTGTTTAAAAAATTACAAAAATTTACTATGTCGCCGTTTGGGTGACACCTTTAAAAAATAAAGATGTTGCTATTTCAATGGGTGTTAGCTTAAAAATAGAAAACACTATATTTTATTGCTCTCAAAATTCAAAACATTATAGAAATAGTTATATATTTTTTTAAAAAGTATGTTGTAGAGAATACTATAATATATCTCTTAAATTTTTTTAACTCAAACAATTTATTTTACAATGAAAAAAGGACAAATTTATTATACACATTTTATCTGAAATTTATCTTTTTTTCTTTATCATATTATATTTTTACCTAAATTTCTTAATCTAGAGCATAGTATCATCTACCGTTTATATTTTTTAGAATTTTTTATAATTATTTCTATGGTGTTTTGAATTTTAAGTGTATAGAATGTAATTTTTTTAAGTTATCATCTGTTGAAAGGATGATATCTTTATTTTTTATAAGTTATCTTTTGTTGGATGGACGATGCTTTGGTTAGTCTATTTTTATAAAAAATTAAATAGACATCTAGTTTTACAATTTCTTTAATTTTCGAAATATAAAAATTAAAAAATCTGAAAATTCGGCCGTGTCCCCGTGCCGCGGGGCTCCTTCCGGGCCGAGCTCGAGTATTGCGCCGCGACCGTGCAGCGTGGTGCCGCGGACCCTGCCGTTGGGCTTCGATATGGTGTTTTTTTTTTTGGGTATAGTTATAGTAGCCCGTGGAGCCGTCCCTCTCGCCTGCTCAGTGGGAAGAATCACTCGAGATTTTTCAGGTTGTGCAACTGCTTTTAAAAAATCGTATAAAAATCAAGTAATAAATCGGATGCGTGTTAGCGTAATGATTTTCACGCTAGTTTTTTATAAGGGGTTTCCCGGTTTGTATTGAAAACTAAAAAGTAGTCTTATACAGGCATAAAAACACGAAACAAAAATCGAAAAAAAGAACCGGTTGGGGATATCAGCTAACGAAAGTAGCGCAGAGTTTATAATTATCAGGATACAGATATATATACTCTTAGCTCACCCTTAGCACCTAGCGACCAACTCAACAACCATACAATGGATTAAATCTCCACCACATAAGTGAGAGGCATGGGGTTAACATCAAATACTTTGATTCAATGTAGAAGATGTGACACCGTAGTTTTTATAGTGGTCTTTTCATCAGAATTGAGCAAAACCTTCTACCTCTACAATAATGAGATTCCAGAAAATAGAATACCAATTTTCACGCTAGTGGCTCAATCCGTTGTTTGTTTACCTTCCGTCTTCGGGTCCTTGTCAGTAACACAGATTTTCCATATGAAAGCAGATGGATGCTGTATTGCTGTTGGGATCTCCTACAACTTTACCATGCTCCCGTGAGAAGCTAAAACGCCCACAAAATTTGAACGTCTTGTTCCTTCGCTAGCTGAAAGGCCATAGCAAAAGCAACAATACATGTAGCACGGGTAGCGGTATAGCATTAGAATGGCATAATGCCATCCAATGAAACTTGGTGTAGTAACAATTAAACAGGAAAAGGAACTTAGTGAAGTGGTAGCCGTATCATTGGAGGACGTAGGATAAGGTTGTTGGTAGACCAGAGATACATAATATTTACTCTGATGATAAATATAGATCGTTTTAGTCTTCTTAATTATTCTTTAAATATAAGTCATTTTTGAATTTTTATGCACTTTTCTCTCTTTTTTTTTTCTTTTTACCATTGTTTAATAAATACTACCACTTTTACAAATAAATAAGTTATCTTTTCCGATACAAAATAAATAAAAGGCAACAAGGTTATTTGATCTACTTTCTTAATTTTTATGTATAAATCTAAAACGAACTACATTTACAATATGAGTGAGTATAAGATACGGTCACAATTAGTGATGTACGGATTACCGGCGCCATACAACGTCGTTCTCTTTTCTTCATTTGTTCAAGCTCGGGAAAAAGGAACGGATCGAAAGCTTGCCGTAGAGAATGGCAGGGGCGGACTAAGGAGAGGTCCAGTGATGGCATATGCTTCCGTTTAAATTCTTATTTTTAAATAAACTTATGTATGTTTTTATGAAGTTGTAAATGCTTAGTTAATGTTTTTGCCCTTGCTCAATTTTTAAGCTAGGTCTATCCCTGACTTCAGAATGGGACCCGTGGCCATGGCCGCATGGTCTGATGAATGCTGATAAAGTACTTCAGAAATCCAGAGTGGGCAACCACCATTACATGGTATGTGTTAGAATATACTGCAGAGTATAACTCGAATTGAGAGAATAAAATGGATATTTGTTTCATTGATTGATGGGTATATATATACATGGTAAATGAGTATCGATGGGGAGACACCCTTCCAGCGGCAGATCGTGGTGCAAAAGCAGGGGGGCGGGCAACTTGTACCTATTCAAACAATAGCAAATTAAAGCTTCAGTCCACGACAACGTGGGTGGCCGGCCGGCGCACGCGACGGCCCAGGCCTGCTTCAGTGCCGGAGGTCTGACGATGCGTGCGGCGGCGGCAGTGGCCTACGATGGCTGCTGGGGTTGGGGAAAATGCCCACGGAAATATCTCTACTTCATTAAATGTACTGTAACTTGATAATTCCATAATTAAATCTTGGAATATCTAAAATTGGTCAATCCAATTTTATTAATATTATTTTATCATGATCAGTACAGAAAAAATATAGTTTAGCCATGAAATATTTGTTATGATTTTAGGCAAATCTTGATGAAGCCTTTTGAACTCGATTAATTTCTACAAAAATTAATAAAAATCATAAAATGTGAAGCAATTTTTTAAGGTCTTATCTAAGTATACATGACACAGTAAAAAATACATTTTGTCATGCTAAGTACTCCCCTCATGTGAGTTTGTTTGGAACACCTTATTTATTTTTGAATTTTAAAACAGGACGCATGTAAATTAGTTAATTAAGTGAGAAAATAATTCATAAAATTGAAAAATCTTTTAATAAATTTTTACTTCATTAAATAGGTTTTAATTTAATAAAATAAATGTATAAATATTGAATAATGTTTTAATAAATCTAAAATAGGTTTTTTATAGTGTTTTTAAATGTCAGAAAAACATTACGAGTACAATATCTACAAGGTATATCAGATGCTATAGAAATGGCTTACTACAGGGAGATCAAATAGTTTTAATGTTTAAATAGGTTTTCTATAATGTTTTTAAATGTGGAAAAAACGTTACGAGTACAATATCTACAAGTTATAGCAGATGCTATAGAAAATGGCTTACTACAGGAGATCAAATTGGAAAAAAGGATATTCTACCATCGAGTCATACAAGATGCAGATGATACATGATATAAAATTACTATGATGGTATAGCTATATGTTGAGTTTATAGACCGCCAGATCTATTCATATCTTTCACATGCAATCCTAAATAACCTGAAATTGAAATAATGTTATTAGAAGGACAAGAACCTAGTGATATATCAGATATAATAGAATTTCAAAAACGTGGTTTGCCTATCTTCCTTGTTCTTTCTACTTTCTTTAAACCAACAAACCAAAAAGAACCACCTAAGAGAAGAATATGATATATCTCTTTCTCTTTCAAATACAGATTGGAAATCAAATCCATCTTAATTAGTGTCTTCTCCATCGTGAATTGCTTTGCCTCGAATAAAAAAACTAAAATATATATAATGTCTCACGTCTCTTTTAAGTGTATGGAACCTTTAATTGCATGCAACCTTTTATATGTAATATGTGCTTCCTGTATTCCTACATTGTTTGATAATATATAAAGAACAACATGGGTTATGATTTTAAAGAACAAAATAACCAAACAGGGGTCACACAATAGGTAGCAAAAACAAGTGAAGCGTGACAATGCCACACAGTCGATATCGTTATCATGTGCTTTCTTCGCAAATTCCTCGAGTCATCATTACATCTTTTTTTTAGAAATCATCGCATCTAATTAGATGTTCCAAACAAATTCTATGGCTCTCCTACCTTAGACACTACACCACGTACTGGTACAATGCAAAACAAGCTGACTTACCAATCCTCATGCAAATATGTTAAGGAATTGCAACAACGGCACAGTAACAATGTGCTAAGTGTGGATTTCAATTACACGAAAATTTATAATAAAATTTGTGCAACCACTGTGGCCACCAACTAAAATCTCAATTTCTATATAATTTATAGTACAATAAATAATAATGTATACGCGTATGCTTCACTACAGACAGGCTAAACTTCAAAATATTCACTTCAAATTACTAGAGGTGATTAATTATTCAAAAACACTTTCTTCTAAAATAATAGTTTGGTGTCCATATAAGGGAACGAGTTGACAATCGATATGTACATTTTGACATTGAACCAACTACCAACAACATTTACAATAAATGTACAAAGAATTGAACATACTACAACGGTGTACTTTTTCCTATATATGTGGAACATTTGTACCAAACCTTATATATATAATATATGGATCATGTATCTTAGTTACTATTTTTACAACATATATTTATCTCACATGTTATTTATCATATATTTGATGGTTATTCAATGAGATTGGAGCATGCTAGTCTAACTACTACGGACATAACTAAAGCTTCAAACCTACAATATACTATAGCCGGAGGTCAAATTCCTTACACCTCTAGCAATGATATAAAATTTAGATTTTATAAGCAATAATTGACATTATAAGCAACAATATGACAATAATACCAAGTTTTAAAGATCAGACCAGTTGAGGCCTTGTTATTCTCAGTGATATATTCCATTGATTCAGTTTTTACTAACGGGTTTAACCACGAGTCCAAAAAAAGGAAGCGTGGCAGTGCCGCGCATTTTTTCTAGTTAGTTTCTAGTTCAGCACAAGATCTGTAGTGGAAGAGGAATTCTAGCATTGAAGGGAGCAACAGATCTGCATTTTTTTTCTAGTTAGTTACTAGTCCGCACAACAATCTTCACATTCGCTCCCTAGGCATCCATGCGTCCTGTTCGTGGCAGAAGCCTGAAACAGAGGCCTGGAGGGTCGGTACGCCAAAAACAACCACAGCAAACCACGAAGCATCGTGCAATATTTCAGTTTCTTATATGGTGTCGTGGTGTGGTCGGTAAATGAAATAACAACCACCCAGAGAAATCCCCAATCGCCGTTTTGCCGGTTGCACAGGTGCGCGAAAAAACAGCGCAAATTCATGGAGATCATAAACGGAGCGACGAATCATCCCTTGAATTTTCAGAGTGCAATACGATCTCTAGAGGGAGAAACGAAAAGGAAAAATTGAGCTCAAGAAGCGTGCAGATGCAGAACAATCAGAGCTAGCAGCAAGCAAGCACAGAGATGTCTTTCAGGACTACAGCTCCTGTACTGCGAGTCCTCTATGCCTGGCTATTATGCAGGGGGGGGGGGGGGGGAGAATGACATGAGATATATTCTCCCTTTCTGGTTGGTCCAATTGTCTAAGACCCCGTTTGGTCCGTGGAATTGAGCTCGGAATTGCGGAATTGGAATTAGGTTTTGTCATGTCAGCTGTTTGATGTCCTCTGGAATCGGAAATGGAACTAAAAGTCGATTTTTACGGAATTGGACGTCAACTAGGATATGAGCATCATGATTCAGACCTGTTGGGGGTCTGAATCGAAGCAACTCCCCCACCCGTCCTTCGAGTCCGGCTCTGGCGTGGAGACGGTGAGGTGGCGGGAGAGTGTCTGGCTACTAGACGGGGTCTCTGGCGACGCCATCGGTGCGTTCTTGTGGCACCCCGCCTGGGTGGAGTCCCTCCTCAACACCGGCGCGTTGCAGAGGTTTGCGCCGGCGGAGTCCGGCTCCAAGGCTGGCATGTTCACTTGCACGCTACGCCACATCGGACTCTTGGGATTCGAGGTCGTGCCGGTGCTCGACCTCCGCGTTAACCCGACGGGCAGGCCATGGAGCAGGTGGAGGTAGTGAGGAGGAGGCTGGCGGGGTCGAGGTGGCCGAGGAGGAGGCCGCGACAGAGGAGGAAGGTGTGGGAGCAGAGGATGATGGCGTGGGTGTGGAGGCCGTGATGAAAGAAGTCGTTGAGGTCGTCAGGGTGGGTGGTGGCAGGGGATTCAGGGGAGGTGGCCGTCATCATAGGAGATGACGGGGCGGAGACCCTCCTCATTTTCATTTTCTCACTAACCAAATAAAAGAATTGAATTATAGTCTTATTTCTATTTCCATCTAGATATGGATTTGAGACCCAATTCAATTCATTCGTAGCAATTCTAAGATCCAAACGGAGCCTAATTGTATCTGAAAGTTCTGCTGCTCTAAGAGAAATACAGCCAAATGTACAGTACTTAAGTGAGAAAATAATTCATAAAATTGAAAAATATTTTAATAATTTTTTTACTTCATTAAATAGGTTTTCCTTTAATAAAATAAATGTATAAATATCGAATAATGTTTTAATAAATCTGAAATAGGTTTTTATAATGTTTTTAAATGTGGAAAAGCATTACGAGTATAATATCTACAAGGTATAACAGATGCTATAGAAAATGGCTTACTACAGGGAGATCAAATAGTTTTAATGTTTAAATAGTTTTTCTATAATGTTTTTAAATGTGGAAAAAACGTTACGAGTACAATATCTACGAGGTATAGCAGATGCTATAGAAAATAGCTTACTAAGGGGAGATCAAATTGGAGAAAAGGATATTCTACCATTGAGTCATATAGGATGCAGACGATACATGATATAAAATTACCATGATGGTATAGCTATATATTGAGTTTACAGACCGCCAGATCTATTCATAACTTTCACATGCAATCCTAAATAACCTAAAATTGAAATAATGTTATTAGAAGGACAAGAACCTAGTGATAGATCAGATATAATATAATTTCAAAAACGTGGTTTGCCTATCTTCCTTGTTCTTTCTACTTTCTTTAAATCAACCAAACCAAAAAGAACCACCTAAGAGAAGAAGAGGAGATATCTCTTTCTCTTTCAAATACAGATTGGAAATCAAATCCATCTTAATTAGTGTCTTCTCCATCGTGGACTGCTTCGCCTCAAATAAAAAACTAAAATATATATAATGTCTCACGTCTCTTTTAAGTGTACGGAACCTTTAATTGCATGCAACCTTTTATATGTAATATATGCTCCCTGTATTTCTACATCGTTTGATAATATATAAAGAACAACATTGGTCATGATTTTAAAGAACAAAATAACCAAACAGGGTCACAGAATAGGTAGCAAAAACAAGTGAAGCGTGGCAATTCTGCGCAATCGATATCGTTATCATGTGCTTTCTTCGCAAATTCCTCGAGTCATCATTACATCTTTTTTTAAAATCATCACATCTAATTAGATGTTCCAAACAAATTCTATGCCTCTCCTACCTTAGACACTACACCACGTACTGGTACAATGCAAAACAAGCTGACTTACCAATCCTCATGCAAATATGTTAAGGAATTGCAACAATGGCACAGTAACAATGTGCTAAGGGTGGGTTTCAATTACACGAAAAATTATAATAAATTTTGTGCAACCATTGTAGCCACCAACTAAAATCTTAATTTCTATATAATTTATAGTACAATAAATAATAATGTATACATGTATGCTTCACTACAGACAGGCTAAACTTCGGGATATTCACTTCAAATTACTAGAGGTGATTAATTATTAAAAACACTTTGTTTTGAAATAATAGGTTGGTGTCCATATAAGGGAACGAGTTGACAATTGATATGTACAATTTCACACCATTGAACCAACTACCAACAATATTTACAACAAATGTACAAAGAATTGAACATACTACAGCGGTGTACTTTTTCCTATGTATGTGTAACATTTGTACCAAACCTTTTATATATAATATATAGATCGTGTATCTTAGTTACTATTTTTACAACATATATTTATCTCACATGTTATTTATCATATATTTAATGATTCTTCAATGAGATTGGAACATGCTGGTCTAACCACTACGCACATAATTAAAGTTTCAAACCTACAATATACTATAGCCGGAGGTCAAATTCCTTACACCTCTAGCAATGATATAAAATTTAGATTTCATACCGCTGTATGCAATAATGCAATAATTGGCGTTATAAGTAACAATATGATAATAATACCAAGTTTTAAAGATTAGACCAGTTGAGACCCTGTTATTCTCAGTGATATATCCCATTGATTCAGTTTTTACTAATGAGTTTAACCGCGAGCCCCCTCCCCCCCCCCCCCCCCCCCCAAACAAAGGAAGCGTGGCAATGCCGCGCATTTTTTTCTAGTTAGTTACTAGTTCGGCACAAGATCTGTAGTGGAAGTGGAATTCTAGCATTGAAGGGAGCAACAGATCTGCATTTTTTCTAGTTAGTTACTAGTCCGCACAACAATCTTCACACTCGCTCCCTAGGCATCCATGCGTCCTGTTCGTGGCAGAAGCCTGAAACAGAGGCCTGGAGGGTCGGTACGCCAAAAACAACCACAGCAGACCACGAAGCATCGTGCAAAATTTCAGTTTCTTATATGGTGTCGTGGTGTGGTCAGTAAATGAAATAACGACCACCCAGAAAAATCCCCAATCGTCGTTTTGCCGGTTGCACAGGTGCGCGAAAAAACAGCGCAAATTCATGGAGATCATAAACGGAGCGACGAATCATCCCTTGAATTTTCAGAGTGCAATACGATCTCTAGAGGGAGAAACGAAAAGGAAAAATTGAGCTCAAGAAGCGTGCAGATGCAGAACAATCAGAGCTAGCAGCAAGCAAGCACAGAGACGTCTTTCAGAAATACAGCTCCTGTACTGCGAGTCCTCTATGCCTGGCTATTATGCAAGGGGGGAAAAAAGAATGACATTAGATATATTCTCCCTTTCTGGTTCGTCCAATTGTCTAAGACCCCGTTTGGTCCGTGGAATTGAGCTCGGAATTGCGGAATTGGAATTAGGTTTTGTCATGTCAGCTGTTTGATGTCCTCTGGAATCGGAAATGGAACTAAAAGTTGATTTTTACGGAATTAGACGTCAACTAGGATATGAGCATCATGATTCAGACCTGCTGGGGTCTGAATCGAAGCAACTCCCCCACCCGTCTTTCGAGTCCGAATTTGGCGTGGAGACGGTGAGGTGGCGGGAGAGTGTCTGGCTAGTAGACGGGGTCTCCGGCGACGCCATCAGTGCGTTCCTGTGGCACCCCGCCTGGGTGGAGTCCCTCCTCAACACCGGTGCGTTGCAGAGGTTTGCGCCGGCGGAGTCCTGCTCCAAGGCTGGCATGTTCACTTGCACGCTGCGCCGCATCAGGCTCTTCGGATTCGAGGTCGTGCCGGTGCTCGACCTCCGTGTTAACCCGACGGGCAGGCCATGGAGAAGGTGGAGGTAGTGAGGAGGAGGCTGGCAGGGTTGAGGTGGCCGAGGAGGAGGCCGCGGCAGAGGAGGAAGGTGTGGGAGCAGAGAATGATGGCGTAGGTGTGGAGGCCGCGACGGAGGGAGTCGTTGAGGTCGTCAGGGTGGGTGGTGGCAGGGGATTCAGGGGAGGTGGCCGTCATCATAGGAGATGACGGGGCGGAGACCCTCCTCATTTTCATTTTAACAATTTTCCCACTAACCAAATAAAAGAATTGAATTATAGTCTTATTTCTATTTCCATCTAGATATGGATTTGAGACCCAATTCAATTCATTCATAGCAATTCAAAGATCCAAACGGAGCCTAATTGTATCTGAAAGTTCTGCTGCTCTAAGAGAAATACAGCCAAATGTACAGTACATTTTGGGGACACAAAGTATAATCAAACCACTCAAGAGTCTGAATGTCATAAGCAACAGGACTCTCGTTTAGGAGTCAAGTGAAACCATGACTTTGTGTATGATGCTACATTTGGTACCATGTCCATGCAAACTCACAGATTATTTGATACCTTACACCTTACGGCACTGATTCTCTAACGGCGAGCAAACACCTTCTGCAACCAGGACTCTGCTAACTTTCCTTGAGGCTTGAGCTAATGTACAAAATATCTTAAGGCTAGTTTAATGGATAATGGTATAAGTAAATCAGAACGTGTGCACCAAGCAATCATCTTTAGACAAGCATTCGTTGGTTGCTTTTCCTTCCTTGTACAAGATGATCCATACTAATAACATGACTAGTTTCGCTGTAATATTTTATCACGATAATATTTGATTAAAAAATAGTATATTTAGCTTTTTTATGATTTTAATGTCATTAGTTACAAAATACATAAAATTAGGCCTACATGTTGTGTCTTGCCTACTTGGTACAGCGATCTTGAGCTACACAATACTTCTTAATCTATTATCTTAGTAATAATTTTGAAATGTTTTCATTATTTTTCATTATGAATTTTAACTATTGATTAATTGTATTTTGCATGAACTTTTTATTTAGGTATTTGATTTTTATAATAATTTTGATATGGATCCTTCTTTTTTCTAATCTAACCTAATTTCAATCATTATTAATTTTATTTATTTTGATTCTTTTTAGATAATTTTCTTCCCAAACCGTATGGAAATCAAACCGCTATTTTTTATAATTTTTAATTCCAAATTTAGCTATTTATTAATCGTATTTGATATGGACCATTTGGTTTAATCTAGACCGCTAGATGTTCATAATGAGTGGTCTAGATCTTTTTTTTCTTCTGATTAACGTGTATTTTAGATGGACTCTTTATTTATGCATTTTTTATAATAATTTGATTTTTTAAGACTATTTGATATAGATCCTTATTTTTTCTTATTATTAATTTTATTTAATTTTGATCCTTTATTTAGATATTTTGCTTTGTAAACCTATGGAAATTGGCATGCTAATTTTTCATAATTTTTAGTTACGAATTTAGCTACTTATTAATCGTATTTGTTATAGACTATTTGATTTAATCTAGATCGTTAGACGTTCTTGACAATAGGTGGTCTAGATATTTTTCTTTTTTTCGATTAACGTGATAATTTCACGACGTTGAGAGCGAATATAATGACTTCTTTTAACACTCAAATAATAATATAATAGATTTTAGAACTACCGGTTTAGGTAATTGTTGAACGATAACCACTAAAGCAGGACAGGCAAATACGATCTTGGCAAAGAGGCCTTTGTCCAGTGGCCTCATGCAGCCTTACGAGGATGTAATAATTATTAATTAAGAATTTACTGGAAATACAATATATCTTGAAGATAGAGCATGATGGTACACATGTTATTCATCCGATTTGGTATGTTTCATAACCATCATAAGATAAATAAAGCATGTACCTATATTCCAATCAATTCATCATGTTATACATGAAAACTATCCCCGGACTACAAAAGAGTCATTCATATTTTCAAAAGGAACTAGTAAAGTGCTCGTACGTTGCAACGATTCCAAAATACAATGCAAAACTGTTCAATTTATCCAAAAAATGCATCCATCCAAGTTTACAAATTTTACATCATCATCTGCTGTTGAGTAATAGCACGTATGTGTAAAAATCTATTAACACATGCTTAGTAGAAGAATATAAGGCATGAACATTGAGCATACACATTGAACATTAACTTCATGGGTTGTTACGCTTACCCTTACCCTTACTCTCTACATCATATCAATTAGGTACCTCCTACCATTGAGCTTGCGCAAATAAAAAAAAGAGATGCATCACATAAAAAATAAGCGAAGTATAGCCGGCAGCCACAAAATCAATAAATAAGTAATAAAATACCTCGACTATGGTGTGAGTATCTCTCTGTAGACAATGTTCTTAGTCCACATCACACTCTGCTTTGAGTGCTTCTCCTTTTTCTTACCATTATCTAGGACGGCGAGGATCTTGATGTTCCTTCTAGTAGTGGCTCTAGATAGTACGACGTATAGCTGACCATGAGAGAACACTGGCTGGGGGAGGTACATGCCAACATTCAGGATGGTCTATCTCTGTGCGTTGTTTATTATCACGGCGAAGCTAAGCCTGACAGGAAACTACCTTCGCTTGAACCGGAAAGGGAATATCTCATCATCAGAGGGACATAGGAGGATACGAGGCAGGAAAATTCTCTTCCTAGCATGCTGCCCGAGCACGATCTCTATGTCAATAGCATTTCTTTGGAACCCTCAGACCACAAACCTTGTCTCGTTGCAAAGTCCATTGGCAGGATCAATATTTCTGAGTAGTATGACAAGACAATCAATCTTGAGCTTCAGTACA
Source organism: Phragmites australis (assembly GCF_958298935.1). Lineage (NCBI taxonomy): Eukaryota > Viridiplantae > Streptophyta > Magnoliopsida > Poales > Poaceae > Phragmites > Phragmites australis. The sequence continues at coordinate 44,006,539 of NC_084925.1, read as the reverse complement.
TGCGGAGGCAGCCCATTTGGGGTTAGAGAGTTAAGGAATTCCAGGGTAGTAGTTATGGGGGGTCATCTTCAGCGCGATCAAAGCTATGGTACACCATCTCGTCTTTCCAGAAACGACCAATCATCTTCATGTTAATTGTATACACACATTCATTTCATGTAGATAGGATGGCTCTCAACGTAATGTAGTTTGGGTCAGCTAGGTTAGTGTCGAGCATTGGAAACATGCTATCTATAAGTTTATAAAGGAATGCGTCCTTTCCTGTATATGGCATGCATATATATTATGAAGACGTATTTTTCCATCACCATCAGCCTTCTCGGTGTCATTACCGATGTGCAGCAGGTATTTCGCAAACCATGGGTTGCTCCGAGCCCTCATGTTACATATGAGCCTTAGGTGTCGTATGCACTCCCACAGGTAGGACCTGCGTAGCATCGAATCAACTATCTAAGACCTTGACCCCTTTCGGACAACAGAGAGGACCTATCTATAGTCACCACCAAACACAACCGTCTTTCCGCCGAACGGGACATCTGGTCGGCCCATTATGTCGCTCATGCTATTGTTCAGGGCCTCTATCGCCTGCCTCTTAGTCATGGAGGCTTCAACCCACATAATCAGTGACGTCGCCTGTAGAAGCTTAGTTGTCTCACTCTGCTTTGTGAAACTACGGAAACCCCATCATCAATGCTCAGAGGTATCTTGAATCGCGAGTGTGTGGTTCTTCCTCCGGGCATTATAGAAGCGGCAACACCAGACGTAGTCATCGCCACGATGATCTTTCCCTGGTCACGGACCATAGTAAGCAGTGCTTTGTAAAGAAAATTCTTCCCCGTGCCTCCCAGGCCATCAATGAAGGAAAGGCCTCCTTCGCCACTATCAACCGCGGCTAGAATCTCGTCATAGGTGACCCTCTGCTCGATGTTGATGGAGTTAGATAAAACTGTGTGCTCATGGTCCACAATGATCATAGACTCCTCGAATATCTCTCTTGGTACACCGTTTGCCATGTCAAGTGTCTCATCGATCTCAAGAAGAGGGAATGATCTTATATCCTTCCCCATTGACTACAACATAACATCTATCAAAACCTTCTGCTCGACCGTGTGTGCACATTGATCAGTGCGGTGGTAATCATCTAACATTGCCTCAAGGTGTCCGTTCCAGAGGCTACGCACGTCGCTGGGCTCATAAAATATCAATATTGTTGCAAAGAGCCTTCAGAGCGATGATGGCATCTGGAACAACTCGGCCTCCGTGAGGCACTCGTCCAGTGTATTGTCTATCTCAATCAGACCCCTTCTCTTTGCGACATCATGGAAGTACATTAGGATCTCACCATCAACTATCCTCAGGTCCTTATAAGATGTGGCGCTCATCACGTGGTTCAGGAGAACCCGGAGGTAGTATCGTTCCCTCTCGGCCGAATGGGCCATAACAATTCTACCGACTTGTCCACCTCATTTCCTCGGGTTTCTATTTTTCCCTGTTTACCAAGTAAACCACTCGGGGAAGTCACAATAGAGGATGGCTCTTGCTTGCTCGTGTACTTTTTGCCATGAAGTACTCTGTCAGCATTGACTTCTCGGCATCATCACGGTCAAGCACCTCCTATATGTCCTGCCCCCATAAATATGAAATCATATGCATGTTCGGGAGATAAAGTTGTAGTTGCATCATGGGTGTAGAGTTCTTGCTGAGGTCAAAGTCGTATATCCTCCACAAGGCTTCTTGGGGGGGGGGGTAACCCAACTCGCCTCCCTGTGTTGTCATTGTTGTCGGCCTCGTTCATAGATACAAATGCCCAATCGTGGCCCTTGTATATTTATTTGAACAAGTACTTGACAGTCTTTATGCTCAAGCGGACCTCGACATTGATGTGGCAGTTGAACAACCGCAAGAGATAAGGGTTGTAAGGGATGACCCACCTGTCGTCTAACTGGTATTTTTAAACAGTTGCATGGCGACTGTCGGTGACATGGGAACCAGGGGTCCCCGAGTCCTGAGGCCAGGACAACAGGGTGCCATGTGGCGCCCTCCCTCGGAGATTACCTCCCCGAGGTCCGAGAAGACCAAGTTCCGGGAGAGGGTGCTCAGGGCCATGAATAGTGGTCTCCGAGTACCCGAGTTCCCCGATGACCCGAGAAGACCAAGTCCCGGGAGAGGGTGCTCGGGGCCATGCACAGTGGTCCCCGAGTACCCGAGTTCCCCGATGACCCGAGAAGACTAAGTCCCGAGAGAGGGTGCTCAGGGTCATGAACAGTGGTCCCCGAGTGCCCGAGTTCCCTGAGGACCAAGAGAGGGCATGTCCGGGAGAGAGTGCTCGGGGCTGCGAACAGTAGTCCCCGAGCACTCACAGTTCCCTGAGGGCCTGAGAAGTCCTTCGTCGGTGGTCCCCACAGGGGCTCAGCGGTGAGGTGTCAATTGGTGTGAGGTCCGATGCTGCATTTAAGAGGGCGCGTGGCCTGTCACTTCCAACCACTCCCCCCACGCTTGCGTCAGTCCCTGCCACGGTCTGGCAGGGAGGCGTGGGGGCATTTAATGCATGAGTCCCATCACGCGTCATCCGGCGCGCCTCGGGATAACATCGCAGGGCTCGAGGTGTAACGCCTGCAGCCCTGCTGTGTCAGGCTTGCTCTGACCAGGAGGGCACGCGGGGCTGCTCGGTGGCTGCCCAGCGGGCCCTCCCCGCTGCATCCGCTGAAAAGCAGAATGATGACGATGAAGACCGGACGGGGGCGCGTTTTCAACCCTCCCCGTCACCTCATGCAGCAGCCCATAATGGTTGCTTTCCATTTATGGCGCCTTGGAACTTGCACCAATCCTTCCTGGGCACGTCTCCTTCCTCGACGGGTATAAAGGAGGGGCGGGCTCCCCGGAGAAGGAGAGGGCTTTTTAGAGGTCGAACTGAGATCAGACAGAGCACATCGGACGAACTCCGGTCGATGACGACGGAAGCACGAAGCTCTAGACTTAGACAGACATCCTTGTAACACAGCAGACCCTCAGGGAGATATTCCCTGAGCATTTATAGCATACACACAGGAGTAGGGTGTTACGCTCAGTGCGGCCCGAACCTGTCTAAAAATCCCCTGAGCATTTACTTCCTCTTGCATCCGATCATCCACTACACCTACATCTCATTTACTCCCATTTATTTCCCGTACGAGATGGGTTCAGAATCATCCCCCCGGCCGAATCTCAAAGGGGGATCCAGAGGGATCCCCGCTTGAGGAGTTCACCCTCCGACAGCGACCGTCATCGCGTCTCCTGTACATTGGGTAGGAACCCTTGCTTTGCATGGTAGTCGCATTGAAAGGATGCGAATAATGGTTCTTGCATGACCCATGATCCTTTGTGCACAGGCACTAGGAGTTCAGCACACCACAAGGGTCGTGCATCATGTGCTTGACGACCATCTTGTATAGCTCTGGGTACTTGTGCTTGTCCAAGAGCTCAATAAAGATGATGCAATCATACTGCTCTGGACACACGAGCTTGTACTTACCCTGCATGATCAGTAGGAAGTGGGTATGCGGCAATCCCCTCTTCAGAAACTCCACAACATGGACATAGGCCTGGACCTTGCCAAGCATGTGATTCTCAAACAATTGTTTCTTTAGTTCCTCGAGTTTCGCCCTAAAAACACGCACGATGAGAACTGAGCGATCCTGGGGTATCTAGCCATGCTCAAGCTCACGCGTGATCTCTTCCCAGTTAGGGTTGCATGTCATCATGAGGAAGACGTCCGGCTTCCCGAACTTCCGCACCAGTGCCATAGCATCCAGGCACTGGTGCCTCCTATCTCGAGGTCCTCTGATAAATGATGTAGCCAGCATGGTCCATTTGCCGAGCGTGTTCGCTCTGCTCTCTCCAGCATTAAAGTTGTCCACCAAGCCTTGATAGAGGTCCACCCTTATCTCCTTCTGATGATTCCATATGTAGTCTAGCTGTGAACTCTCGATCTTGATGTAAGTATCGACTACGAACTGCTAGAAAAAATGCTTGCTGAACAGTATCAGGTTGAATATCCCTGACCTCATCTGGAATTTGTAGCAACAGTAATCCCTCACAGAGACACACAACCTGCTATTTGAATATGCACGGAGCGTAGGACGACATATGTTAGTGTGAGATATAAATGAATGCAAAGGCAAAACCCGTGGTAAAACATTATATGTATGAGAATATCAACTTGGATCCTTGTTATTGTTACCATGAGCCACACGAACTGCATCCATGGATACGCCAACCTTTTTGATATCAGGATGCCAGCCAATTTTGCCTCTCGGGAAGAAGAGAGGGTATGACAGGGGGTCATAGCACGTGTGATACGACCGAATGCCATACGTCTCGTTGTTGTTCCCATGTAGGATAACGCTAAAGTTGAAGTTTTTCTGTTGTTCGCTACCCTCGACCCACACGACTACCACCTCTAAAGTGAGTGGTGCGTTATACGTCCTCTGGTCGAGCCTATCATCAAGATTTAGTGCACACGGTAATCCTCAAGGTCTTCGATCTGTCTCATACTTTTGAAATGCTGAGAGTATGGGTTATCACAAAGTATGTCAACCAACCCCGCGTTGACTTCTTGGTCTTATCGATATTCCTTCTCGTGGCATTGCCGATACCAGTGCTCTAGACTTGGGTCATCATCATAGAATTACATATCTAGATGCTAGGGGTCCAAGCCAATAGTTTCAAATGAATGTATGTTGTGGTACATTTGGCCGTGGGCTCGAAACGTGTAGATACCACTGATTGCCATGCTGGTGGTCTCGCTGTCAAAGCGACAATAAAGAGAAATGAATGAGAAATGGCCATTGAAGAACCTAATGTTGTACCGAAAATTTTTGGTGTCCGAATATGCGCTTGACCATAGCCTCATAAGTTTAGGTGGCGCATCTGGATTGGACAGACTAATCTTTCCGTTACGGCAACAGAACCCCTTAGGCTCACACTCGAACTTCTTCGCATCACAGAATTCACAGTTTGATTGGACTTAAGAATGTGCATGCTTTGGCTATATTGATATACACGTGGTCGTACGGATCAGGGATGCTTGAGGCTGTGATAGTGGTATCGTCAGCTTCATCAAATTTGACATCCTCATCATTGTCTCCATCTGAATAGATTTAGCATCAAAGGGTAGAGGAGGCTTAGTCTAATACTAACAAGGGATGCGACCGGTGCAAAAAGTACCTTGACCAACGAACATGTAGTCTTCCTCGTCCGTGTCCTCTTCGAATATGGCCTCATCATCGCCTATGAAACACTACAGTTAACAATGGTTCCTTTTATGTTGTATTTGTTAAGTAAAAAAATACAGCCAAGAACCTTACCGTCATCAGTAACAAATGGTTGTGCTGGAGGTGATGCGCGGTTGGCCGGTTCAGAGATTGAAGATGATTTTTTGTCAAAGGAAAATGGGTGCGTGTGCGTGAGGGCACATTTCTAATTGGAATATATGTGAAAAATGTACAATGTTTAGGGAATTACCATTACTTGTAAAGTTTGGTTGTGTTGAAGGGTCAACACAATTGATGGCTTGTGTTTCTATCGTAGGATTTTCTTCAGATAAGATAGAAGCTCTCGTGCCTTGTATAGCTGCGAAGGTTGCAACAGGCAAGCAATGCTTGCCTTTAACCTGGCGTTACACGTTGTCTATATGATCTTTGACTGTCATTCACATCCCGGATATCCACCTCTATAGGGGAACCTTTGACACTAGGTGTGGGAGAATCACCAGAGATTACACAATCATCAGGCACCGAGGTGTTAAGCGAAAGGGACACATCTGATAGGTTATACAAAAGGTTCTCCATTGTGGTGGAATATTTACTTGGAGTGTTGCGAAGGAAGGTGCGTCGTGTATTTTTGTGGTCTTTCTTTGCATGTTTCTGCTCAGGTGACTATCACATTTTGCTTGCCTCTACTTGGGTGTCATATTTGCATAATATGCCCTATCCATTGCACGTCGTGCTTCTATATGCTCTTTTGTTAATTCTTGTCTGCGAGACCACTTATTTCCTGGCAATTGAACTGGAAAATTGTTTTCTTAAGTAATGTTCATGATGTTCTCTTGGTCTTGATTCAGAATAGGAACATGTTCCCTCTCAAACATATCATTTCTACTGAGCCAATCAGCATTTTCTTCAGGGGGGTTATTTTCCTTGTTGCACTCAGGGGCTCCCTCTAAAAGATAAGAATTTGTCATACAATACGCAGGGGAGTTAGATTGATCTAGAATGCTTATGGTGCCTACAAACATTGTGACCAACCAAAAAATTTGAAACACCGAATTAGAACCAATTAAAGTTTAATATTGCATGTAACATTGTGATTGTGTGGAAGTGGCACCTTTTGTTGTCGGTATGTTCTGTAGGTCCATCAACACAGGTTGTCTCTATCCCATTTGGTATATTTGAGACTCAGCTGCTTGATGGTGCTCGTCTTGGGATGCTGATGCTTTCTTTTGTTGACAGGCTTCATGACGTTTTTTTAGTAATTCATTTTTATTCTGGGCATACCTCTCCCTTTTCCTTTGCCTCTTATGTTCTCTAGGGTCTACGATTGGTGGCTGCTCACCGAATTCTATGGATCCACTAGGGGTGGTGCTGTTAAGGCATTCTAAAGGAAATACAATATTTATTTACTTGTTCAGTATCAAAAGGGACCTTTAAACATTAGTTGATATAAACAGTACCGATGGTGGTGTTGGTTAGGTCGTTGAATGGAGTGCGACCCCTAGTTCATTTTGAAAACCCCATCAACGAGGGAGACGCCAAATAAGAAGTGTTTTACTTTCAGTGGATAGATATGAACAAAATAACTTACAAAATAGAAGAGACATTTCTATAAATGAGCTATTAAAAATCTGGAGTTAATCATCCACAAGGACCACCACTCCACATACGAAAAAAGACCAAATAGAAAAACTATGAATTTGGGGTTACATCCAAAAGTAGGTCACATCTTGAGCTTAGTGTTTAATCAAAGTGATAAAGGTAGCAAAGTTCAGCTGAAACTACGTGCTGAACATATAATCAAAAGGCAATGGTAAAACAAAGTAGTAGAAAGAAAATGTGGCCCACCTCTAGAGCTTAGTGGATGATGTGATCACCCACTCTCCTTACCAACTTCTTTCTTCCTCACTTTAGAAGTCTGCAAAACGAAAAGAAAAGAAAAGGAGTGAGCTAAAATTTAAACGTTGTTTTTTTGCTACGCTCCAAACAAGAGCATGAATGATCAGGATTTTTCTTTAACTATGAAATATATGGCTTTTCTGGGCATCAAAATATATGTTTCTTGCTAGAATGCAATATGCCAGTTAAGGCATGTATTGGGTAAAAATAAAGGTTAAACTGAGCATCAATCCACATTACCATGAATCATTCTAAGACTTATTAGACCAGTTGCCCAAGCTATTATAAGACCTTTATCATCTTAAATCAATACCATACTGTCAGCGGTTACAAAAGTATCATGCTCCAAGTAATCAGGGTATATCTATATTGGGGACTCATGTTAATGGTTCTGAACCTTTTGACTAAGTATTCTGAAGACTTTCAAGTATTGAAGCAACCGAACCCAACATAGCCTCTTTGAACCGGCAGTGTATGATTTTTGCACATCATTAGATTCAAAGGGGCTTATATTTTGGCATATTGCTAACAACATATCATTGATTCAGGTATAAAGATCATTGATTCTGATCTAATTCAGAGTTGGATGTGTTATTTACCTCAGTCCTTAGCTTGAATGGATGCTGGCTTGTGACCTTGAACTTTTTGTTCCAGCTGCTCCTAAGTGACTCAGAGGTCTTCCGATGACGGAGCAAGCATACTTTGAAATAATATACCACGCTCCAACATACTGGATCCCAAATAAATACTAAAACTATGGTAGACTTACATTTCTCCTGCTCCTGCGCCCTGCAGCTGAGGTTCTGTTGCCCCTACTAAACCTAAAATGAGGCACAAGCTATGGTCAAAACTGTTACAAATTGGAACGAACATTACAAGGAACCTCAGAACTGTTTGTTGGCTATATATTTACTGTTACAAATAGCAAATATGCTTGTAATGTTCAGTTGACCACATATCTGTTACAAATAGCAAATTGTAATACACAAGCTGAGGTTCGTTCTCTGAAGCACATGAAGAATGGTAAATATATAACCAACCAACAAATGATTTATTAGGACAAGGTTACATCCCGAATATTAAGAGTCAGTTTCAGAAAAGATTGCCTCCAAAGATGAAGGGTAGTAACACACACTACAATAGCAAATAGATGGTTAAGTCTGTTACATTTAACATTTCAACGGGGTTTACAACAATTAACTCAGCATGGTCATCACAATTGACACAGGTGTCGGATACAAATGACCATGTGTCTATTTCAACTGATAAAAAAACACAGTACAATGCATTTGGTCAGTAGTAGTTAGAGCAATCATTTTTGTTTGTGAGGGCAGCTAGAGCAATGAAGGCAAAGCAAAATGTGTAACCCAGGCATGCCAAATTTCATGAAGATTACATTTCATATTAACCCACATACATCCCAACCATATATGTCTACAGATCAAATCCTCCACTCATGTACCTTTCAGCTGATCGATCAAATCCTCCAGTCGTGTACCTTTCTTCAGTCATAGGTACACAACTAGAGGATTCTTTTTGGGCGTGACTGGAGGATTGCTGTTACATATCTACCTTTCCTTTGTTGACCAACTTGCCCTTAAATTCTTTTTGGACGCTTTGATTTTCAATAGCTATTTGCTTCAGAATCCTTGGAGAAGCAGCAATAGCCTATTGTCTGGTCTCCTCGTCGACGAGTCTCTTTGCACAATACGCCTTGATCATGGTCGTGTAGGTGACAACATTAGAAAATCTACCACATTTCCTGTCGTCTTCGCTCGTGCGCATTCCTTCTAACAGCTTGTGCGCGGTGGCTAGGTCGTCCGCTCGATACAGAGCGGAGAGCAGGGAGTTGTAGGACATGGCATCATGGGCGAAGGCGTACGTCTCCGGCAAGAAGTGGAAGATCTTGAGGAGCGTGGGGGCGGACGGGTGTGGGGAGGTGATAGAGAGGCTGTGGAGGAGAGTGTTGAGTGTGGTGGCATCGGGGGTGGCATCGCGGGAACGGAGGAACGCAGTGAGAAGCATGGATGCCGCACGGCGTCGGCCATGTCGGAGGAGGGCGGCGATGAGGGAGTTGAAGGAATGCAGGGTGGGGGCTGGGATGGCGTGGAAGAGGGAGGCGGCGGCATGGACGTAGCCGATGGTAGCGAGCGTGCGGAGGAGGGCGTGGTTGGGGAGGAGGGTGAGTGATGGAGGGGATGGAGCGACTCTGACCAGCGGCGGGCATCCTGGGAGTGAAGAGGCTGTGGGATCTACGAGGCAACAGAGCGTGTGGGTGAAGTGCGACTAGAGCAGGGCCTGGGGGTGGGGGAGTGGGATGCAGCGGAGTCGTGGGGGTGGTTTGGGAAGTTTCTGTGTGGGGTGGGAGAGCTGGATCGGGACGAGGGCGGTGGGAGGGAGATGGAGGCGGTGCAGAGCGAGGCCCCATCGAGGAGGGTGAGATTGCGGAGGGAGAATGATGGGAAGGAGATAGGTTTCTCCATCGGCACAACTGAGGGCGCAAGAAGGAGGATGGTGGCGGCGAGACGGAGGTGGTGATGGAGCGAGGGTAGAACGTGTGTGTGTGGGGGGGGGGGGGCAGGACACATGAGGTGCGGGACCACTGTCAGGAATAGAGGGGCATGACATCCTGTCTGGTCTTGGAACGACCACTACGTCTTTTTTAAGTAGTAAAGATAAAACAATCTGGGTATATTACACTCAGATACTCAAAGTATGCCTTCCTGGTTTGACTATACAACAGACCTGGCCAACTGGCATGACCCGTTAGGCCTGGCTAACTAAATGGGTTGTGTCATACCAACCCATGTGCCGGAGGCGCGGCCCACGAGATGGACCGTGAGCGACCAGGCCGTGTTGGCCCGTCTGTGAAAATTTCATCCAAAAATAGAAAAAATAAAAAATAATAGCTAAAAAAATAAACAAAAAATCAATTTTTTAATGGACAATAGATAAAATTGAGTTTTATTGATTGGTTGCCTCGTTAAAAATATTTCTACTAGAAGAAAACAAGAGTACAACCTATGCTCTAAAAATTACATAGTTTCATTAGGAACTTCAGATTTTTTTTCCTTGCAACATGTAATATACTTTCTCAATTGACTCATTCTATTTGTAGACCTTGTACATAATTTATTGTTTCATATATTACACTTAGCAAATCTTACATATTTCCCATTTGTTTCTCTATAGATTTTTTTCAAAATGTTACCATACTGAGGATCATGCCCGCGAGTCCTCAATCGTTATTAACAAAATGAGCAACTACACTAAGATAAACCTCTCTAGCCGTACCTACCCATATATCCGAGACCAAAGTAATTGAAAATGCATATAATTCCAATATTTCTTTAAACTTACTATGACACGCATTATAGTATTTTACCATATCCCTAATAGTTGTCTATCTAGAAACATGTGTGAATCTAGGATTATAAGCTTGCTTACTGTAATCTTTAAATGCAACACACTCACCGATGTTGAATGATAGATCCGCTCTTACAGTGAAGCGGTATAGCTCTTTTTAAGCATCGATGGAGTCATACTCTCAATGACGAACAGAGTTGTCGGAGTTGTACTGCAACACCGTCTGCTTCATAACTGCTCCATTCTTTCGCTTGCAAGTTGTAATGTGCCTCTTCAAGTGTCTCATTCACATGAGAACTTTGTAGATAATTCACTTTTACAAATATAACACCTAGTATACTTAACACTTGCCCCATCTTCCTCTCTGTATATCCTTTCGAAGTCTTGCTAAACTTTGAAAATAGTGGCTCTTGATCTTTTAGAGCCGGTGCTTGCTGACATGTGTGCACTTGTAGAGCCTGACGATGGAGGTACTAGTGCATGTGAACTAGTTGGACGTTCATTGTTGGGTCCTTCTTCATCTGTATCACTACTGTCAAAGGGGTCGTAGTCCCATTCGAGTTCTTTAAGAAAAAAAATCATGATTCATGGACGTATCATCATGATCACCGTCCATGATCAATGTTGAATGGCACTAAAGAAATTCAAATATTAGAGTTAGAAAAGAGAAATAATAAAACAAAGAATGAAAGAAATAAGAAAAAAAACATTGATGCAAAAAATCACCAATATTTCTTTAAAACAATAGGATGATGTTATTGAAATTTCTCGAATTTTTTGCGACACTTGAAACTAATTTTGTCAAATTATTGTAATTTCTCAAGAACTTTAAGAGAAGAATGAGAGAAGGAAATAAGATAGTTGCTGGTATGGAATGGGAGGGCATAAAGGTGCTTTATTTATAGGTGAAAAATTATGAATTTTATAAATGTTTTTGAAATTTTTAGATCCCAAACTATTAAAAATAGCTAGAAATTTCAAAAAAAATTGAATTAACGGGTTAAATGGACCGCACACAAACCATTTAACCCGTTGACCCGCTAACCCACCATGTCCTTGTATGCCCGTTGGGCTAACCGTGCCCGTTCGAGCCGACCGCGTGCCTACGGCTATACATAGACCATGCCCATGCTGACATGGCGTGTCGCGGCGTTGGCCCAGGCACAACCCGGCTAGGTGTGTAGTGCCGGCCTGGCCCACCAAGTCATTGGGCCATGTCATGCCTTGGCTGGGCCAAAATCGTTGCGCCTCGTACCAGTACAGTTGGCCAGCTTTACTTATATAAGGAAAAGAGTGAGTTTGTCCAGAGAGGAGAGAAAGAGGAGTAAGGTTGGAATTCAGAATGCGGACAAACATATGAAACAAGGCTAGTCAGATGGAAGCATAAATAACTCATTAAGATCTATAATAAATTTAAGCTACAATTAGATTCATCTAATAATAGTTCTAGTATTTAGAATACGAGATAACTCGTCGAATACTTAAGATTAGATCTAGATATATCCCTATTATAATTATTTTCTTCTAAAATTAATTAAGATATATCATGACGTAAACTATTATCTAGAAAAATAAAATCTTATGTACTCTTTTTCAATATGTACGGTTGATGATGATCAGATATCTCCATTTGCATAATAGACTTTAGCTACCGTAGGCACGGCCAGTGCTTGCAGATGCAGGCCCTATCTGCTCTCCACTATACTCGAACGCGACTGGGATTGCATGCCATGCCTCGTGACTCGGTCTGCAGATGTGCATCTCTCGTTGGTCTGGCGATAGATAGAGGTGTGCTGCTTTGTTTGATTGGGGTTTCGAAACGCCTTTTTCTTTCAGAGAAACTGTTCAGATACCGTAAAGGGACTATCCAAGCCAACGAAATCTTATCACTGGATTTTATACTATAGTATGACGAGGCGTTTGGTTGGTGGAAGGAGTAGGCCTGCCTAAAATCTGTCAGTCATCCTGCAGCAATTCGCTACCGCTCGGTTCAGTACTGAATCTTGTTGTCCCGTTAGAATTCAGTATGAGCTGAGACAAAGCTGAACTGAAGCGCACAATTCAAGTAAGTTGGTTGGTCCTTGGTAGCAGTGGCAGGCCTAACATTTTAATAATAGATGTATATAGCTCAAATAATTACTCGATGATCAAGTTAGTGGTATATTTGGATCACCAGCAACTAGGGTGAAAGCAAAATAAATAATTTATGATCCGATCCGTACGGATACAGATGTGGGTACGGTAAATCTTTTTAGACATCCATATAAATACGGATACGGATAAGGGTAGTTTCATATAGATATTGATACATGCATGGTATTGAAAAAATCCAACGGATACGGATTATCTGATTTTAAAATCAGATTATCCATATTTTATTGGGTCCATTGCACCTAGCCCAGACCAATACTATATATGAAATAGAGTATGAATTATATCTATCTATGTAATGCAATATTTTGAATTATCCTACTAGTTATTATCAGCTATATTATGCTTATTTGATGAAATTTATAGTATTTCTATATGCTAGTCCGTATGCCTCTTGCGTGTGTGAAAAAAATAGAAATAGCTCTTGGTTTCTTTTCCTTGTAACTGAACCCTCTTATATGCATATATTGTTTTATATCTATTTGACTAGAAGCTAGATATGCTTGGACAGGCTTTTATCACTTTCTGAAAAAAGATGGAGACTAGTGACAGTACTCTATGTAAGATTTTAGCTATACATGTAAATCTACATACTTACAAAAATTTATCCCAATAAAAATGATGGATGGCTTCAGAACGGAGATAAAATCCACACAATCTTAACGCTAATAGGCATGATTGCGATCACACTACTTGTTGCTTGCATGGTCGTGTGCGTGAGTAATATCCTACTATTTTAGTTTGTTTCTGGTCTGACTTCAACTTCAAAACAATCAGTATTCAAATCTGTATCTGCAATATCTGCTCCCTACTTTGAATTCGACAAAAAAATAGATGTGAATATGGTAAGATCATTATCCGTCCAAATTCGATCTGTTTTCACCTTATCGGGAGCTAATTAGGCTTTAAGATAGTAGACTACGATAGTGAGAAAAGGCCTAGAAAAATAGGGATTACAATCCTACCCTCAGGTACCGCGCTCAATGGGAACGGGCATGGGTCTGAGTTTTTGCCCACTGATATAGCGGGTCGGGTATAGGTATTATAATCCACCCACGGGTATACCCATTAAACACCTTTGGGCTAATGCCTTAGCCCGAAACTCCAGCTCAGCCCATTTCAAACCCTAGCTTTTGCATCCATCACTCTGAAGTCAGTTCACTGAGGTGCAAGCCACAGCCGCCCACACATTCGCACATCGCCTCACCCCCATGCCTCAGCCTGTCAGCGGGCCTCCAAGCGCAAGATATCCCCAACCGTCCCCTAACCCTAGCAACCTCGCCCCAGGCCTCAGCCGGTCAGCCGCACCTCGCCCCACCCCTAGGCCCTAGGCATCCCCTCCCGTCGCCCTCATCCCTAGTTTCTCGCTAGCTGGCCGCCCGGACCTTGTCTCGCCCTAGGCCCTAGTGGCCCAACCAGTCGCCGCCCACAACTGGGCGCCACCGACCGCCCCCAAGGACACCCAAGGGCGTAATTGCCAGACGCTCCCGTGCCACAGAGATGCCACTGGTCATCCTCGCCTCACCTTGCGCTGCGAGCCCGCGATGCTACCGGCCATCCGATGACTTGGATTGATTTTTGGCCAATGTCGGTCCATCCTGTTGCAGTAATACGGTGACTTGGATTGATTGCCAGTAGTTGCTCCTTGTGCTTTTTTGTTGCAGCCATAGGGAGTTGCAAGATGATGATACATAACTATGTCGTTCTTGATATATATTGATTTATTATCTTGTTGGTCTTAGAACATAGCATGCTTGAAATTTTTTTATTATCTAAAAATTAGATTGTATAATGATTATTTTTCAGAGTGCTTACCATGTTACTATTGTGGTGATTTGTTTGTTATATTGTGTACACTTTGTTCTATTTTATAATTGTTATGTACTCACGGGTGACCCAAGGGTTTCGGTATCTGGCGGGCATGATACAGGTATAAAATTTCACTCATCACTTTTCACGGGTACGGGTTAGATAAGCCAGTTCGGATCTCGGGTTGGGTATGGATCTGCTTTCCCATATTCGATTTGATCCGTTCCTATCCCTACATAAAAGTATAAATGGTTTGTTGAATCGGAATATAACACATGTTATTAAATTTTAACAAATTTTGATATCAAACAACAGCTATTATATATAATATATAGTTAACTTTTTTAAAAAAATTAGATGTGTACACTTATATCTGTGTGCCCGCCCATGCTTGGTAGTTATCATAACCATGAACGTTCTGATAATCTGATTCGAGACACGACTTGATCCAGGGCCAATGACTACAGTCAGCAGGCAACTGTCGTGTGAACACGCGACCGGTCGGAAGCTCGATTTCTGGTTTTGCACCATTTATTCTTTCGGGCAGTTTCAAGTATCAATGCCGTGCCCATCACTATAAATCTCTTCAGTAAACATACCTATCTATGTTATGTTATAGGTTTAGCGTGCACTTTAGGATGTATGTATAAGTAGGATGTGATATATTTAGGCATAACTTTAGATACTATAATTTATATCCAATGTTGAGATTTAAAAAAATAGCCAACTGTCGTCAACTACTGGCTGCCAACGTTGGACCTTCAACGAATGAAGCTTATTGCAGATAAGTTTTGGGAATCGTCTGCTATATCACGTTAGTTATCACCTGTTTTGTAGTGCTTGTATTTTCTCAGTCATGGAGCTCCAATCAAAACGTCCTTTTTTTCTTTTGCAGACCTGAGTGGTGGGTTGAACACAACTAAAACAACCTCACTGACAAGCAAGTAAAACAACTTCACTGACAACATGCTACTACTACTGCTTATCAGCGTAGTAGAAGGGGATGCCTCATTAGGTGGACTCCACGCTATCAAATGCCAGCCTACGGTTGATATCCTTCAGACCATGACTTCACCCCCATGATTAGGGCAGGACTCAATCGATCAACCCCTTGGTCAAGGGAGAAGATCTACTGGTCGCAGGGTAATTACTCACCTAACCAATCAAATCGTATTAAATGTTGTCCCCTCAAGTTGTTTTCTTCCCCAGACACCTTCTTTTGGCGAGCATAGGCGTAGACATGAGTAAAGTTGGAGTGATCCGTCTCGTAGCATTTAATGCTACAGGACAACCTCGCAGGTAACGCGACAGGGCATGTAGGGTGACCAGAGCAGGTTGAGCGTGCATACCCTTCGTAATGATGACCTAAGAGTAGTTGGCTTCATCAGGAGTAGGTCTATTGCAGAGTTTGACATGGTCCGTTTGTATGACATCATTTTTCCATGTTATATAAATGGGGAGGATCTGGCTTGAAAAGAGAGGATTCTGTAACAAGTTCATCCAATCCATAAGAAAATACATATGATAAATCCACGTGTTCTTGTGTCCATCCGATCCCATCACAAAGAAATATCGTTCAACGTGCCCATCCTCCAATACACCCTGGATTCATTATCAGGGATCACTCCCCGATAGTTGGCGCGCCAGATATAGGCACATTTTTCGTGTTTCTTCAGGTATTGAGACCACGGTTGGGCTACCCATGTCCGGATCTGTGACGGGCACAGAGTCCCATTTCGAGGACCCTGGTCATCGCAAGGTTTTTGTCATGGAGTACGACCCAAATGAGTCTGGTGTGCTCCGAGCATGAGACACCGAGATGGAGTCTGAGTAGGGATGGCAACGGGTCTGTCCTCGCCGGGTTTTGCTGGAACGGACCCGAACCCGAAACCCGACCGCCAAACCCGACCCGAACCCAAAATCAATATCAGGCGCAAAACCACCCCGGCCCCTGGCCCCGACGGGGATCCGAAACCCGACGGGGCAACTCGAAACCTGGCAGTGTGACGACGGCGGGTCAGGTCGGGGCGGGACGGGCGAGCGGGGTGGGGCAGGGCGAGCGCGGCGGGGTTTCGGGTGACACCCACGGGTGAAAAAACAGACCCGAACCCAAACCCGACCCGAGTTCAGACCCCGACCCGGCCCGATAGTTTCGCGGGGTTTTTTGCACCCGAACCCGCCCCCGTCGGATCTGAAACCCACGGGGACCCGACCCGATGGGGGAAATTGCCACCCTTAAGTCTGAGGATTTGGAGACCGAATGTGAAATCTGCATGGAGGACCATGCGATAGGGGGCAACAGAGACGCTCGTACCTTGGCAACCGGAGGTGAGCCCCAGGTCATTGGCCAAGTTGGAAACCAGACCGATACCAGGCATGGAGGCGGTCCTACACCGCCCTAGTGACTACAACACCACCCGAAAGAGCGCTCGCTGGGGATTGAGCCCTTGGCGACGGTGTCTTTAAAGCCGTCGTGCCACGCCGCAAACTCGCTCTCTTGGTAGGGAATGCCCGATGCTAGATTGTAGCAGCAGTTGCCCCGTCCATCATAAGGAGTGGTCGAGGTCGCGGTCAATAGGATTCGCAGTGGACCCCGTGACAGGAGAGAACTAGTACTTTCTCAGTAACAGGGAGTACGCGGGGACCTCCACCGAATCGAGACGGTCCACCTGCTGACCTACGCGACTCTCTTCACCATCATGACCTCCGCGATGTAATTCGGAGCCAGTGTGTCACCCGAAAGCAGGAGGACCGTGTCTGGCGAGAGCAAGTAAAAGACAAGTGACCCTACCATTCGCCTTCCCCTCTAAGGGAGACGTCGAACTCCTCCATCCCATCGGCATGGCCTCGAGACCGTCGTCTCTCTCCCTGGATGCACGAAGTTTCCCATCGGTGAGCGGCTCCTCGTTATGGGACATGTTGCAATGCTTTCTTTTCTTGACCGCAGGAGTTGCGCTGACCAGACAAGTTTCGACCAGTCTTAGATGAAAAGTACGACGGCTCAACCAACTTGGAGGAGTTCCTATAGATTTACACCACCTTGGTGCAAGCTACGGGTGGTGACGGGAAGGTTATGGTGAACTCTTTTCCAACCGCCTTGATCGGTTTGCCTCGGTCCTGGCTCATGAACCACCTCGTGGGTTGGTCCAACCCTGGGAAGACTTGTGCGATCAGTTCATCACTAACTTCTAGGGGACATATGTTCGACCAAGGGTCGAGGATGATTTGTACCAGGTCAGGCAGCGGCATGGTGAGTCACTGCGAGATTACATCTGACATTTCACCAATTGCCGGAATACCATTCAAAAGATCATAGGAGAGTCTGTGGTCATCGCGTTCCGGAGGAGGGTCATAAACCAGAAGATGGTCGAAAAGCTTGCCACAAAAGAGGTCAAAGCACCACCGAGCTCTTCGAGCTCGCAGACAAGTGCGCATAGGCTGCCGGGACCCGAGAGTGCCAGATCAGTGTGAGGCAGCAGCCGACCTCCGACCAGCCCATCCCTTCCAAATGGGTCAACTGGAAGGAGAAAAGGAAGAACAAGCGCAAGGCTGGATCACCCGACGTCTTGACAGTTGAGCAGGCCAACCAACCGTGCCGACGCTTCGAGAAGAAGTACAAGAAGAAGGGCAGAGGCTACTGCCCGATCCATCGTACCAACGCACACGATCTGACGAATGCAAGGTCATGCGAGGCTTCATTGACAAAGAGCATGGGGCCTGCAGACCTGGGCGCGATGATGATGGTGAAGACGAGGCCAATCCCAACCTGTTGGCTCTAGGTTTCCAGCAGACCGAGCACATGGTCCACCGTATCTTTGAGGATGCCGTGATGTATTCCTTGAATAGGGACTACAAGTTGGTGGTCTGTGAGGTATGTGCAACCATGTCGGGTTCAAGTTCACAACTGAAGTGGTCGGAGGTACCTATCACCTTCAGCCAAGTGGACCACCTTGCATGCGTCAAGCGCCCTGAACGTCACCCCATCGTGGTTGAGCCCATAGTGTATAATATCTGAATAGGGCGCGTATTGGTCGATGGAGGGAGTTCCATTAATCTCCTCTTCGTCGATGTGCTAGGCACCCTGCATATCTCGACGAGTACATTGAAGCCATCTCCTCCCTTCTTCGGGATCACTCCCGGCTCTTCGACCAAGCCGTTCAGACAGATCAAGCTGCCCATCACTTTCGGTTCGCTGAACAACTTCAAGATCGAGAGGGTCTTGTTCGATGTAGCGAATTTCAAGACCTCATACAACGCAATCCTAGGGCGACCAGCGAGGGCCTAGTTTATAGCCATCGCCCACTATGCATACTAGGCAATTAAGATCCCTGATCCTAAGGGAGCCATCACCATTTTGGGAAACCAAAAGATGGCCTTGCACTACGACAAGAGGAGCCTCGATATGGTCGAGCTGACTCCTGGCTCATAGCCCGAGAACTCCAGGCCAAGCGGCTGTCTAGAGAAGATCCACGTCATTGCCAATCCCGATGACCAGCTCAAGGCAGTCCGCATAGACGATGCCGACTCATCCAGAATGGTCCAGATCGGGGCTGGCCTGGACCCAAAATAGAAACTCGCGCTCATCACTTTCCTCCAGTCAAACACGGATGTCTTTTCTTGAAGTCCGTCTGATCTGCCTAGGGTTCCTAGGGTGGTGATCAAGCGCAAGTTGTTAGTGCGACCCGACACACGACATGTAAACAAAAGGCATGTCGGTTCACACCTGGAAACTCCTAGAAGCAAGCTTCATCTGAGAGGTGCGGTACCCAGAGTGGTTGGCTAACCCCGTCTTGGTTCAAAAATTCAATGGTAAGTGGATAATGTGTGTCGACTTCACTGACCTCAATAAGGTGTGCCTAAAGGATATCTTCCCTCTACCCCGGATCGATCAGCTTGTTGACTCGACTACCGGTGGTGATTTGCTATATTTCTTAGACGTTCGTTCAGGGTACCATTAGATTAGTATGTATAGGGTAGATGAGGAGAAAACCGATTTGGTAACGTCCTTCAGTGTCTTTTGCTATGTAAAGATGCCTTTTGGATTAAAAAACACCGTTGCTACTTACTAGTGATGCATTCAGCTCACCCTTCGACCACAGCTTGGTAGAAATGTCGAGGTCTATGTTGATGAAATGGTCATAAAAATCAAGACCAAGGACGCTCTGATCACGGACCTCCAAGAGGCGTTCGACAACCTCTGAAAGTACAGCATAAAGCTGAACCCAAAGAAGTGTATGTTTGGAGTCCCGTCAAGGAAGTTGCTCGTTTTTCTCATGTCCAGCCGGGGGATAGAAGCAAACCCTGAAAAGATCAAGGTCATCGACCAGATGAGGTCCCTGACCAGGTTGAAGGAAGTCCAAAAGCTGATGAGATGCATGGCAGCGCTGAGTAGGTTCATCTCGAGGATGGGAGAGAAGGGACTACCGCTTTTCAAGCTACTGAAGAAAAATTACCATTTCTTGTGGACGCCAGAAGTGGAGGCAATTTGCTGAGATCTCAAAAGGTACCTCTCTTTCCCTCTTACTAACCATTCCTTGACCAGATGAGGAGCTCTTGCTCTATGCTGCAGCTACCCTGCGGGTCGCGAGCGCGGTCCTATTTGTTGAACGTGAAGGTCTTCAATGACGAGTCTAGTACGTCAGCGAAGTCCTACACGATGTGAAGGCTCAGCACCCACAGGCACAGAAGCTGTTGTACGCTGCACTGGTGACCTCTCGTAAGCTCATGCACTACTTCTAGACCCATAAAATCAAGGTAGTCTACTCACTCCTGATTAGGAAGGTCCTCCGCAATAGGGATGCGGTAGAGAGAACATCGAAGTGGGCAGCGGAGCTCGGGGAGTTTGATATTCAATTCTTCCCTCGGACTATATCAAGTCTCATGCACTGGTCGATTTTGTTGCCGAGTGGTCATCCTTAGAGCTCGAGCATGAAACAACAACTAGAGATGGAAGAGCACTGGACCATGCACTTCGACGAGTAGTTCATGCTGATGGGAGTGGGGGCTAGAGTTGTCTTAACATCACCAACTGGCGACACCCTCAGATGCGTAGTTCAATTATATTTTTATGCCACTGATAATATTGCAGAATATAAGGGTCTCTTGTCCGGAATGAGAGCAGTCTCTGCACTAGTATAAAACGCTTGCTAGTAAAAGGGGACTCGCTACTGGTTGTAAACCAAGTGCAAAATGAGTTTCAGTGCTCAGACCGGACAATGGTGGCGTACCTCGCTGAAGTGAGAAAACTAGAGCGACGTTTTATCAATTTTGAGGTTAAGCATGTCCTACGCAGGGACAACTTCATTGTCGATGAGTTGGTCCGTCTACCTTCTTCTCGCGCATCGGTCCCGATCGGAGTCTTTGAAGAAAGGACTCACACGAACATCCAACATGGTTTCGGACCAAGGTGAAAGTGATGCTTCGCTCGGAAATGGAGCACCTGAGGTAACACGTTTAGAGACAACACCTCCCTTAGTTTAGTCCTCGGGTGGCCATAATATGGTCGCCCAGTTTGATTCGGGTACGATCTGGATGAATCAGATCTTGACATACCTTAATAATCGAGCGATCACTGATGCTGATGTGTTAGCAGAAAAGGTCACATGACAAGCCTGTAGATACCAAGGACGCTTCTACCGTAGGGGGGTAACAATCTTTTACTGAAATGCATCACTCAGGAAGAGGGGAGCACCCTGCTCTTTGATATTTACGGAGACATATATGATAGTCACGCTTTATACTATAGAGTTTGGCATGATCTATTTATATGTACTTCTTTTCCCCTGTTATATAAAGGGGATGACCCGGCTTAAAAAAGAGAGGATTCAGTAACAAGTTCATCCAATTCATAAGAAAATGTATAGAACATATGACTATTATCCCACAAAAGATCTGAACCTGGATAAATCCCCACGTTCTTATGTCCATCCGATTCTACCGCAAAGAAACGCCGGTCAACATGTATGTCGTCTGATACACTCCAAATTCATCGTTAAGGATCATCCCGACACTGCTACAAATAGTTCTAAATATGATGGGCCGACCATATCCAATGATTCCCCCGGGCCCTAGCCCACTGATTATGAACACATCATAACCCACAAGTGACCAAGTGTGACGACACTGCAAGAAATGGATATGTGCATGGCTTTTTTTCACTAGAAGGTGTCGCACACGCGCTCTTGTGCATGCACACCATGCTCTCACATATAAATATGTTTTTATTATACTTCAATAGATATTTATAGATAACACTATTAAAAACACTTATATATATATATAAATTATAGACGCTAAAATTTAAATCATAATAGGTGAAATGGTACCCTCACATCTTCACCGTAAAAAAACACCACCATACCAAGAGGTGGTCCCCGCAGATCGCTTTCATCCAAAGCTTCCCCCCTCTCGCCGTCAATCATCATCCAACACACGCACACGGCACACGCGCGCAGTGTCACGACTCGCATCCCCCGACACCCCTCCTCCCCGGCTGCCCCTCGCAACGTTTCCCTCTCTGCATCAGATTATTGCTTCCTCGTCCTCCTCTTTCCTATAAATAACCAGCCCTCCACACACGCCCACTCCTGACTCTCTTGCCCGATAAACACAGCCACGATCCTGCAGTTCCGGTTCCATTCAGCGCACGCCATGAAGCTGGAGATTCCGAGGAGCCAACAGGAACCGGTGCAGAACGACAAGACAGTGGCCGTCGTCACCGTTGAGCTATGGAACCACCTGAAGCTAGCCCCCGACGTGCACCCTCTGCCGGTGTCCGGCGACGACGAGGCGGAGGCGGAGGCGGAGGGCCTGGTGCCGCCGCTCAACTTTGCCAAGGTCGACGACGGCATCTTCCGCTCGGGCCTCCCGGACGCCGCCAACTTCCGCTTCTTGCTCTCCCTCAACCTGCGCTCCATCGTGTAAGCACCTAAGCTCTGGCAGATTCGTGAGGGCCTCATGTCCTTGTCACGGATGCGACCTGTAACAGCGTTGCTTGGCTGATCAGGTACTTGTGCCCGGAGCCGTACCCGGAGGAGAACGCGAGGTTCCTCGAGCAGAACGGGATCGAGCTTCACCAGTTCGGCATCGAAGGGCGCAAGGTACGTACCAAAAAACATCCCAATCACGCAATGAAATCTTGATCCGTATACCTCTTCCGCGGACGGCAAAACGATCTTTGCATCGAGTTTCTTTTTAGGTTTGGTCGGTTTGGTGCGCTCTGCATGTGGCAGTAAATAATCTCTGCGTGAACGAAGTAGTAGTCTCGCACTAGCACCACAGTGGATAAAACTAAAAGGTTGCTTTCAGTATAGAGTGCCTGTTTACGGGCACCTGCATTGGTCGTGTACTTGCTTGGGGAAAACACAGGGGCAGTTAGGACAGCCCCTTGTTAGCTTAATTTTACCCTGTGTTAAATGGGAACCGACCTGTAAACGAAAAGAGTTCACGACGGTATCTTGCTTAGCTTAATTTACCTGTTTTAAATGAGAGCCGATCAGTCTGCGAAACGAGTCCTCTTTCAAAGTTCACGTTTCTCGGCAGTTGTCCCTTTCAGTGTCAGCATTGTTCTGATAAACCACACATCCTTCACTTCTAGCTGTAAATATTTCCTCAAGTAAAATGCATTTTGCTGCACGCCTACGTCACAGCTGCCCTTTACAAGGGATTCATGAATACAGAAGGAGTAATCTAGTAGAAAACTCCATTGCTAGCGCAGCAGTGTTCAGAGGTTTGTGTGGTTTTGCCGCTTTTGGGGTCCCATGCTGCGAAAAGCTTCTTTTGCTATTGCCAAGCAACAGTAAAGCTATTAGCTTCTTTTGCTATTGCCAAGCAACAGTAAAGCTATTCTTTTGATTATCCTGGAAATGTGGTTTTGTTTTATTATTATTCTTGAAGTGGGCTGCTGTTTAAGGACTTTGCTTGTGAGTGAAACTCCGTGGTAGAGAGATGGCTAAGCGAAACAGATGGCAGTTCCAACATCACTGGTTTCAGGTTTAAGAGATTCTGCTATGCATTATGACCTTGATTTAGTTGGTGAAGCTTAAGTGCTCAATGATGAAGTAAAACTAAGCACACAAGCTGAAAAGATCCCTGTCGGGTGGTGTTTGACCAGTATTACTTTTGTATAGTAAATTTTGTTGGTGATGAGCGATGACAGGGATTCCATTTAGCAAGAAGATGGACCAACGTTTCTCTTCTTGTAGCTCTGCATTCTGTGTGCAATCACATATTTACTTAGTTTTCTAGTCTCTCACCGAAACATGTGTGATATCACTTTCTACCTGTTCTGTCCATATTTTTACATTGATTCCTGTATAGATAGGCCATCACAACATGCAGCTGTACACCTAACTGTACCAGAACCTGCTGAAGCTTATAAAATATGAATAAAGTTTAATCTCTAAATATACCAAAGTTCTACGAGCCTGACAACCTTCTCTTGTCACGACCATCAGATTGAAACCGCAATTTAGCTGTCTGAAAGGCTGTATTTTATGAGTTTATTTAGGCAAAGTTGCCTTGGAATATGTCAGTTTGTTTCACCATTTCCAGAGTCCGAGCACAAATGCTACTATTCGCTGCAACGATGGCTCAATCTGAACACATTGCACTATCGGATTGTGTTCATGAAGCTACGATCTGCTAGTAGAATGGTCAAGCTTGGATAGCGCTGGCAAATTAAGCGTTTACTGACAATTGTATCAGTCGGTAATTAACAACACTTATCTGTTGACCAACTTTAGCATTCGTCGCAAAGCATCATTCAGCTCAGTGGCGGACCCAGGGCTCGGTGACCCTGGGCATCCGTTTAGGTTCCGTCCCGATCCGTTTCTGTACTTATATATAGGTTATGAGGAAATTTGTGATTTGGATCGGTTAAATTTTTGGTAAAATCTAACCTGCATGGGCATGACTTGCACCCAGCCTAGGTTCCTGAAATCCCTGGATCTGCCACTGATTCAGCTGTTACACATTGAGGTGGTTGACCTTACAAGACCGAGTGTGAAGAAAAACTTATCTCTTGAAAAGTTGCTGCTTTTTAGTATTTACATTGGAACTAGGCATGTCGTGCGAAATCATGAAACTAGGGGAGTCTCCCATTGATAATTATGTCACCATTAGACAGTTTCAGACTGTCACTATTAAGCCAACCCTCTTTAAGTCGTTGAGTGCCCTACTGATAATGTACTCTACTTCCGTCGCATCACGATATCTTACAAGTGAACTTTTTAAAAAAAAATATATTGCAAGTGAACTTTCATGCAACGTGCACCCGTACCGCATCCGCGTAAAATTCTGAAGATAATTACCGACCTTAATCGGTTTAGTTCTCACGTATTTTTCTAATTTGCTTATGTTTCCCTTAGGATTGCGCAAAATTAATGTATGAAGCTTACAAATTCTTATAATCCACAGTTGACGGGTGGTCTGACAATGCCGGAAACTCTGTTGCTACAGGAACCGTTTGTCTACATCCCTGAAGAAACGATCCGGGAGGCGCTCAAAGTTATTCTTGGTGCCTGCATTCACAGAGACTTCAACTCTATGCCACCGAATTGCAATTTTCACTGTTTGACATCTCTAACTCTTATCCTGTTTCAATTGATTCAGACGTAAGGAACCACCCGGTGCTCATCCACTGCAAGAGAGGCAAGGTAAGTCTCGATCTACCCTGCGTTCTGCAGGTGCTGTCTTTCCAATCGGTTCAGCATTTTGCTTCCGGGACTGTAGATTTGTATTCCTCTCTTCCCTGACGCTACGTGTTTCTTTCAGCACCGGACTGGCTGCGTCGTCGGGTGCCTGAGGAAGCTGCAGAGGTGGTGCTTGTCTTCAGTCTTCGACGAGTACCTGCATTTCGCGGCGGCGAAGGCGAGGAGCACCGACCAGAGATTCATGGAGCTGTTTGACGCGTCAAGCTTGATGCATCTGACGGCCTCACAGTATTGACCAAAGCGAGTGGTTTCTCATAGCCGGTCCGGATCCTGCCACCATGCTGCATCTAGAAAGCTGTTTCCCCTTTTGTTTCTGAAGCAACTCGGCGGAGAATAATGTTAGAACTGTGAATGTATTCTGAAGTTTTAAAGATCTGAGGGCCAGTTCTAAAGATCTGTCACTCAAAATAGTTGTATGTGTATTCTGAAGTTCCAAGCTATAACAAAATAATTCTATTTTATTGAGCTTCCATAGCTAGAAATTGAATTTATTATCTTGCTTTTGAAGGAAATTACTTGAACCATTAAATTAAAGTTAGGTATGTTATTGTATGAGCAGTTGTCTATAGGTTATTGAATTATAGCTATCATACAATGTATCAATATGATCCTATCATTCATACAGGAGAATAATCGAGTCCCTGAGGTGCTAATGGATTGGCTACTGATTGTGCATACTTTTGACCCTTTTCCCAATCATTACGTATTTTTCCTTTTTCTACCGTCAGTACAAATTAAAAAGATGCTGTATTTTAGTGCGCAACCAGTCAGACAAAGATCTTACATGATCCCAAAATTCGTTTACCTTCTTGTCTGCCAAGGTTACCTTCACTTGGTCAAGCGTTCACAATTGTCTATTAGCATTAAAATGTTATGATGAACTGCATTCAAACACAACACATTCTGGACAAGCAAATGTTATCTGTTACTACATCAAAACTCAGCCACATTCTGGACACCAGTTTGTGGTTGTGTTCGATTTGTGCCCTCTGCAGTAGCATGGCATTTAGTAAAGGAGAACCAGATGCTATAGATTCCGTATCACGAACCATGGATGTTCCCTGTTAGGTTTATATGGCCTGATTGTTGAACAGAAAGCTTGCTGGGAAATGTTAGACAACACATCAATGAGAAGGATTGCTGTTCCTTTGCTATTGACAGTTCGTCAAAATATTCTCATTCTTTTGGCAAAGATTAAGGCACATTCTGAGTATTTGGTTCTAACAGTGAGCCTTCTCGTGTCTTGCAGCCATGCAATACACAGGTTTGCCGCGCATTACATCAGGAGGAGGGGAGAGGGAGGTTCGATCTTGAGCTGTTGTATCAGACGCCGAGGAGGGGACGACAAGCAGGAACATAATATCCTGAAGATCAGACGTTTGATCCATTCTCTAAGGTATGTCCACCGCTACTTCTGTAAGTGTTTTTTTTGGGGGTCTATACTCTTCTGTATGTAAAACGATTGGAACAACAAGATTTAGTTGTCTACGCATTTCTTGATCTTCATTGTGGATTACTACAGCAAGATTTAGCTGTCTACAATTTCTTGATATTTGGCTTCCTCTCCAAACTCAAATGTTGTAGCTTTTGGAGCACTGCATTATAATATTGAGTATTGTTTTTCTCTCAAATATGTACTCGACATTTCTCTCTCAAATAAGTACTATGCAAACATGACACTATCATGCATTGATGTATTCATTAGACTTTTTTTCTTTGTGTTTGCCACTTTGCCCAGTTTATGTTGATCTGAAGATGGTCTTCCTTCCTCGCTGGCTTTTGAAGCAATTATCCTTATTGACAATTTGAGGTAATCAATGTGATCTATTTCCTTTTCTTTCCTGAGGATTCTTGTATTGTGTCACTCTTTTTGCTAAAATTGTGTTAGTTCATTTTGCAAGTTTGTTGTTGACTTGGTAATCAGCACATGCAAAAGCTGTTATGATATCTTATATGCCTGGGTATACTCTTCTCATATTGTTCTGGTATGCCTCAGTGTGCCTTTTGTAGATTGAGGTGATGATTTCTCTTTTTATCTTTCTTAGATAGATCTCTTGGCCTCTTGTGGTTTTGATCTATGCATGCTTCGTTGCAGAGATTGGAAAGTAAAGTAACTAGATAAATTAGCATGCAGATTAGTAACTAGATATAGGATCAATATTTTATGCATAATCATTACAAATATTTGATCCTAGGTAGGAGAATTAAGACTCGGTTGATTTGGGATTTTTTTTCAAAAAAAGAGAGAAAAGTTGAACTTACAAGCTGCTAATACCATATGAAGGAAATAGACACTATCAATGCCACATGAAGGAAATGCCATGCAAGTGTTATTTTTTAGCACCGGTTACATGAGTCGTGTTGTAACATTTTATAGAAGGTCTTAAATATTAAGATAAACTAATGCTCACATATCTGCAGCAGTTAGATTGGGACCTTGGAGATGATCAATTGATAATATATAGTATTTAGGCAAAGAAATGTTGTCGAATTGCAAAATATGCGATCCGCAACCAGTTTGTGAATGCAAATACCAAGTTTAACAGCTAGATTGTTGTCTATGAATTTTGATGCTTGTACCAGGTAAAGCTGATATGATACCTTTATATTGTCCATGCATGATTGTAATTGTTCTTTTTATGAATGTCCACGCAACTTCTGTTCATTTTCTAAAAGTTTTATTTCCTTGTAGATATGTGTGCGCTTTTTTACGCATGCCTCTTTCATACAATTTTGGCATGCTCTCCCGTATTTTGGCATGCACATGTATCCAGGAGTAGTTGTTGGTGGAATGTCTAGGTTTTGAGCTGCAACTTAAGCTTGAGTTAGCTGTAGTAGCCCTTAGTTGGCAGTGCCGCAGCCTATGTTTTGATAGCTTACTATTTTATCTTTTGTCTGGCATTGTAATCTGTTGTCCCAAATCAGATTATCGTTCTTGATTGTCAAGAAGCTATTGTGAAGATGCTTGTGGAGGATTAGTTGACAACAATTTAGTTATAAATTTGAAAATATTTTGTGAATGTGCTGTTGATATTATCGTTACTCATCGGACTTGTATGAACCAACTAATAAAAATATGCCTAAGTCTGTGATGACAATTATTTTGCTCAAAACGTTTTCCTGATTTTGCAAAGGTCTCCGCATGAAATTGGCTGGACAATGTGCAGAGAGATTGTAACAAAGGTTATGCCACATATGTTGTGCTTGTAAGTAGAAACAAGAAGGCACTTTTCAGTGTCCCGGATCAATTGAGAATGTAACAGCATCCATGTGTTTTTCTTCCATATTTATATTATGCCTACAGACTTTCCTGTTTCCAATTATTTATTTTTGAACTCTTTTGTATACCATAGATGTATTTCCTCCTTGTATCATAGCTACGATCTTGCAGAGGATGATCCTAACAACTACTATCATCTAGAATTCTTGAATTCTCTCACACCAAATAGATTATCACCACACGTTCTCAAGCTAAAGGTTAATTGATTTATGATTTTACTCAAAAATCTTGATCCAACTAATAGGTTGTGTAATGGGACAATGTAGATATTTCGAGCGTTCCAAAGGAACACCATCGATACTGAGATTATGTTGGGACAACATGCTAGAAAGAATGTCTTTCTCTCTCAAATACTGTTGTGCCCATCTGACGATGAAATGTTTCCCTTTAAGTTTAAGAGGAAGCAATTTTCTATCATGCTGAGTTTTGCAATGACAATCAACAAAGCACAGGGGCAAACGATTCCATGTGTTGGAATCTACCTCCCTAATCCGGTTTTCTCGCATGGTCAACTTAACGTCATGTTGTCACAAGCAACTGCTAGGAGTAATATCAGAATACTTGCTGCACCAAAAAATGATGGGAGGGTCAATTCAGCATGTACACTAACCAAGAATATCGTCTACAAAGAAGTAATCACCTCGTAGATGTGTTCTGTAATTGTGTGCTACATCACTTTGTTACTTGTATTAATGTTATAATTCGATACAAATAATTTAATATTTTATTTGTAATCATGTTTATGATGAAACAATCAAGAATATCGCTATAATATATGTTATCTTTGGAGTGATTTCCTATCGTAATAATAGAATATGCGTTCGAAACATCTAGATACAGTTGTAATGCATGAGTATTGTACTAGTACTGTTAGAACCGTGAGTGTTGTAGTTGCTTCATGCTCAACTGCAGATTCTGTATATTGTTATCTAGAATGAAAATCAAAGTAGTGCTCAACCCGTATTACTTAGATCCTGTTTTATAGTACTCTAGCTCCCAGCTTCATCTCAGATCTAATGTTTATAAGTTAATATAAAGTAGTTTAAGTATCTATTTTCAATCTAGAATGTAAACAACTTCAGTTTACCCTTAGCTCTAGCTCCATAAATTTTTAGAGCTAGGAATATCCTATTCTAATTTTTTTAAAACTAGAGCTCTACCAAATAGTCCTTTATAAAAAACATAAACTCAACAGGAATTTGCACTAAACCTCCGCCTTTGTATAGCAAAATTTCTCCTGAAATGGTGGGTTGGGCTGAATGCTAGATGATGTCGAAAGGCAATATCTCAAATGTTTGGATGCTGGTTTTATTCGCGTCTAAAATTAACAGTAGATATGACCTCTATTCAGGAAGGGGAAAATGCAAATCCAAGTCAGTTTGATTTTGAGATCCCAAGTTGTTTGGTTGCAAAAAAAAAAAACCTCAAAAGTTAGGCTGGTTTTGAGATTCTCCCTTTTTGCATTTTTTTTCATATATATTTGCATACTATTTCTTCCAATATTTCAATTTATTTATATGTATATATACGTGTATAGGGAAACTAGTCTATACTCCAAAAATACATACTCTTTACTATAATATACCATATAAATAAATTAGATATACCCCTTTATCACTATGAGTATACTTATATACTCATTCTAAGATATTCTAATGTGAACTACATGAAAAATTTGAAAAGAACTCCGGCATTTTTAATAGATTTTGATAGTACCTTTATATTTGTACATATAATTTAACATACTCAAAAAAATATGTGCAAACCTCCTAAAAATATATACATACTACTTAGATTATCTTATATACTCACATGCTCTGTATAAATACCATTTATTATATAAGATACTCTCTATATTATGAGATAAATATGTAGAAGTACATACTCCCAGAGTACCAAATATGCATCCTACGTGCATGCATGCATGCATACATACATGTTTGCACACTATTTCATCCACTATTTCCATATATTTATATAAGTACACACATGAATCTTATTGCCTCCAAACCGCACCATACACCAACAAGTTTCAAACTTCAAAGTTGTCTTTACAGAGATAACATGATTGCTTCAATTATCCTTAGAAGTTATGTATATTTATTTCGATATTCTTTCATGACACAAAAAATGAGAAGGTAATATTTAGGCTTCTGTGGTTGGAGGTAATTCCCCATAAGGTAGACCTTATAAGTACAACTTAATTCAGCTAGAGAACTTTTTTACCACAAAAAGTTTTATTTAGTCAGAGAAGATTCCCAACTAGGAACAATAACTTTGGCCATGAACCATTCTTGATTAGGTGAGTTCTAATATAGTCGGATCCTCGACTGTGCATAATTTAATTGCCTTCTTTGAGCAGAGTTGGAGGACTAGCTAATGAGATTTTGATAATTAATAATTAAGGATATATATATATATATAGTGGAACAAATAGTGTGCAAACCTATATACGTGTATATATATATGTATATGTATACAAACATATGGAAATAACAGAAGAAATAGTGTGCAAACCTGTGTGTGTATATATATAGGAATAAGTCCATTTTACTCCCTCAAACTATCACGTTTGTACGGATAACCCTCTAAACCTTTAAACCGTCCATTTTACTCCCCCGAACTATCAATACCGTCCATTTTACCCCTCGGAGTGGTTTTTCTCGGTGGTTTTGATGACCTGGTGACAGTTTTGCCACATGACAGTCCTAGTCAGCGTGCTGACATCAGCATTGCGCAGTAATTTAATTTTTCTTTAGAAAAATAATTCATGAAAATAGATTATTCTGAAAAATAGTTTTTATGTTTAGAAAAAAATATCCAAAAAATACAAAATTATTTAAATAAATGTTTTAATATTTTTTAGCTATGTTTTTATTTTTTTTAATATTATTTAATGTTTTTCTAGTATAAAAATTATTCCAAAAATGTTAGAATAAATATTTTAATTTGGAAAATAGTTTTAGAAAATATAGATTAATTCTGATAAAGTTTAAAAATATTTTGTTTGATAAAATAAATGCTTTTAATATGTTTTGTTGTATATAAATTAGTTTTAATTCTAGAAAAATTAGGTTTAATTCTAGAAAAATAGTTTTCGTAATTTTTAGCCGTAGTTTTTGCGTCATTTCTAGCCATTTAAAATTAGTTAGCCATACTTTTGGACACATTTTGGGCACATTTGAGCACATTTTGGCACATTTGGACACATTTGACCATATTTTAGCCACATTTGGGAATGTTTGGGGCACATTTGGTCACATTTTAGCCACATTTTGGTCACATTTTGGTAAATTTTGGGTACATTTGGGCCCATTTTAAACACATTTGAGCATATTTTTGATACATTTTTGCTAATTTTGGGCACATTTGATCATATTTGGGCATATTTTATGCATATTTGGTCACATTTGGACACATTTTAGCCATATTTAGACATATTTTAGGCATATTTTGGGCACATTTGGGTATATTTTGAGCACGTTTTGGGCACATTTGGACAAAATATGGCCAAATGTGCCAAATATACCAAAATGTAATCAAATGTGCTCAAATATGTCCAAAATATGGCCAAATGTGCCCAAAATATGCTCAAATGTGGCCAAATGTGCCAAAATATGACCAAAATATGTCCAAATGTGCTAAAACTATACCCAAATATGATCATAATATGACCAAATGTGATCAAAATGTATGCAAATGGGACCAAAATGTGATAAATGTGCCCAAAATATGCTCAAATATGCCCAAAATATGCACAAAAGTAAGGCTAAACGAATTTTAAATGGTTAGAAATGATGCGAAACTACGACTAAAAATGACGAAAATTATTTTTCCAGATTTAAACCTATTTTTTCTAGAATTAAAACTAATTTTATATGCAACAAAACATATTAAAAGCATTTATCTTATCAAAGAAAATATTTTTAAACTTTATCAGAATCAATCTATATTTTCTAAAACTATTTTCCAAATTTTGGGCACATTTGAGCATATTTACCACATTTTGGTTCCATTTGAGCACATTTTGATCACATTTGGCCATATTTTGGTCATATTTGGGCACATTTTGTTCATATTTGGACACATTTTTAGCATATTTGGACATATTTTGGTTACATTTTGGCACATTTGGTCACATTTGGGTACATTTTGGGTATATTTGGCTATATTTTGGACATATTTGAGCACATTTAGGTACATTTTGGCATATTTGGGCACATTTAGCCATATTTTGTCCAAATGTGTCCAAAATGTGCTCAAAATGTGTCTAAAATATGCCCAAAATGTGCCCAAATATAGCTAAAATGTGTCTAAATGTGGCCAAATATATCTAAAATGTGCCCAAATATGACCAAATTTAGCAAAAATGTATCAAAAATATGCTCAAAATGTGTTTAAAATGGGCTCAAATGTACCCAAAATGTACCCAAATGTGACCACAATGTGACTAAAATGTGTCAAAATGTGCCAAAATATGACTAAAATATGGCCAAATATGTCTAAATGTGTCAAAATGTGTTCAAAATGTGCTCAAAATGTATCAAAAAGTACGGCTAAACTAATTTTAAACGGCTAGAAACGACTCGAAAACTACGGCTAAAAATGATGAAAACTATTTTTCTAGAATTAAACCTAATTTTTCTAGAATTAAAACTAATTTTATATACAATAAAACATATTAAAAGTATTTATTTTATCCAAAAAATATTTTTAAACTTTATCAAAATCAATATATATTTTCTAGAACTATTTTCCAAATTAAAACATTTATTCTAATATTTTTGAAATAATTTTTACAATAAAAACATTAAATAATATTTATAGAAATTAAAACATAGCTAAAAACATATTAAAATATTTATCTAAATTATTTTATATTTTTTGGATTTTTTCTAAACATAAAACCTATTTTTCGGAATAATCTATTTTCATGAATTATTTTTCTAAGAAAAATTGAATTACTGCGAAACCGCCACCATATCATCAAACCACCGAGAAAAACTACTTCGAGGGTAAAATAGACGGTATTGATAATTCATGGAAGTAAAATGGACGGTTTAAGAGTTTAAGAGGTTATCCAGACAAACTTGATAATTTAAGTGAGTAAAATAGACTTATTCCATATATATGAAAATAGTGAAAGAAATAGTGTGCAAACCTATATACGTGCGTGTGTGTATATATATATATATATATATATATATATATATATATATACAACAAAACAAGTTATAGAGAGAGAGAGGGGAAATCTCGAAATCAGATTGATTTTGGAAAGGTTTTTTACAACAAAACAAGTTATGAAGGAATCTCATAATCAAACTGACTTTATGGGATTTTGCATTTTCCCATTCAGGAATCCAACGGCCCACATGCTCCGACGGTTCGAATACTCTCAGGTTGGGTCGCAGGTCCAGTTCGCGTAAACCAAAGAATTGGACGGCGGATTCGCACTCCAGCCCCCAAATCCAATGGATCAGCAACACATTGCGGCCCTATAAAGAAATGCGATACCACTCCAACGGGAGAACACCGACGCCGGCGCCGCCATCCACCGGACAACCGCTTGTCCTAAATATAAACCCTAATCGCCGGCGATGGCCCCCAAGCGCTCCGCACCGCCACAGCAGCAGCCCCCACCTCCGGTTGCCTCCTCCGAGGAGACCGCCTCTGGATCGGGCTCCGACGAGTCAGAGGAGGAGGAGGAGATCGCCCACTTGCCCCCTCCGGCCGCTCCCAAGGCTCCGCCGCCGCAGAAGGGCCAGGAATCCGAGACCGACGACGAGGATGAGGTTGACGAGGAGGAGGATGAGGGAGAGCACGAGAAGACCAACCACGCAACCCCTCCCGCCGTCCCCAAGAACCCGCCGCCGCCGCCAAATCGCGAGGAGTCCGAGACCGAAGAGGAGGAGGAGGAGGAAGAGACGGACGACGAGGCGCCGCAGTCTAAGCCCGCTCCAAAGCGGGAGGCGGAGGGGAAGGGCGCGAAGCCGTCGTCGTCGAGCGAGGACAAGAAGCCAGGCGCGCTCTTCCAACGCACCTGGTCGACGGAAGACGAGGTCCGCATACTGGAGGCCCTGGCCGCGCACCGCCGGGAGCACGGCATGCTGCCGCAGCCCGACGCGCTTGTCGCCGCTCTCGCCGGTAGCCTCGACAACAATGGCTACGGCCGGACGGAGCTCCAGGGGAAGGTCAGTAGCCTGAAGCGCCGGTACAGCATAGCTGCCAAGAAGGGCGAGCTACCGAGCAAGGATCGCGACCGCCGGCTTTTCGACCTCTCCAAGCACGTCTGGGGCGGCGACAAGCCAGCAAAGGACGGCGCGCGGAGGGAGGCACCGAGGGAGTTCAGTGAAATGTGCGAGCTGTACCCGTACCTCGCGGAGGAGGTGAAGGCGCTGGAGGCGTCGCACCCGGGTCTGTTCAAGAGGGAGTTCGCCATGATCCACGACGACAAGGCGCTTGCGCTGGATGTGAAGATCAAGAAGCAGAGGCTGGTGCAGATGAAGGTGGAGCTGCGCCGCTATGACCTGACCAAGGAGGTGACCAGGGCGCTTATGGAGCTGGCCGAGTGATGGGGTGCACTGAGCCGAGCAAGTATCTTGGCATTCCTCATGGCATTGAAATGCATATGTGATTGATTATCTGCAAACTGTATCCTCCACTGAAGCGCAGTAGTACTTGCAAACTATTGCATCTAGATTTTGTTGAATTTTTTTGTGATGATTCGCGGCGATCGATTCCTCCTCGCAGCATCTGTGTTAAGTCAGGAAGTGCCTGGGTGATGTTTTGGTCAGCAAGAATGTTTTGTTGGGATTTCTGAACTCTGCAAACAGGATTTTGTAGTCTCAAGTCTGAACTCTGAAGATAAGAGTAATAATTTGGAAGTACTAAGAGACTAATTGTTAATGTGATGATAAATTTGCTGGTCTGAATGTGGATGGATGGATGTTGCGCTATGGAAAATTGGGAGCTAGGTTGCAAGTTTAATAGTTAGTGCTATTCATACTGTCCATTTCAGATCATTTTCAAATTTCAGTGCTTGATAAATACTAAGATTTCAATGCTTGATGAATCTTGGCCGTGGTTGTTTGTCCTCCTGTCCTCTTGTCTGGTCAGTATTCATTGATAAATGGTGTATGTATGATTAGCATTAGCATTTCACGACCAAATATCTTCTAAACCCATCACAGACGAGGTGAAGGCGATGGAGGCCGCCCATCCGGGCCTGTTCAAGAGGGAGTTTGCCATGATCGACGACGACGACAAAACGTGTGCACTGGGTGTGAAGATAAGAAGCAAAGGCAGGTGCAGATGAAGGTGGAGCTGCGCCGCCACGACCTGGCCAAGGAGGCGATCAATGTGCTCATGGAGATGGAGCTGGCCGAGTGATGGGGTGCACTGAGCCGAGCAAGTATCAAGGCATTCCTCCTCATGGCGTTGATATGCATAAGTGATTGATTATCTGCAAATTGTAGACGCTGTAGCTAAACCTGCAAACTTTTGCATCTTTATGGTGTTGATGTTATGTGTGATGATTCGTGGTGATCGAACTCGTTCCAGCGTCTGTGTGAAGTCAGGATGTGCCTGTGTGATGTTCTGTGCAATTGTGCAGTAAGAATTTTTAGCTGAACTCTGAAACAAGATTTTGTTGTCTGGAAATTTGAGAGTTTAAGCTTGAATTAGTAATTTAGTATGCTAGTATGAGACTCATTGTTGATGTGATGGTAATTTGCTGGTTCGAGTGCATGGATGGTTGGGTGTTGAACATTGGCGTGAGCGTGAGCCTATGGAAAATCAGGACCAGGTTGCAAGCTAAATAGTTGACGCTATTCAAACTGTCAGTTTCAGATATTTTTCGAATTTCAATGCTTGGTAAATCGTTTTCAATTTTCAATGCTTGATAAATGTTGGTCGCGGTCGTTTGTCCTCCTGTCCTCTTGTCTGGTCAGTATTCACCTATAAACGTCGGTGTATGCCATGATTAGCACGATCATTTCACAACCAGATATCATCTGAATCCATCACAGAAACCTACTTGTGTAGCCCACAAGAACAACCCAGTATTTCTCCGTCTACTCACGGTTGGTTCACGACGCATCGATCCACAACTCCTCATCTTTCACAGTTATCAGGAGCTGCACGAGATAATATACAGGGGAGACTCGTTGAGAGTTAGCCCACATGATAACTGTTATGAAACGATATGGTTACATGAGAGGATTTCCTTCCGGCTGCGTCAGTTTGGTACCCAATTACAGATCCAGCAAAACGGGGTTGGTAGTAATCGAGGCCAAACCAAGCTCGTCCATTTGGAAACAACAGCGGCACGGCGATTTCCCGAGAATTCGGAGGCGTCGCGGGCGCGGCAGCAGCCGGTCCAGTCCCTCGCTCGCGCTCGCGCTCTCGCTCTCGCCGCTTGCTTCGCTTCGCCCGCCTTCCCCGACGTGGTCTCCTCCCACCCATACACCCTTCCGCTCCCACACCCACAGAACCCAATTCCCTCGCGCTCCCCTCCCCCGTCACAACATCCCACGCCCACCCCCGTATGCAATTATTCGCACCCAGACGCCACCACCACCATGGGCGACTCCTCGGTGGCCGGCGCGCTCGTGCCGTCCGTGCCCAAGCCGGAGGCCGCGCCGTCCGGTGACGCCTCCACGGCAGCCGCGGCCACGGCGGCGCTGGCGCTGGCAGAGGCGGCGGGGACCCGAGCGGCTGCGGCGGAAGAGGAGGGACCCGCGGACAGGGACCTCCTCTGCCCGATCTGCATGGCGGTCATCAAGGACGCCTTCCTCACCGCCTGCGGCCACAGCTTCTGCTACATGTGCATCGTCACGCACCTCAGCCACAAGAACGACTGCCCCTGCTGCGGACACTACCTCACCAAGGCCCAACTCTACCCCAATTTCCTCCTGGACAAGGTTGGTTCGCTACTCTACTTGGCCCAGCCACCTCCCAAGGCCTCAGATCCTCGACTTCATGTGCTACACATTGCAAATTGGCCGTAGCCGCGATTTATTTCTCGCGATCGACTGTGTTGCCTGGTGAGGAGGTATAGCAGGGAACCGCGTGTAGTTCCGAAATGTTAGGGTTTTGAAATGAAATGCCATTCAATGGTATGGCACTGGCACTGTGGCATTGCTCCAATTTGGATGTGGTTTAGGCTATGATGCGAGTAGAGCTGATTTGTAAACAATCTCGATTTTGCAGTTTACCCCTTTTTTGCATTGCATTATTAGAAGTTTGTGGTAACTTCTGCAGATGTTTGGCAATGTCTTGGTTAACCAGTTGATTCCATGATGCATTGCGAGCTCGCAGCATGTTGTAAATGTTAGGTTTGTTCAGAGTTACTTACACAACTACTGGTTTTCCATGTCTGTTTGGTAGTAACTATTTTTGTAGCTCTGTTATAATATGTTATGGTGTTGACTATTGTTTTATGTTATATGGTTCTGTTATGTGCACATTTACCCTGGCCCTTGCGGAAGCAAAAATGCTGTCTCTGATTGTGTTTATTGGTTACATGGAACTGGCATTGAAGATATGACTTGCTAAGTTTCTTATGTTGCATCTTTGTTTGCATAGGTCCTGAAGAAAATATCGGCACGGCAACTTGCAGAAACAGCGTCACCGATTGATCAATTTCGATATGCACTGCAACAGGTCAGTGATTCAATGGTGAACATGCTGCAGCTATTTTCTATGATAAGCAAGCTTTCCTCTTGCATCTACTGTCGAATCTGAGTAGCCACACATGCACTTTGAAGTATCTGAAATGGCTTCCCTCGTGGGTCCACTTTTGAATCTAAGTAGACACTGCCATTGTCTCTAAAAACACAACTTTAATCACCGACTTCAAATGTAATATTTTTGGAAAGCATAGCTAAACTCTTATGTTATGGAAATATTATGATAATTTACATATATCATTTCCATACAACCCAATCTAAATATTCATAAAGATGTTAGCCAAACTCAAATCATTTGACTGCAAGTTTCCCATGGTAACACTTTTCTGTGGCTGTAGGGAGTATGTATGAAGTCAAAGTTTTTAGACAGCTCGTATCTGTGAATACACCATTCTGTTCCTCTTAGGACTACATGTCGTCCATATTTTGTCCTAACATGGTTCTCTGTTCATATGATAAACAAGCATCATAGGATATGAATTTTCATTAATATGGTAAAATCTCAAATGGCATATTTGCGAATGAGAATCGAATAATGTAATCGCAAGTTTGTAACCAAAACACCTTGGTGTGTCTTTTCTAATCAGATTACTTTTGAGTTTCCTTCATGGGAACATTTTGCCACTTTTTTTTTTCTTTTTTACCAAAGTTGCCCTTATTATCTGTATCTATTTCCTGGCTATTTACTGTTCGACACTATATATGTTTCCTTGACATAACTATTGTAATTGTTAATCCCCGTAACATACTGCTGATGATCTATCAATTATTTACTCTTGAGTCTAATTCATCCCTTTTTTTTTATAGGGAAACGATATGGGGGCTAAAGAGCTAGATAGCCTCATGACTTTGATTGCTGAGAAGAAGCGGCAAATGGAACAACAAGAGTCAGAGACAAATATGCAAATATTGCTAGTCTTCTTGCACTGCCTTAGAAAGCAAAAGCTGGAAGAGTTGAATGAGGTGTGTCCTATATATTTCTATCATACAGATTCCTGCATACCATGCTTATAGCTTTTTATGTTATGCAAAGTTTTCCAATCTTGCTACTTAGCAAAAAAGTTTTGCTGATTGCATTCCTATCACACTTTTCTCTGAAATTTATTCTTGTTTATCATGCTGGCTTCTTTTCGCACAGATTCAAACTGATCTACAATACATCAAAGAAGATATAAGTGCTGTGGAGAGACATAGGTTAGAATTATATCGAACAAAAGAAAGGTACTCCATGAAGCTGCGCATGCTTTTGGATGATCCTGCTGCACCAAAGATGTGGCCCTCTCCTATGGACAGAGCTAACAGTCTCTTTCTCTCCAACTCTCGGGCACCACTTAGTGCATCATGTCCAGGAAGTCTACAGAATAAGAAGCTTGATTTGAAAACTCAAGTTAGTCATCAAGGATTTCAAAGGAGAGATGCTCTCACTTGTTCAGACCCTCCTAATTCCCCTATACAATCGGGTAATGTCATTGCTCGGAAAAGGCGAGTTCAAGCACAGGTTCGTTTCTCACTTCATTTATTATTGTATTCTTTTAGGCACTGTTTTTTCCCCCAGTACACAAAAAAAAATATATATATAGCTGTTCTCATGCTGCAAAAGTAGATTGACGCATAGAGTAGGGACATAATCATTTGCTTATTTTATTGTTAGATGAAACGGTGCTATTCTTGTGTCATTTATTGTTATCTAATGCTATGAGAAACATTTCAGTTTAACGAACTTCAAGAATACTATCTGCAAAGACGGCGGACTGGAGCACAGTCACGCAAGCAAGAAGAAAGAGACATTGTTACGATAAACAGAGAAGGTTATCATGAAGGTCT
Organism: Phragmites australis; assembly: GCF_958298935.1. Lineage (NCBI taxonomy): Eukaryota > Viridiplantae > Streptophyta > Magnoliopsida > Poales > Poaceae > Phragmites > Phragmites australis. Next base: position 43,966,557 of record NC_084925.1, on the reverse strand, counting down.
TGAAGATTTCCAGTCTGTGCTAACAACATTCACTAGATATAGGTGTGGTTATCTACTCTTGTGACCCAACATGCTTGTAGTAGTGTTTATGGTACCCATTGAGCTAATCATACCTTTTTTGCTTGCTGCTGTGTTTACTTTAGTCGTTTGCGTGTCATTGCGGAACTAAGACATGGAGACCTCTTTCACTCCGCCAATATTGTATCAAGGTGAGTAGTTTGAAAAATATGCACCTTCCACTTTGTAGTTTAATCTGAGCACAGATTCTTTTCTGTGCTTTCACATGTAACTAGCAACAGATCCAGTGCAGTTGCATGGATAGATAAAACTGAGTTGCATTCATCAGAGTTCTAATATCTATTTCCACATGATATATTGTTAATATGGGACCCTGATAATCTTTGGCCACCAAAATAAGCAGTGTAAATCTTTTTTCTTCCCTCTGGTTAATGTGGGAGTTCCTGGCCCCTCAAAGCAAATATGGAAGCTGCTTTAAGGTTTTAAGGATAATATTATAATAGATCTGCAAGTAGGGTATCATCGTAGCAGAGCCACGAAACACATTGTCACAGAGGGAGGGATGAGTGTTTGTTAGAGAGGGAAAGGTCTGCACCGCCCATATTGATTTGGCTTTAAGAGTGTTTGTCTGTCAAATGAATGTGATGAGGATTTGATTACTAATATTACAATACACAACTAGAGACACCAACATAGCTCCTTTTCTATGAATGTATGTATCTGGTTTGAGGGCGCATAATTTAGCACATTCATTTCCAGTTCCGCCTAATTACTCACCAATGACCAACTTTACCTTCACTGCAAACATTTGGAACGAATATTTGACATTCCTTACAATGCAGTATTGAATTTGATCGTGATGATGAGCTATTCGCTACTGCTGGAGTCTCGAAGCGCATTAAAGTCTTCGAATTTTCTTCTGTAAGTTTGCTTTGTCAGGGCACTTGTGTTGTCGATAATTTGCTGTAGTTGAAATTACTCAAGGTAGGTTTACTTCACTACCAGGTTGTTAACGGGTCATCAGACGTGCATTGCCCGGTTGTTGAAATGGCTACTAGATCTAAACTCAGCTGCCTCAGCTGGAACAAGTACTCGAAAAATGTTATAGCAAGCAGTGATTATGAGGGTATAGTAACTGTTTGGGATGTCCAGACTCGTCAGGTACCCTTGGTCTATTCTACAGTTCATGTTGCAGCAGCTGTATTATACTTCAAACTGAAATCTATGCTATCTGTGTGTTGTGTGTTGTTAGAGTGTGATGGAATATGAAGAGCATGAGAAAAGAGCATGGAGTGTTGATTTTTCTCGTACAGAGCCTTCAATGCTAGTATCTGGGAGTGATGATTGCAAGGTAATTGAAGATTGAAATATTGCAATTACCTTTGATTTTTCCAATAAGAAAAGCTTGGTGATAGTTCTCAAATACCATTAAGATGTCGAGGTTTTCATCCTGTTTTCCTTTTACCATTCTTCTACCTCAGTTTTGCATCCTTTTGCCCCACAACTCCTTGTGAAAATGATAGTGGATTCTGATGGTTGTAATCAATATATATGAGGTTTAGGTTCTAAATCTTTCTTTTTTTCATAAGTTCTTTGCTTTCTTCCCCCCTTCACTTTTTCAGTTGAGTGAATGTGTGATTCAGCCTCATTAATGCATAGGTGGAACCCTCTAAATACTGTCTTGCGTATTTTTATTGTTGTCTTACAGTGCTTCTGTAGTTGCTAATGGAAACCACTGCTGTGTATGCCAGGTCAAAGTGTGGTGCACAAAACAAGAAGCAAGTGTTATCAATATTGATATGAAAGCAAATATTTGCTCGGTTAAATATAACCTGGGATCAGGCTGTTATGTTGCGGTATGTTGCTTCATTTTCTTGGCTCATATCAAATAATTGGTTTGTTTACTTGTCCGGTCAAAATTTTGATTTGTTTACTTACCAGATACTACAATATTTCAGGTTGGATCTGCTGATCACCATATTCATTATTTTGATTTACGAAATCCAAGTGCACCTGTCCATATTTTCGGTGGGCACAAGAAAGCAGTATCGTATGTGAAATTCTTATCTAACAATGAGCTTGCATCTGCGTCAACAGATAGCACATTACGGTTATGGGATGTGAAGGATAATTGCCCGGTATGCCCTCATTGAGATAATTCTTTCATTTGCTATATTGACGTTCTTGCCTCTTAAGCTTGTGTAGCATAGGGAAAGTTGCATATTTAGATGTTATAGGTCTCAAAGTGTGGAGCTATATTGTTTTTTAAATACTCCAAATTAAACAGATAAAAATGTTTGTGCTTCTGTTATGCTCCTATTTTTTCTTTACAATGACTAGTACTCCATATTACATAGAACTTGTTCCTACAGACATCTACGAACAATTTAGCAGTAACAACTCTAAATCCAATATGAACTTCACGAATTGAATTATCTTTTTTTTATGAGAACGTTTTCTTTCATATGTGCAGTTGGTAGTGAATTCATTGCTTTATTTACCCTAATTTTAAGTTCACCAGTATGTCACGTGACGTTGGATCATAATTCGTTTTCACCCTGGTCTCTTTCTTAGCTTGTCTAACAGTCTGGCTTGGTTCAGCTGGTGCCAGACTTGAAAGAGCATTTTGATTGAAACTAAACTTTTGATGACCCTTTTGTCAAAATGACAATGTTTTTTCAGGTAAGGACGTTCAGAGGGCACAAAAATGAGAAGAACTTTGTTGGGCTGTCTGTGAATAATGAGTATATTGCTTGTGGAAGTGAAACAAATGAGGTTTTTGTTTATCACAAGGTAATTGCTAGCTTCCAGCCTGCTCTTGTTCCCGTATCACATGCATCATGATGTGTCATGCACCTTCAACGATCAGATAAGCACCTATTAATCTCTATCAATCTAACTTCAAGCAATTCCACACCAATTGCAGGCTATCTCAAAACCTGCAGCGAGCCATAGATTTGTATCCTCGGACTTGGATGATGCCGATGATGATCCTGGTTCTTATTTCATTAGCGCTGTCTGCTGGAAGAGTGATAGCCCTACCATGTTAACTGCTAACAGTCAGGGAACCATTAAAGTTCTTGTACTTGCTCCTTGATGTTTATCAAGGGTTTTCATGAGATTTACAGCCAGCTTGCATATCTTATTGTCCGGTTGTTTTCATCCATGCCATTATATTCCCAAAGTGGGAATGGAGGCATTATTGATCTCCAATTAGGGCGTGAAGTTTTGAAGATAATCTGCTGACGTAGGGTTTTGAGGGCTCAGAATGTGCATAATTGTTTATGTTGTATAGGTGTAAAAGCAGCCAAGTTATTGATTACAAGTGTAACATGAGAAATACACCTTACGTTTCTACATTGAGAGTATTTGTGTTTGGACTCAGCAACTTGTGTTGGTTGATCACACTTTTTTCCACCTGATCTGCTGGACGGCGCAGCTTCCTGGAGTATGTTCTATTTGTTCAACTAGGCGATCTTACAAACTGGACGTACACAGCAATATATTTCATCTTAGTTGTGGGGAATCTGTTCCAAGTTTTCTTTCCCTAGTGACCAGGATGTGTTGTGTAGTTGGTTCGTTGTGTGCGTTTTCTGAAGATCAATATGGTGGCCGATGTCTGTAATCTGTTTGCCGATGTGCATATGTCGTGCTGGGACGCCCGTACAGATGTTTTCTCTGGTAAGATTGCATACCACGTTGTGTACTTCTTCATCAACTACAGCTATAGAATAGTGGGTGTGGGTGTGGGTGTGTTTGGTTGCTTGAGAAACCTGGTCAAGTCACACTTTAGACGCTGTGCAGTTTCTTAGATGCGCGTTTGCTTCAACATCATATCTTTGGCTTGTCAAACCTTCTTGCCTCATGTTACACTTATTTTCTGGCTAAAGTTTGTGATAAGTATGATGGCTATTTTGTTCATCATACTTATTTTAACTTACAAGTTTTATCTAAAAACAAGTCTTCAATCTCCCACATTCCACTTAAAAAGTGCTCTTTTGTTTATGAAAAAGAATTAGTACGGTCAGCGGGTATGAGCTGAATCTCCCAAATTATCTACGAAGTGCCAACCACTTCTGTCGGGATAGTTTTCCATCTTTCACCCACAGATCTGAAGCATCTCTCAACTGCCAGCAGCACGGGAGAACTGTGGCTATGCCGTCTGCCGCGTCGCAGCTTTTGTACCGGCTGCCGAGTCGCAGGCCACCGGTAGAAAAGAAAGAAGCAGACTGCAAGAGCTGGGTGGCCTTTCGAGCGCCCAACGGCCAATGCTGTTTCCGCAGTCGAGCGAACAGGGGCGTGCACGTCACCAATCGTCCAATCCAACCCGTGTGCATGCACAGCCGCGCCTGCCCGCCGTCCGGCACATGACCAACCCCGCGCGATGATGGGGCGGCCGGTTGCGAAAAAAATTATATAAGATTTAGTTTTACAGAAAGTGTATGTTCGGCACATGACCAACCCCGCGCGACGATGTGGTGGACGGCCGGTGACGATAGAAGAAAATTATATAAGATTTAGTCTTACAGAAAGTGTATGTTATATATTTTTTTTTATTTTTTTCAGTTGCACGTATTAACTATTGAATTAAAGAAAAATATAAAGATTTCGTATAGATGTTTGTGCCGCACTGCTGAGCCGCCGTACGTGCCGACGCGGGCGCCTTTGGCCGCGCTGTCGGGTGTCCGCTAGTTGGCTTCACGCTGTGGTTCAAACTTTTGCCGCGAGCGGGGAGTCGACAATGATCCGCGCTGTAAGCTGTTGATCGGATGGTCCACGAGTAAACGGGATGGTTAACTTCGTAAGGTCCAACACTCCAACGTCATGAAAGCATTCTTGATCCGAGTAAGGTTAAATCAGAATCAGGGCATATGATCTAGCTATACGCCCATAGCTTGTCCGTAGTCTTCAAAACTTCACTGTCTTGGCTACCAGAGCATGTGTTCTGCTGCAGGTTTTTTCGCTTTGTGCTTGTTGCCCTGCCGGAGTTATCAACGGTGAATCTTCCAAAAAAAGCACAACACAAATGCATCTCTGGCTAAGATTTGACTGGCCTATTTTGGACTCCCTCCGTCCCAGAAAAAGTTGATTTTTAACATTTTCAGGACATATTAAGGTTGACGTGAAATGACTGATATACCCCACTTAGATCATCTTTAATAGATACTTTAAAAATTTATCTCTTATAATATTATTATAACATCCTCTATAACACTATTACAACATCCCCTAACACTATTACAGTATCTCCTATTTTTTTATCTCCAACATATACTCTATTTACTACCTACCGTTACTTTCCATATCTCCTCGGGCCCACAGTCATATGTAGCTATAGTAATGCGGAATCCTTTTTTCTTCGGCAAAGTTGCCGGCGTCAGTATCCATCTGTATTCCTGTAGCACTGGATAGGGACTCTTTTGGAGAGCTCCGATCGGCAAAAGCTGTCGACAAAAGCGCTACAGTGATGAAGAAAGTGATCGGCACAGTGGATTGCCTCCTCTGTTGGAGATAGCCTTAATCCCGCATGTCACAAATCCCAGGCTTCATCTGCCTCGCTGCCGCTTCAGTTTGCCGAGGCAATTCAATGAGTTTTTCAACTGATAGATGCGCCCAGTTAATGAAAAGTGATTAACTTGACAAGTGGCAAAATCACAGCGCATCAAAAACAATCAAATTCACATAATCAAGTCATTACTATCAATTCTATTTATCATCAATTCGCGATCGATTTCACAAAAATTAGCAAGCTTTGCAGCCATGACATAGCGCTAAGCACAAAAAATAGAGCGCTAAGCTAGAAAATATGGCACTAAGCTTCAATTGCATCAGGAATTCAAAAACCAAATTTCATTTGCCTATAAAATCTGATAGCGCATAACACAGCAGCACACACACATCCACAATAATGATAGTCGACCTTAACCTTTCAGCCGTAGAAGGAGGGGAAGAGATAGCATTAACTAATATCAATATTCCAGTCATAGAAGTGGTAGCCCAGTAAGAGCAAATGGTAGCCAGGAAGCAGCACATGAATAAGGAGAAGAAGGCCTCGATGAAGCAGCTACTGTCCAAGGAGAGGAAGTCCTCCATAGAGAAGAAGGGCATCCATTCGATTTTTACCTGGATCCGATAATGCGAGAGTCAGGTACGCAAGAGCATATTTTTTCCCATTAATCTAGAATTCCATGTTAAAGTTCATATGGTAAAGATCAAAAGCTTACAAGTTGACCCTTGTAGATGATGACGAGGAAACTTATAACAGCACAAAACATAGCCATGGTTTTATATTTTTGATTTCAACACTTTATAAGAATTATAACAATTTCACAATGCACAGTAATAACTATGGCGTGAATTGGGGGCTGGAGCCGAGACTGAATTCGAGAGCAGTAATAGCGCCTAGTCTTTGCAGTACGAATTGGCTAGAAATCAAGTTTTTATGGGACAAATTTTGAATCCTTAAAATCAAGTCATTGTGGGACGGAGGGAGTAGACTGGAAGAGCCAATTTGGTGATTTTGGTCTGGTCCAATCTACTGTACTAGCTAGTCGTGTTCTGTTTTCAGCCTTTGGTTGGCTTGGCTTACATTTCTCCAAAATTTATCATCTTTCTGTGAAAATTGTGCATGTATACTACTTTTTTTGGTTTTCTGATAGGATACCGGTTTTGATCCGTGTAAGGGTACAACGAAAATAATTATATTAAGTTATGTTTGTGATTTTGGTGATTAATAACACTAAAGCTATTGGAATTAACATGTTTGTCAAGAATATATGTTAGTAGGTCTTATAGATGCAATACATTAATAAGCCACTATGGTCGGGAAAGATTGATTAAATTGGAGAAGTTCGGGGAGAATTGGCTTCACCAGATGGTCCGGTGTTCAGAAGTTGAACTCATCGGAGCATTGTGTCCAGAGGCAAAGTGAAGACTGATGATTTTACTGGAATATCCGGTGCTCTGTATGTTGAACGCACTGGAGTATTTCTAACAAAGGGGGAGAAGATTGATGACCTCATCTGATAGTCTGGTGATCTGCACTGAGTAACATTTGAGCATTTTTTGCAAGGAAGAATGCAAGTACAGAAGACTGAAGATCAACCCACCAGAAGGTCCGGTGCTTGGTTTGTGTACATTGAAATATAACACCAGAGCATTTCTTGCAGAGCCGACTGTAAGTATTGAAGAATGAAGATCAACTCACCGGATAGTCCAGTGATAACAGAGATAGTTGCACCGGAGCATTTCCAGTGAAAAGAAGAGAATGTTTAACTCATCGGATGGTTCGGTGTGAATGGAATGAACACTGGATGATAACTGTCGGTTAGCCATGAACATAATCAAACATGATTAAAACATGTTGAGTGTTGGGGGATGATCTCTCATACCCCTTCGGATGGCAAGTTGAAGTCCGCCGGTGGCTGAGCACTGATGAATGTTGCAGTTGTATTTCAGAAAATGCAGGCGAAGGCTATGGCGGGCCTTCGGTCGGAGGCCGAAGGTTGATCCACAACTTCACACGCCCGTGTAGGCGAAGGCTAGGACGGGTCTTTGGTCGGAAGGTTGATCTGCGACTTCACCCGCCCGTGTAGGCGAAGGCTCTGGCGTGCCTTCGGATCCGTCCGAAGGTCGATTTGCAACGTCGGGGGCCAGGATGGGCAAAGACCATGACGAACCTTCGAGTGAAGGCCGAAGAGTGACCCGCGGCTCAGTCACGAGACTGACCGAAGGCGCCCAGTGGACGTCAAAGCCCACATAAGGCTACAAATAACAATTCCATCAATCAATCATCATTAACAACACAATTCTATCTTATGTTCTTACTTTCAGACACTCATCTTTGTCAGAAGTATGAGCCATCTGGAGATGCTCTTTACCTTTCTATTATTCGTCAGGAGCAGTCTCTTCAGCAACATGATGCCATCGTTGATGTGTTCTATGCTCAGATACGGAGTGTGACATACCATTTCTTTTAACAAGGGATGAAATAACTTGAAGCACAGTCAATACGGAGATGTAGCCCAGCAGGATAGATGATAAGATGACTAGGAAATCTAAATGTGCAAGATGTAGCCATTAAAACTTCTACTTTCTCTAAACATTTAGTTATTTACCACAAAAGGAAATTGAATTGGACCAAGACAAGCTAAATACATATGATAGATAACAGCATTCACGATATTCACCCCTACCAGAAAATTAAGCAATCAAGCGAAGATTCTATCAAGATTTACATGCAGACTCAAAAGCCTTAAGAAATATCAATGATGTTGGCATATTAAATCACATGAGAAAAATAATAGCTACCAGTAAAGCCATCTTGTTGCTCGCCTGCACATTGATATCAAGAACTAAAATCACTAGATCTCTATCAACTGACTCCGGCAGCGAATGGCCCATGACAAGAGGTTAAAGCTTTTAAAAGTCCTAGCATGTCAGTTCTTTTGTGAAAATACCTGAAATACCTCATACCCTTAGAAGGAGGGTGGTAACCATGACCTTTCACTCACAGTCAGCGATGGCATGGAGTGTCAAACTCTCGAAAAACGAAGGCATGGGGATGCTCAAACAGCTGAAGAGCTGGTCTTGGCTTTGATGAATCATGATCTTTTCCTCTACTTTGGACATGGAAGTGGTATTCCCAGAAGATTAATAGTTTTTTTCTTTTCATTTTGTTGGATGTTTTTATCAGTACTTGTGTCCCAGTTATTTGAAGTTCCATTCCTTCAGTAGTTGCCTCCCCCCCCCCCCCCCTCTCCCTATTGCGAGCCTGATGCATCGCAGGTAAGTTCTTTTTTAACTGTGTGGTAGCCCAAGCTCAATTACTAATATAGTACTGGCATAGCGTCCAGTGAAGTTCTTTTAAATAAAATGCTCTGAGCCCAGCTTTTATTGAAATCTTTCGTCACTGGATTACACTAAATGGTGTGACTTCAGGCTATATGACTAGTTAGACGTACTAGCACAGTGACATACAACATCAGTGGGGACTACTTCGCTTGTGGTGCCAGAGCCAATAATGTTTTAAAGTGCCTAATGGCATTGACAATCAGTTGCTTATGCTGTTACTGTCTATTATTGTTCATATACTCTTTCTTTAGTGGTATTGTTTAGATACCTGTTATACGAGTGCGGAGAACAAAAACAGCAGTTGGTTGAATAACTGTGCTGCTGTGCTGCTGCTGCTCTTCTTATGGGATGCAGCAGTGGAACACTGCATTGCAAAGGGAGTTTGCTCCTCGAGGGGCCCCTCTGTCCTATTTATTAGCTGGTTCCCTTGCTGTCGTTGCAAATCTCTGGGATGTTTCAGATAAGGATATTGATCGGTTCAGTAAAGCTTTGCTCCATTCATGGTTGCAAGAAAGTTCCGCAGATGACAACAGTTGCTCACAAAGTTGCCAACTAACACAAGAATTTGAATCCATGAATATTGCTGCCAAGGGAAATGGTAGTACAAGACGAAAAGGCACACGAGGGAAGAAGTCGCAACAGATAAATTATAGGACCAAGTGCTGCAGCTGAAAGCGGAGTCGAATAACTTCATATCTAAGTGAAGCTAGGCGTGCTTGCAGGCTTCCACTTCTGATTGGCGCATCTCCTGTTTGTTATGGCGTGCCTACAACCATTAGGAAGAAGTAGCGGCCTGTTCTCTAACAGGAGTTGAGGGATGATCTCCAAAGTGTGGCATTATCGACATGGTATTGGCCACATTAACAGGCGTACCTTTGGTTGGGCCATTGGCCATATTTATAGTGTGGCAGTCCATGGTATTGATGGAAGCGGCCACGGTATTGCTCCAGCTCAAATGTGCCCACTAATGGTATGCTGTCGTAGCTCATACTTGGATGCGTGGTTTTGCTGGACATGTTGCGGAAATGCAGCCGTTGAAGATTTAGAGTTGTCTTCACAAGTACTCTTTCTGTTTTTCAATACTTGTCACTTTTAACTACTTTATTTGTTTTCAAATACCTATCACTTCATATTTTTTAAGACATAATTTCTAATTTTATTCTTACAAAATAGTATATCTTACCACCTATTTACGGTACGTTCTAGAATATTTGAGTTAATTTCTAAAGGCATTTTTGTTATTTTCTATTTAAATCATATGGTTTGGTGAATCAGGTATCCATCTTGGATTTGGATTCTCTCCAAGAGGTAAGTCCCTTGTCAATGATGGAGCTTAGGAGCCTTTGGGGTTTGTGTTAGAGTGAGTGCAGACTGCATGGCATAAATATACCTGTCCTCATCTTCCTTCTGCATCACTTGATGTGGGTGCCATGACGCATACACAATGATGGCAACAACCGTCTTAAATAGGGCTTCTTATAAATAGATCCATATGTTCTAAATGGATAAGAGAGATATGGGCTTTCCGCCCAGCTCAAATTGTCTCATATTCCTTCTGTTTGGACAAGGAGGAGAAAAAGGTGCTGTCATTTGGAAATGAAGACCGGCTCAGAGAATCACTGGCGTGCTTTCTCTCCCCCATCGTTTCGCCAACAAAGAAGTCATCCTTGACTTGACGATTGACCATTCCATCCCTACCGAGCCGCCTCTTCGCAACGAATTCCGCAAGTGTATCATTGATGAAGAGCTCGTCAAACTATCGAAAGATATGTTCTAAGAGTACATACCACACCTCTAGGCGCCCGGGCCGACCGACAGGCTGAGGAAGTGAGGGCGCTAAGCTGAAGGGAAAGGCTGAATGCCATAGGAAGTTCTCGATGAATAATTCACTTACTTCGTTACTGCTGATTCAACAGTGGATCATAGCTCAAAGAACCTATTACAGTGAACTTGACTACCATTGGGAATGTCGGTGCCGTATTTTCTTGTCTTGTTTGGATGGTTTAGCCAAATAAGCAAGCTAACCTTTTGACTTTGGGTGACCTAAGGAGAGAGAGGGATCATCAGTCTGAGCTATGGTTCCTACATCGAAAGGATTCAAATAATGTACCAGAATATGTACAGAGGCATCTTCTTTATCTCTCTATATGGGAAGAATTACGGTCAAGGACTTACCTTCTCTTTCTGAGCTCATTCGGACCACTGCCGTCCCATTCTTTAGTGGGTTGGAGCGCTGCCATCTTATCCACGGAAAACGTGTCAAGCTATCGCTTCGGGTCGAAGCACTAAAAGAAAAGGACCAGGAAATGGGGCGGCATAGGAACCACGGGAACCCAGGAGGGAGACTTCAATCATGGTGCAATGAATATCGTAGATAGAGTGATGGAAGAAGTTCGATCTCATATAGCTAGCTGGAGTCTTTCCTTTCAAAGTGAAACATTTTCCTTTTACGTTGAGATATTTGAATTGGATTTTCTTTCACCACTACTATCGTAACGCATAGAAAACACTGACATGGTACTATCTTGATATACGTGTTTAGTCAACAGTGACAAATATTTGAATTGTATCAGTTTTGATCCTTATAACACAAGCTCTTCACGTTGTGTGTTCTAACTGTTGTCAAGATTGAAGGGTTCGAGTTTATATGGTGGTGTAGGCGTTGAATTGCCAAGTACACTGCATTGCATTGTGTTCATAGTTGGTACTGTCTGGGAAGGACTACCGCTTCTGGTCGGCAGACCCAGACTCCCAGACCAGCACATGCGCAATTCTCAACTGAACTTCATGCTGCAGAACAAATGTTTATGCGACCTCTAAATTCAATCTCTGCAGGATCAGCATAGCAACTGAATCAGTGGTAACGACAGAAATAAGGCTACACAAACAGCACAAGATGGATGCGGTATTTTCCTTTTCAACAAAGAATGTGAGAACAGACATCGATGGGAAACAATGAGCTGATGTTAAGATAACTACATCGTACATGATCATGAAAAGTAAACTGAGGCTGAAATTGATGAATGCCAGACAGCAGGGAATCATTTGTGCATGTGCTCCTCTGGTGGTAAAAGCCTGTCTTCTCAATTAGCACCTAAAAACAATCTTCCACGGTTCCTACGGTGGCGCCGCCGCCGCCGCTCTGGTCTGAGCACATCAGTGCTTCTGCCTCCGGTCATAACCGTACCATCCTCATCCTCGCCTTCCAAGGGGTAAGGGTAAGGTGTGGTTCCATTGGCACTGCTGCTCATCACATAATTCTCCTCTGCGCTGTCAGATGCACCGTTTGCATTCTGAAGCCTTTGGTTCTGATGATGCTGAGCAACTTGACGCATTATAAATAATAGCATCCTTCGAGTGTTTTCCGTCCCATGGCCATCATCAGCATCAGCATCAGCATCACTTTCTACATCCTCCAAGTCCACTCCATCCTCCAAGTCTAGCACATAGTCACCAAAAACAACAGCCCTCCCCATAGTGGCAGTAATAGTACTGAGCGCATCTTGCCTCTCTCTTTCAATCTCGAGTAATCTCCACTTCTGTTCAAGGACTGGATCCACTTCCCTTGGCTTTGCAAGAGGGTGCTCTGACTTGATATGCTTGCTGAGTTCCTTATAGGTCCCCACAAACGAGCAGCCGTCCTGCATGCATGTTCTCCTTTTTCCATTGAGATAGCTTCGAGCTGGTTCTACCACTGTCCACCCTTTCACCTTGCCACGACACAACGGGCATGCAAGGTCAATGGACTCGGTTTTTTCACCTGCAGTCAATGGTGCTGAGTCTAGGTTACTCCCAACACTATTGGCGGGAACTTCCTCGAGCAATGCACCCTTGGTGTAGGCCTTCTTGAACTGATCAAGGCAATTCGAGTGGCGGTAGCTAGATCCACACATGTAAGGGCGACATCCCTTATCATGAGATGAACAGAGGAGGAGAACAGCATTATGGGGGTATTCCATGCACACAGAACAGTTGGCATCTTCCCAGTCCATCTTGTGCGCAGCTGGCAGTATTTTCTTTCGGTTGGAATCTTTCATCGCCTTCCATCGGTACGAAGGAATGGGATATGGGTTGGGCCTGAGATGACGAGCTACATGCCTCCTTGCTCTAGCACTTCTTGCCATTTCCTCGAAAATCTGTCAAGAAAGGCATGGTTATGTTCTTTACATGGAACAATGGATAATGATAACAGAAGGCTTCTTATAAGCAAGACGGGGTGAGACCGTGAGAGATTATCAAGACATGTGCAGAATTGGTTGAGGGCTATGTGAAAGACCACTAAGAACTGCACCGGTGAGAACTCACATTGCCAATCTAACTTAGCCATGTCAAAGAGTTCGATATTATAACATCTATGCATCCTCATAGTTTGCCAAACAGAATCAACAGCGAAAAGGGTAATGAGAAAAGTGCATTAGATGGACAGTTAAATGGGAAAGCTTAAGCATTAAACAGAAACACAAATCTCCATTGCCTTACTACCTACAGGCGACAATTTCCTTAGGTACTGACTGCTGAGACCACCCACTGCCCATACCATTCAGATGGCATCAGGTAGGTCTAATCTGAAAAATCATGGTATGAATGAGTCACAGATCCCTTAATATGCATCACTCAAAATAAAAATAAAAAAGCAAACATCAGAGTCTGCAGGGAATGCAAACTAAATAAATTGACTCTCCCAGTAAGGGCAATTTAAACATTAATTAGCATCATTACCAGTGAAATGCAGCTTTACCCCTGCAAGACTGTTCCCTCTTCTTAGACAAGCTATCAAACTTCAGATCCAAAATGGTGGATAAAGCAAACAAGGCAGGAGAAGTTACAGATAGACTTTATGGGATCCAAACTGATCAGGCAGGCAGCAGTTGGATCAACCGGAAGCATTAAATAATCAAATCAATGGAACATGTTAGATGTGATCTACATTCCCCATTAAAAAAGTCACAAGCCGAAGCCAGATAAGAACAAAAGGGAAAACTAGCGGCCTACATGGAGCATCTCATGTCTCCTCTCAGATCTAGTGATCTACCATATTAGAAGGGAAAAAACAACAGCATACGGCTTTTTAATAGAAAAGATCGAGAGAATCATTTGATACTGCACTTGTGCCAATGATTCCATCCTTTTGAGAATAATGCTAAATGACCAGCACAAGAAAAGAATTTGAAGCAAAGATAGTTTCTTTAGTTTTACTTTGCTCTTGGTCCTCCATACAGATCACCAGCACATGGATCGGACTTGGCAAAAGGATCCTCTTTTGCCACAGCTTGGTCCAAAATTCACCATTCTCAATACAATCTCAGTGGCAAAAGGATGCAACTTTTTTTTCTAACTACAACCACCTTATCCACTCAACAATGTATTAAGAAATAAGCAGGAACTCTTTACCTGCACGTCACGGAAAGAATCACGACCTTAAATGATAAGCACATGCGATTGACCTGAATTCCCTATCAGAATTCTGGATCGTCTACACTTAAATGGGACTACCAATTGACGCAACAACGAATTCACGAAATGGATCTTTATTAGCTTCGTGACACATGTTCTAATGTACACACAAATGAAAAATTCTATCGACTTAATAGGCAAGTTACTGCTCCATTAACTCAAAGTTGGATAAAAAAAATAGTCTCTTCCGCTCAGCTATCTTCAATTTAGGTCCAAGACCAAAGAATTCTTAACCACAAGCGCCTAAATTTCCACATGAAGGATCAATTCTGGTCACCCCTTGCGAGATCCCTACCCCAACCATTCCCACCTGAAATTTCCCGAAATTGACCCATAAGCACCCAAAGTTTTCCCCAAGCCGCGGCCGTTTCCGCTCTAACCAACAAAAAAAAACACTCAAATCACCACGGGAACACACAAAATTCGTCAAAAACAAGCCATTTTTCTCCCATCCGAGTCCATACACACAACCAGAACCGTAAACGAAGCACCTCATCCCACCATTTCAGGACCTAGAAGCCACTATTCTCGGCAAACCAAACCACCAATTCAACCCAACCAGCCAGATCAGACATGCCCGAATTAGGAGTCACGGGCCGTACCTAGACCGCGGCGGAGTTGCCGAGGCGGGTGCAAAGGAGCCGGATCCCGGCGGCGAGCGCGAGGTCGCGAGTGTCGGGTGACGACGGAGTGGGAGACGGCGGACGCAACGTAGAAGAGAAGGGGACGCAACTTAAAACAGGAACAGTTTCCTCGCTTAAAGAGAGAGAAAAAAAGGAAGATAAAACGAAACGGGACTTGGGAAATGGACGCAAAAGATTTGGGGGTGGGGGATGACGGGTGGGGCCACGAGATTGGAGAGAGGGACCCAAGTCTACGTCGAACCGTTAGACAGTAAGTTTATAGACGCTGTTTAGAAAGATTTTTCTAAAATCTTACCTATATCATTTCTCGTGATTTGATTTAATAATTAGGTCGAAAAGAAAGAGAAAATAAATACGTAGAGTATTTTTTATAGAATTTGACGCCGAACCGTTGTGGGTTCGCGTTGCAATTACGGCTCGTTAGGGGTGGCAGGTGCGTGGGCGGGGTCCGTGGACCGATGCCCGCACGGGCGGAGCGGGCCGCCGTGGGAAATCGATGCGACGGGTGGCTAGATCCGTGGGCCGCGCTCAAGCAGCGAGCGCCTTGGAGGAGTGACGCCACTATGGGGTAACCACCGGAGTCAAGTCGGGGCGCCCTCCTCCACGGGACGTTCACCGGACGTGTGTACTCCGCCGGAACTGCAGAGAAGAATATTCTCCTCCCTGGTTTTATCTAGGGCTGGCTAATTTTGGTGTTTTTATGCGTGGTCAACGGATTTTGTTCGCTGCTGAGGCGCAAGCGTTGTGTTTTTACCTCGAGCAAGCGTCTGTCTGCTTCCTTTTCAAATGAAACCCGAAGGGTGACAAAACATGAAAAAAAAAAAACAAAAGAAAAAAGTGACCGAGGCCAAAAACAAAAGCCTATTCTCCCTGCATGAGATATTCGAGACGCTCCGCTCTTACTAAGTCCTGATATAATCTTGAAAAGAAAATAGCAAAGGATTTTGTTGTTATAGCGTGATATGAGATATTTTGGACTATATCGTTGCATCCAGAAGTACAAATTATGAATATATGTTTTTACCATATAACTATAGTTTTTGAAAAAAAACACACTAAAACACCAAACTAAGACCAAAATCTGTACAATTTACAATGATTACATATATTGAAATCAGGGGAGGTGGGGGTGACAGTTGGGGGAGCCCTGTTCCCTAACAGTTAACAATTAAATTTTCATGGGATAGTGATATAAAAAAAGTGTATATTTAAGTTTAGGATAAAGTTTTTCTGCACTATCTTAGGTGATTAGAAATTTAGAATAATTTGTTCTCCTATCCACTATAGACTATTGGAGACAAAAAACAATCATAGCAAGAGAGTCTTTGTTCAGTTTGGCCACTGCGTTTTTGCAGAGATCAGAGGACGGATATTAGGCTGGAAGATTCTTGCAAACAACATGAGATCACTTCTAATACTTTGTTTCTTAGTTGATATCTTAAAGAAGAGAAAGTAAAAAATTAGTGTTAAGAAATAAGTTTATAATGTATAGTATTTATATGTTGTTTCTTTAGATCTTTTAAGACAATTAATGGTTGTATGTAGTATGATTAAAATTATCATTTTGATCATGTGGCCAACTATGTGTCTATGTTACTTTACAGAGAGAAAATGGTGAGCAATGCTTGTGTCATGGAGGGCGTAAATGATCAAATATGAAGAGGGAGCATTAGAAAAAAAACTGCAGTACCTAAATACGGTGTTTTAGGTCGTAGATAGTTCAACTAGCTAGTTTCTTTTATAACAAATAAGTTTCATCTCTCCCCTCTTTAAATAGCTTGTCATATTAATTTTGTACTTATATGAATATCTAATTAATGTATAAGAAACTAGCTATATTAGGGTATTGAGAGAGTCCTGACAAAATAATGGGTTTGGATCAAATCTAGTGGGGATAAGGTTGGATTGGCATTTTTAGATGGACCGAACGCATGGCACACAGACATGCACGAAGAGAATTTGTGTTGTGTGGGTGGCATCACAACAACGCAGCCATTCTCCAAGAAATCTAAAACCTAATAGCGGACCCCACGGAGGTGATCAGGATAGAGAATCGAAAAGAGAGGTGTTGGTGTTGGTGTTGGTGTTGGTATGTGGTGATCTCTCCCCACCCTCTGTTTTTCTAACTCCACTCGTACGCTTAGTTTGGTGACTTTGGTCTCAAAAATTATTTAAACTCTTTTTCTTAATCGAGAGATCAATATGCAAAATTAAATTTGTCGGTGTCATAAACTAAAATTGAACTTAATAACCTGCATGTCACTCTGTGATAAATATGGAGTAAACTTTAGTTCGAACTGGGGGTTTATATATCTCTCTTGGTGCACTTTAAACTATATTTAAGAAAAATTACACTTTGAACCATGAACTTTACGACAATTATTGCAGTTTAAACCATGCTTAGACCATGGCTTTGGAATTTGGATCATGCATTTCTGAATGATATAGGGCATGCAGTTTACACTGAAGAGGAATAGGGAGCATGGCCACCTCAACCATTTAATTGGTTATGGTTTTCTCACTACAAGAAATTTGAGTTTATGTGAGAAAAGCCTTCATGACGAATAATGAAAATGTCACGTATAGTGATGATTATTCAGGCGATTTCATCATTAAGCCAGGATAAGGCAAGTTAGGCCCAGAGCCATCGATTAGCATGTACAAAATGGGCGACCGCACAAGATCCCTATCCTGTAATGGTTCTATGTGATCATTAATCCTACTTACCAATTTAATTTATGTAATTTTAGGTTATTAATTAGGTCAGCAGTCCGTTAACTTGATCATTTATCTCACTGTGAACAACTACGTCTCATGAATTTTCATATGAAGATTAAATAGAACTATACTACTAGTACTAAGCATGTTTTAGCCTTTAGGTGCAACTAAATTTTCATCACCCGTTTAAATTGGACAATATGGTATAGCATATAGAATATAAATAAACTCTTCATAAACCACAACTCACCTAGATTTATTTTCTCTAGTTGCAATATTATACATCAGAATACGACTTCAGCCACCAAAGTTTAAATCCTAGTGTCCTTGAATTACACATGAGTATTTTCAATAATATTATTTGTAGGAGTGAGTATGTGAGTGTGGTGTGTGCGTGCGTGCGCTTTATCCTCATAGCCGTAGAAAAAGAAAAGATGTGATATTCCACAAATATCATTCCATTATGTTTAATAAGTGGTAATTAGTGCTTGTCAAGTAGAGGTTTAGATATTATTATATTTTTATGAGTTTTTCAAAATTCCTCTTTTATTTATAAATATTGACCACATATAACATTAATTAATTTTATTTTTAATTGTACACATACAATTATATTCGAGAAAAGATTTAATTTTAATTTTACATAGGATCCTGTATACTGCGGTACGGTCCTGGTTGGGCCGCTATCTATTCGGTCGTGTGACGTGTCCCCTTTGAGGCGCAACAAACTTGTTTGGTTTGCCCCTTCAAACTCATCACCAGGTTGTCGCATGTGTGTTCGACATACGTCTCGAAAGACTCAGGCACACGGGATGACAAAAGGATGTCACGTGACCGTCACAGCAACAGATGTCAAGGATTGTCGAAACTCTTCCGAATCGACTGGCATAACTCCTGCAAGATTAGAGATCAAATGAAACCCCCAAATTCCTTATAGTAATGTTATACTGGAGTGGAGGCGGAGCCGTCTTCCCTGTCCTATGTGTTCTTCCTCTTGTCCAACATGGCGGCTGAGGTGCCTTGCCTCCCACACCAAATTACCAATGTAACTGTTGGTAAAAAACGCATGATCAAAGAGAGTCAGCCGGTCAGAGCCCAAACATGGTGCAAACTGCAACATTTGTTCAAATTATCTAGTATAAAGTACATTTTTTGTTTAACACTACTATAGAACATGCTATCAGTGGCGGTTTAAAATTGCTATTGATTACTCGGTGCTGATAGCCAGTGACTATCAGTGTCGGGTAAAACTGTTATACAAATTATTTGTGAAAGAAAATATCTTTCACGAATAAAGTGTGATGAGAACCGGCCCACAAGAGTGGCTCAAGTTTTGAGGAGAAGTAGAGAAGGTAAGAGTGACTAGAGTTCTTAGAAAATTCAATTCCCTTTGGCTGGGTGGCAAAGGGTCAATATTTATACTGATATTCTGAGTGTGAATGTATAAACGGGCCCACATGAGACTGATAGACATATAAATTCTTTTCTTGTCCAACATGGCATAGGGACAACCCCATGAATCATCGCTTCCGCTAGTGAGGTGGTTGTCCCAGCAGCTGATCATCTATTCTGGTGCCCTACTGCACTAGCGTGTGAGGCACCACCACTTGCACCAGTATGTTAGGCGGCCACCACTTGCACCAGCATGTCAGACGGCTACCACTGGACGGGTATTAAATGCCGGTCACTTCATTGTAAGTAGGGAACGCCCCTGCAGGCCCTCTCTTGATTGATCTTTCTGAAGGTCTAATGGCTCCAAGAGTCCGGAGGGCTCCGAAGGCATGGCCTCCGGGACCCCTCTGGAGCCATGGTGCCTCGGAGGGGGTCCCGAGTCTGATAGTCCTCATGCCTAGATCGGCGGAGCCCAGGGGCGTCGAGGTCCTTGATGCTTACCTCTAATAGCAACCCCTTATGAGGATGGCCTGCGGTGCGGCTGTCCTCGTGCTACTCGGAGCAGGGCCTCCGGCAACCCTTGGCTCCGTGACCATGGGCCCTCAACCCTCCGACGGTTTTCAAGTTGGGAGTGTCGGTCCAGCGGTTAGGAAAAATGCCTAACATCACCTATGGGGAGGACATCAAATACAACTTACAGTTAGTGATGTAATCGTGTTCTATTTGGGTTGTAGTGGGACGCGCGACGTCTTGGCATTGAAGGGTCGTGGAGAGCGGTTGTACTTCCCTATGATGGTGGGATGAGACGACGTAGAACTTGCACCCGTGCCTTGAAGGAGGCAATCGACTCCTCCTTGGGTAGATAAAGCAAGAGTCTTAGCCAGTGGGCGTTCTCATCTAGCATTCTCGCCTCTTTTTCTCCTACTCTCACCAACGCTCCCGTCGGTCATTGTGTCTTCCCTCTCCATCACTATTGAGCATTCCTCACTATAATTCCAGGGTCGTTATGACTCGTTCGGGCGCACACGGTGGAACTGGATCCCCGCCGGAGGGCCGGGGGCATCTGGGGACTAGGCCGCCACGCCGACGGGATCCACGGGGACCATGATTCCCCCACCGCTTCCTGGTCCGCCGCCAGGCGTGGAACTCTGCTCTGCCAGCAAGAAACACCCCCGATGGACCTTCAATGCCTTCGCTGGTAGCAACTTTGCGGGGTCGTCAGCGAGGATTCCGATGAGATTTTCAGCGACAAAGGACACCAAAGCACTCTATGGGACTAGTGGAGTGCTTCTAAAGTGATTTGGACAATATTCACTGAGCTAAACTCAAAATATATCATTGATTGGATCTAGGCTAGGTTGAACTAGGGTCTAAACGACATGAGGGTCGAATCGAGCTTGGAAACAACGGGAAAATAGTAGGGGATTCCTCACCTTAGTGTATGGCAGCTTCCTAGCAGATCAAGCTTCAGAGAAGCTCTAGTTCGGAGATCGGGCTCCGGGGTAGCGTGCAGGCATGAGGTTGGATGAGCGTGCCTCTAGGGATGGAGAATAGGTGTGAAGCTCGGGAAGAGCTTGGGGAGGTTCCCACCGTCGATCTCCAGTCATCATGCATGTTGAGGTGGAGCTCTCCTTCTCTCTCTAAGGTGGAGTGGGGAAGAGAGTGAGGGAGTGAGTGTGTGAGAGAGAGCAAGAGAGTTTAATCAATTCACTTAAGTCGAGCCTCTGTGCTCTAGCGACCAGATCGCCAATGCTCCTAGTCAGACCGCGGTAAGTCCACGCGGCAAGCCCACGTGGTTGTACTCTTGGTGATCAGACCACGGGTAATCCCGATCAGATCACGAGGGCGGTTTTTACTGAATTTTCTTATGTGCCCCCTTATCTTCACTCTACATCTTTTTCTAAGTATTTAAGGCTTCTTCAAAGTGCTCTAAATCATCTCTAAAGTACTTGAAACATATTTTAACTCAACTCTATAAACAAATATGTATAATTACATGCAATGACGATCATGCATGCTTAATTACATTATTAGTATTTTGGGATGTGATAGCGTGATGGAAGCATGTTGTGGCCGCAACCTACGAGGCTACCGAAGCCTACCTGGTCACGGTGGAGGTTATCAACGAGTCCAACACAGCCCATGTGGCAGCCGAAGGCGATGCCCGTGACCTCCAGATCGTGGTGGCCACAGTTCAACAAGAACTGAGGGCGGCACAGGCGATGGAGGACGTGCTGCGAGTGGAGTACCAAGGGCTGGCCGAGTGTGTCACGGAGGCTGCCTGTGCCGTAGATAGTACTTTGGTCGGCCTCAGAGCGAAGGGCCCACCATTGCCCTCTGGCCCTGACGTCTTGGTTCAGACGCTTCACTACTCCGGTCCGCGGTAGGGGTGATGGCCAGTGCTGCCGAGGCTTATGTCGGCTCAAGTGTCTAGGTGGCCTTGGCGCTTCTGCATCGAGCAGGGGTCCATTAGTTCGGTACCTTGGAGCAACCTGACCCTGGCTTCGCAGTTGAGGATGTTTGGCTCAAGGCACCCTCGCGCAAATTCGCGCCGCCTTGGATGGCTTCCACTGGAGAGTATGGCCGAGGCACGACTGACCTACAACACTTTTTTTTATGTCAAAGCATGTGAAGCCCAGTGTCCGAGAGACCCCAAGTTTGGGAGTTTAGGCTATACGCCTGGAGGACTCTTCCGGCATACTGACACCACCTGCACAGCCTCCTAGGCCAGACATCACTCCACAGGGACAGTCACCGCACACGTATGAAGCTTCACAGGGTTGGCCTTTGGATGTGTAGTCCTCAATAGGCTTTACTTTTCTGTTTCTCTTTTTCTTTTGCGAGGGGGGGGGGGGTTATAGCATGTTGGTCTAGCATTCCTGCTTTATGTATCTTGATTTTTTTGGCTTATCTTTTAGTGGGGTTGTGTCTCCTTTTCCTCTTGTCCATTTACTCTGTTGATACACCGGGATGTACAGGCTATGATGCAGGCCGAGAGACCTGAAACAGCTAAAACTATCCTGGGTGAGGACTTACCCTGACTTTTCTGGCTAATCTTTTAGTGGAGCAAGTTTGTATTACCCATTGATTTGAGTAAGAGACCCTAGCTCAATCTTTATGGTCGCTTGGGTGAGGAAAGGGTTAAAAGAAACCCGGCTCTTTGTGAGCTCCTTAACGGAGACGTAAGCACTTCTTTGTGGAGTGATCGCACTTTGGGAACAAATCTTTGTCTCATTTACTTTCTTGTTTTTCATTGTTCTAGTTGATTTTGAGCAATTTGCTCTGATCTACTTGCTAGTGAGTTTGTGGCTGCAGGTTGTTGGAGAAAATACATTTAGGCTCTGAAGATGAAGGAGTCGCCACCATTGCCATTCGTGCCTCTACACCGACAAAATCACTTTTTGGTGACATAAGCGACGATGACACTCACAAGTGTCTTATGGCGAAAGGGCGCAAGGTAAAATCACAACTCAAACTCCTAGATAGTGATAGTGATAGTCAAAATGGGTGTGAAAGCATGCTTAAAGGTTTGAGTAAAAATGCTATGTCTAAAATGAAAGAGCTTATGGATACAATAGAGAGTCAAGAGGAGATTCTCGATAAACAAGAGGACTTGCTCATCCTTGAAAAGGAGAGAAATCTTGAACTCGAGGAGCTCCTTGCTAAAGAAAAGGAGAAAGTTGAGAAATTATCTAAAGATCTTGATTGAGCCAATGTCTCAATTGCTAGTTTTGAGAGTAGCAATTCTATACTTCAAAGGAATTCTCATGTTTAGATAAAATTCATAGAACTCTTGAAGTGCAAGTTGACACCCTCAAGAATAGATGCAACCTTACTTTCTAATGGCTCCACTAGTAATGGTTACTCTCGGTGTTACAATATTGATATAAATGCTTGTGCTATTAATGTTGAATCTTTGCAAGTATTACAAAAGGAAAATGAGAGGTTAAATAAGTATGGGTGCATCAAAGTCTTGAAATCCAAAGATGCACTATACAAGACCATTGAGGCCAAAGATAACAAGCAAAAGAGAGATCTTGAATTTGATATGTATGCAAACAAGCCTAGTGAGCGTGTCGTTATCAATGGTAAGGAATGCCTCAAGTTCATCAAAGGAAGCAAGCAAGATAATCACACTGCTCAAGCGAAGCAATCCAAGGGCCATGCACCTGAATCCACCTTTTATACTTCTTATGTGGTTAAGAGAAACCACCTTGGTAAAGTGATTGCTCTATATGTTGGTGCTCGCACAAAAGATAGAGTTGTGAAAAGGAATGTGTGGGTACCAAAAGTGCTTGTGACTAACATTAAAGGATCCAAATAAATTTAGGTACCAAAAGTGCTTGTGACTAACATTAAAGGATCCAAATGAAGTGCTTGTAGGCCTATTCCTCCGGTGAATCAAGTTGGTTGATCGATAGCGGTTGCACAAATCATATTACCAGAGAGAGGATCATGTTTTCATCATTTGAAGGAAATGGAGGATCATATAAGAATATTGTGTTTGGTGATGATGGAAAAGGAGAGCTAATTGGTTTAGGTAAAATTACCATTTTAAATGATCATTCTTTTTCAAATGTCTTGTTAGTTAAATCTCTTAGTTACAATTTGTTGTCCGTGTCACAACTTTGTGAGATGGGCTACAATTTTTTTTTACCCATGAGGGTGTGACCGTCTCAAGAAGAGATAACTCCTCAATAACTTTTACCGGTCGGTTGAAGGGTAAATTTTATCTTGTTGATTTTTCAACGGATGAAGTAAAGCCTAAAACTTGCTTGATTGCTAAGTGTAGCATGGGTTGGCTATGGCATCGCCGACTAGCCCATGTTGACATAAGGAATTTATCCAAACTTCTAAAGGGGAAGCACATCCTAGGACTAACAAATATTTCTTTTGAGAAAGATAGAATTTGTAGCGCATGTCAAGCGGGAAAGTAAGTTAGAGCTCCTCACCCCGTCAAGAATGTGATGACGACCACAAAGCCATTGGAACTTCTTCACATGGATTTATTCGGACCAATCGCCTACATAAGTATTGGAGGTAATAAATATCGTTTGGTTATTGTTGATGATTATACTCGTTTCACTTGGGTATTCTTTTTGCATTATAAGAGTAAAACGTAAGCTGCATATATTCAAGAAAATCGTGAGAAGATCTCAAAATGAGTTTGATGTAAAGATAAAAAGAGTGAGGAGTGACAACGAAAATGAGTTCAAGAATACACAAGTTAAAGAGTTTCTTGATGAAGAAGGGATCGAGCATGAATTCTCGGCACCCTACTCCCCTCAACAAAATGGGGTTATTGAGAGGAAGAATAGGGCCCTCATAGAGTCAGCGAGGACAATGCTTGATGAGTATAAGATCTCCGATCAATTTTGGGCGAAGGCGATCAACATCGCATGCCATGCCATCAATCGTTTATACCTCCACATGATCTTGAAGAAGATTGTCTACTAGCTTCTAACAAGTAACAAGCTAAATGTATCCTACTTTAAAGTTTTTAGCAATAAATGCTTTATTCTAAATAAGAAAGCCAATAGTTCTAAATTTGGTCCTAAGGTTGATGTTTATACTTGGTTATGGATCAAATGCCTACGCCTACCGTGTTTTCAATAAAACCTCCGGTTGTGTTGAAATCACGCGTGACGTGACATTTGATGAATCTAACGGCTCTCAAGTGGAGCAAGTTGATCCAAATATTTTAGGAGATGAAGAAATTGCAAGCGAGACGATAAAGAAGATGGTAATAGGTGAAATCAAACCTCAAGAATCTCAAGAGCAACAAATGACCAATAATGATCAAGCTCAACCATCTTCATCTACTCAAGTGGAGCCATCAACATCAATTCAAAATTAAGATCAAGAACATGATGACTCTAACAAATTTCTTGATGATGATAAAGTGAAAGACACTCAAACCCAATCCCAAGTGCCACACCCAAGAGTTCATCAAAGTGTCCAAAGAGATCACCCCGTTGATAACATCCTTGGTGACATTCAAAAGGGGGTAACCACTCATTCTAGAATAGCAAATTTTTGTAAATATTACTTCTTTGTTTCTTCTTTGAAACCTTTGAAGGTGGAAGATGCACTTGGTGATCCGAATTGGTAATGGCCATGCAATAAGAATTGAACAATTTTAAGAGGAATGAAGTCTGGTCCTTGATGGAAAGATCAAATCAAAATGTGATTGGCACAAAATGGTTTTTCCACAACGAACAAGATGAAAACGAGATCGTGACAAGGACAAGGCAAGACTGGTTGCTCAAGGATTTACACAAATTGAAGGTTTGGATTTTGGTGAGACTTATGCTCCTATAACTAGGCTCGAGTCAATCCGAATATTACTTGCCTATACCACTCATCATGATTTCAAGCTATATCAAATGGATGTGAAGAGCGTATTTCTCAATTAACCAATTTCTGAATTAATGTATGTGGAGAAACCGTCCGGATTTGAAGATCCCAAGTATCCTCAACACGTTTATAAACCCCATAAGGTGCTCTATGGGGCTTAAGCAAGCACCTAGAGCATGATATGAATGCCTTAGGGATTTTCTTGTCAAAAAGAGCTTTGAAATAGGCAAAGCCGATACTAGTCCTTTTACTAAGAAAGTTGATAATGATTTATTTGTTTACCAAATATATGTCAATGATATTATATTTAGTTCTACTAATCAACTCTTTGTGAGGAATTTAGTAGGGTAATGACTAAAATATTTGAGATGTCAATGATGGGAGAGTTGAAGTTCTTTCTTGGATTTCAAATTAAACAACTCAAGGAAGGCACATTTATATGTCAAACCAAGTATATTAAAGATATGCTCAAGAAATTTGACATAGAGAATGCCAAACCCATCAAGACATCTATGCAAGCAAATGGACATCTTGATTTCAGCAAAGATGGCAAGGCCGTAGATCAAAAGGTATGTCGTTCTATGATTGGTTACTTACTTTACCTTTGTGCATCTAGGCCCGATATTATGCTTAATGTGTGCATATGTGTAAGATTTCAAGCCACTCCAAAAGAGTGTCATTTAGTGGCCGTTAAGAAAATTCTTAGATATTTGGTCCATACCTCTTATCTTGGCTTATGGTATCCCAAAGGTTCATCTTTTGACCTTATCGGCTATTTAGATTCTGATTATGCCGGTTGCAAAGTGGATAGGAAGAACACATCAGGGACTTGTTAATTCTTGGTAGATCTTTGGTGTCTTGGTCCTCGGAAGAAACAAAATTTTATAGCCCAATCCACCGCCGAAGCCGAGTATGTTGCCGCGGGCGCTTGTTGTGCTCAACTACTTTGGACGAGGCAAAATTTTAACGATTATAGTTATAACATGACCTAAGTCTCACTTTTCTGGGACAATAAGAGTGCCATCAAAATAACCAACAATCCTGTGCAACACTCAAGAACCAAACACATCCGACACCACTTTTTGAGAGACGACTCAACAAAAGGGGATATCGATATTCGCTATGTGAGAACCGAGAAATAACTAGCCGATATCCTCACAAAGCCATTAGATGAGCAAATATTTTGCGAGTTGAGAAGTGAGCTAAATATCCTAGATTCTTGTAACGTGGCTTGATATGTTGCATACAATTGATTATTTTTAGCTTTATAGTTTTAGTAGCTAGAAGTTTGCAAAAATGTCATTTTTGTGCTTTTTCGAAAAGATTCGCTTCTTTGATCTTTGGATCACACTTTGCTACTTGTGATCATGGTTATGTATTGTTGTTTTTTGGCTGATCACAAGTGGTAAAAAGGTCTTATATGTAAATCAATCATTCTCTAAAAATTCCTTGTCGAATCTCAGCTCATAATCTTATCCCTGTCAAGTTCCAGGACCCAAAGAGTCCAGCCTAGTCCGGAATATCCAGATCCTGGACATCCTTAGTGCTCTACTACTTCTGATGAGTTGCTGGAGTCTCCGGGTCCGAGCGGATACTCCGGGTCATCCAGTGGATATCTGGGGCCTGGGCGCCCTAACGCCCTCGGCATCTTCAGAGCCCCTTTTTACCGATGAAAGTGGTAGGGCATCCGAGAACCCCATTTAGGAGGTGGGGTTCTTGGCCTCACAGCAGGGGGTCATGGTGACACGCACGATCTCCTGACGGAGCCACTTCTCCTCTGCACGTGCATATTCCTCGAACTTGCATATGAGGGTGCTTATTAACTGCACCAGGTGTTGATGTAGTCGATTGAACAGAGGCCCAAAGGCCAGACCTTGGGTGGTGGAGTCAATGACCGACGACTCTGAAATGCCCTTCACCTGGGCCATGGTTTAGGTGAACCTCCGAAAGTACTGTCAGATGGTCTCACTAGGTTGTTGCTTAATGGCATACATGCTCCTGGAGGTCACTGGCTCGACGAAGGTACCCTAGAAGTTATTGCAGAAGATGTTCCTGAGCTGGGCCTAGGCATAGATGGACCTGATCTCTAACTCCTAGAACCATCGTAGGGCTACTCCCGCCAGAGCGAGAGGAAAGCACTTGCCCATGGTGGCTTGCCCGCCTCCATTAGCTTCGATGGTGAGGACGTATGCACAAGTGAACTCCTCTAGGTCCGAATCGCCTTTGGATTTTGGTAGCTTGGGGGTCCAGAGTATGTCTGGGAAGAGCACACCATGTAGGTCCCCCTGAAAGGGAGAGTCGGAGTTGACAAGCGGGGCCTCGCGCCAACAGGCCCGAGGCTCAGCCACCCGTTGGTCGACCGCGGATGGCACACAATGATGTTAAGTCATGATGACGAGACCTTCGCTAACCCCTAGCGCCTGGGCTAGCGCAACGTTGGTTGTTACGGGTGCTACCACAGTCATGCCTATAGGCAGATGTGCGGCCCATAGGGCCACCTACAACACCTCCAGCTGAGCCTAGAGGGCCAACACGTGCGCCTGTTGGGAAGCTGTAGTGGCTTTTGTGGCTGTGGCCTTAGCAGCAGCCCCTTGGGATGCAGTGAGGTTCGCACCTTGCTGCTGCTGAAGGGCCCCCAGAATGGCAGGGCCCCTAGAACCTGCCCCAGCCAGGGTCGTGGCCGATTCGCCAGTGGCCACGAGGCCCTCATTTCGATCGGCTGAGAGGTTGGCACCGGTGTAGCGTGAGCTTGGTCACGATAGTCGTGTAGACTTTCACACTAGTGTGGTCAGGGAGTCGACCATTTGGGCCGTCAACCTGGTAATTTTCTTCTTTGGTGGCATCCTATCTCTCCTAATGCCTCTACACACAAATTCCCACGAACGATGCCAGCTGTTGGTGAAAGAAAATGACTTCCATGAACAAAGTGCAGCGAGAACAAACTCACATGAGTGGCTCAAGGTTGGAGAAGTAGAGAGGGTAGAGTGCCTAGAGTTCTTAGGAAATTCTATTCCCCTTTGTTGGATGGCCAAGGGTCAGTATTTATACTGATATTTAGAGTGTGAATGTACAAACTGGCCCATATAAGGCCGGTAGATATGCAAGTTCTTTTCTTGTCTAGCAAGGCATAGGGACAGCCCTGTAAATCATCACTACTGCTAGTGAGGTTGTGAGGAATGATGACATCCTAAGAGAGGATATGGGTGAATTAGTACACTTAGAAACTAATGACTCTAAAAAATTCATAAGATAAATTTATCTTAATTTCTATCTAAATATGCTCTAGACTTATCTAGTATATCTAGTCTACCACTCAAGAGGATTACAGCCTACTCTAGCAAGTTAAATTGCAAGTATGTAAATGCAGAAACGTAAATAAGGTAGAGAGAGCAAACTCGATATAAGAGATTTTTATCCCGTGGTATCGATGGCACACAAACCACCACTAATCCATGTTGGAGCTCCACAAAGGATATGCTTCAGGTCGCCAAGTCTCTTTCGGTCACGACTCTTAAGCTACCAATTCACCAAGATAAGACCTCAAGCATGATGAGCCACCAAGTCACCAAGGCGAGGTCTCACCACTAATCTCTCTCCTAGTCACTTGTGTGCCGT
Organism: Phragmites australis; assembly: GCF_958298935.1. Taxonomy (NCBI): domain Eukaryota; kingdom Viridiplantae; phylum Streptophyta; class Magnoliopsida; order Poales; family Poaceae; genus Phragmites; species Phragmites australis. The sequence goes on along the minus strand of NC_084925.1, from coordinate 43,937,506 downwards.
CTTCACTTTGGAGCTTTAGTCACCAAGACAAGAGCCTTCGCGTCCTCACATAATCTTCTTGTCATCGCTCCACACCAAGTTGGAGGGTCAACAAGTTATCAACGAGTCACCAAGACTCCAAGGCACCGGCGTACCTCTCGGTACACGGTTGGATCATTCCTTGATACACTTTCTAGGTTGCAGCACCTAGCAACACTTCTCTATAGGCCTATAAGCACTAATCACTCTCTAATGGTGTGTTTAATCACCTTGGATGATCACCTTTAGCACTTTGATGGCTTAGATGTCTTTTCAAGTGTATATGAGCTTCTCTAGACTCCAGGACCTTCAAATGACTTAGTGAAGGGGTATTTATAGCCTTAACCCCGCGGACTAGCCGTTACCCCACCAGCTCAAATTCTATGTATATATCGGATGTTTCGGTGTAGACAGATTGTACTCACTAGAACATCTGGTGTGCACACCTTCAAAAACTAGCTGTTAGAACTCCACTCAAAACCAATGTAAACATCAGATGGTTCGACGTGTTCACCAGCTCTATCGCCGGACCTTCCGGTGTGTTTAACTGAGCCATCCCGCGCCTTCTTTAGTGCAAAATACTCCGGTGTTGCTTTTCTTCATCGCCGGACCATCTGGCGTGTTGAGCTACACCAAATCGGACTTTGACATCTTCTCTGCACAAATGCTCAGGCGTATACTCCGGCGTGCACACTTCAATCGTTGGACCTTCCAGCATGTAGTCCTTCAGTCTTTCCAGTGTTGCAATCCTCTTTGTAACAATTGCTCTAGCATATACTCCGACGTGTATACTACTGATCACCGAACCTTCCGGCATGTACCATCGTTGAGTTTCAACTCAGAAATGCTCTGGCGTTCATATCTCCACATTGTCAGATCATCTAGCGTGTAAAAACACCCGACAAGAAAACACTCTGGCGTTCACAACTCCTCTATGATGGACCTTACGATGATGGTGTAGTCATTTTTTCTAGGACTTCTCTAATTCAACCAAACTTTATTCTGACTGCGGTGGCTTCTTCATGTATTGCATCTATGAGACATACTAACATATATTCTTGACAAATATATTAGTTCCAATGACTATGTTATCATTAATCAACAAAATCACAATCATGACCTAATAGGGCCATTTTCGCTACAAAGGCAGGTGTCCCAGAAGCTAGTCGTCTATTCTGGAGCCCCACTGCACCAACGTGTCAGACGCCACCACTTGCACCGGTGTGTTAGCGACCACCACTTGTATCAGTGTGTCAAGCGGGCACTACTTGATGGGTATTAAATACCGATCACTTCACTACAAGTGGGGGGCGGCCCAGCGGACCCTCTTCTGGTTGATCTTTTTGAAGGTCTGATGGCTCCGAGAGTCCGGAGGGCCCCGAAGGCATGGCCTTTGGGACCCCTCTGAAGCCATGGTGCCCTAAAGGGGTCCTGAGCCTGATGGTCCTCGGGCCTAGATCGGTAGAGCCCAAAGGTGTCGGGGGTCCTTGATGGCGACCCCCAACAGAAACTCACCATCACCACTAGTTCGAGCCACGAACCGGCAATGATAGGTGGAACGGGTGCCAAAAAAGAAGAAAACAAGCCAGCTCAGCTACTAGTACTGCCGCCGTGCTCTGCCACCGCGCTCGCTCTGACTGCACCACGTGCTCCTCTGTATACACGGCTCTACTCAACTATACTCCAATGGCATATACAGTGTATGAAAGCTGTTATTATAGATGATGAACCTGTTAATGGTCCATAGCTCAATCATAAGCTAGCTATGGATCATCTAGTTGTACTAGTACTGCCACACACATATGGAATGCCCATTGTTCTGCAAACTAGCACTAAAAACAAATGCATAACAAGAATATGTTTCTATCTCTGGCTATGGCAGTGCCATATACATGGATTGGGAAGCCAACATCCAAGTAGGTTATCTTGATGGACAAAATGTTTACAACTTCACAAAGCTGGTAACCTCGCTTCTTTTTGTAGACTGCATTAGTAAATCTCATCAGACCAAGGGGCACTGTCGTGTGGGGAAAAAACAAAGGAAATAAGGATGGACGGCATAAGATGAAGTAGAATGTAGAATCAAACAGAAGAAGCACAACTTACACTCCTCGTCGAGGTTGAATGTTGAGAGGTCGACGAAGGAGAATCGATTGTAGTAGACACCCCGCTGCTTGGGATCGAAGTCGAGGATGGGAGACAAGGCTTCCCACCTCCGACCCAAGAGGTGGCCCTCCATCTGAAGATGGTGTACCTCCTGCAACGCTTCCTACCTTTGCCTCTCCGCCTCCACCGCACGCTCGGCCTCACTCATGAGGGAGAGAGGTAGAGAGAGAAGGGGAAGAGATAAAGTAGAGAGAGAGGAGAGGAAGAATAGATAAGGTGGAGCGTCGTTGGCGAGGATGAGCTAGCTGACGAGCCAAAATCTCATTGAATGAAAATTTCGGATCTGATCTACAATAGAACTTATCAGTGTCGGTTCGTAGCTAGAACCAACACTGATATATTAGTGCTGTTTTGTAACACCAACCGTCACTGATAGTCTGTTTCAGTGCTAGTTATTAGAGGATCAATCATTGTTTAAGTGCGGGAGGTTAAGAATCGATACTGATACATTTTCAGTGCCGATTCTTACACAACCGGCATTAATGAGCCATTATTTATGACATATTCCGTAGTAGTGTAAGCACCTAGTTCAAAGTTTAGCGAGTGAGATTCAAATTGAGATTCCCTCAGAATTTATGTCAAGCCCAAAAGAAGATGAATACAATCGAGAATACATTTGTAATTAATCCTTATCCTCTATATATCCTCACAGGCCATGAATTTTGTGTAATTTGATTATATAAGACCAATTCAAAATTATTATTTCAAAAAAACTCTAATATTATGTATAATACCTTTTTTCAATATAAAATCCTACTATATATTCCATACCTCTTAATGTAAGACGCGTAGCTCTCCTATATTTTTTTAGGTAAAGGAAAAACTAGCTCTCTGCATATTGTAAAATCATCATAACTTGTTACCTCTAACAGGGACGGATCCAGGAAAAAAATATTGTTGGGTTAGTCTTACTAGAACACTACATCATTGCCTACTTACTAAGCACCGCTCGCTACCTATATCTAATATCTATGTAGAATTATCAAGAACTCGTCGGGTCGCATGACCCCTCTGACCTCGTTGAAATACTCTAGATCCGCCCCTCACCTTTAATTGTGCACTAGTTTTGAATGAGCGTGCCAAAAAGTGAACAAATATTGTAATTTACGGTGAAGAACAATTGCAATCGATCTGTTCCAAAAGAGAAAACCTGAAAAATGATTACAATCAATGCCCCCAAAAAAATTCTCCAATGTGCCCCCCCCCCCTCTATCTTGATCTGTTACACACAACAAATATGATGAAATACCCCCCTTAATTTTCCACAATTAGCTAGCCTTGGTGTCTCACTACTGACTACTCTCCCGACCTTGCTGCCCATCATATCACCTGCCCGTCCTTCCCCATGAAGCTGTTGATCGCGGCCGCGATCGCCACTGAGAACTCGCTCGGGTCCGACATGACTGCGCCGGCATTGTCGGGCAATGCTAGCTGCCGTCTTGTCTTCACCGCCGGTGCTCCAAAATGGCATCTTGCCCCTTTCCAGGCCACCACTGTCGTGCGAAGGATTCTGATACCGCAGGTAATTGAGGTGTGGCGCCTGTTGAGCTACCATGGACGAATGCCCGAACAGGTTGGGAATTGGGATGTTGCATGCCACTGGCGCCAGAGGCGCCGGGTATTGACGGCGGCGTGCTGAGAAACGGTGAGGCCGAGGAGTGGTGGGAGGTGGAGTTGAGCAGGTAGTGGCTGAGGTAGGGAGGCGCGGCGGAGGCTCCGCCTGCGTCGGAGGTGGAGGAGGAGGAGCTGGTGCTGGACTGCAGCATGAATGTGGCAGCCGCCGAGGTGGTGGAGGCCATGGCGGTGGCGCCGACGGGGAGCGGGTGGTTGTGCGTGCCCTCGTACGTCGTCACCAGGATCGACATGTCCTCCAGGCATCGCTGCACCTGCACGCCCGCGCCATCACAAAATCAGTCCATGCACACACATGATCGAGCTCGAGTACATGCTCACGCAACTGATGCTGTAATTCCTAGCAAACGGCGCATCAAAATGTAGTCGTCTCCACTCTCTCCACAGATATGCACATGCGCTCAAGTATTACAAATTTGGTTACCTGCTTGCGCACGGGGCAGCCCGGCGCGACGGTGCACCGGTAATAGGCTCTTGGGCACGGGTTGCCCTTCGCGACCTTCTGCCCGTACTTCCTCCACTGGCACCCGTCGTTCATCTGCACGTACACGGATTACTCGTCAATTTGGCCGTGAAATCGGCATGGAATTGGCATATATGCATGCAACAGCAAAAACTTGGTGAGATGCAGTAGCGTGTGTCTTACAGTGGGGCCTTGGCACCGGACGCGCACGGAAACCCTAGTTTTGCGGTTGGCCGGGTTGACGCTCTGGCTCGTGATCCCGGCCGCGGCAAGATCGCTGGCGGCCGGAGGGCCGAGCTTGCTGCTCTCCATCAGCGCGTAGCCCTTCGCCTTTCCATCGGCACCGACTGATGCGGTGGCGCCGTCGAAGTCGTGCCCTGCTTCAAGCTTCTCCTCCTCGTACGCCCCCAGGCTCAGGGACAGCCCTAGGCCCTCCTTGCCGTCGTCCATATCATCATCGCTTCCCACCGAAGGCCGCCGCGCCGCTTGCTCCTTGCGCTTCGCTCCCGGGAAGCCGCCGGTCGCGGCGGCGGCGCCGAGGGAAAGGAAAACCTCGGGCTCCTGCCCATAGAATTAGAAATCAAATCTTGAATTCGAATAACAAGGTGTGAGTGACACAATTGATATGGTAATTATGGCGTACGTGTCACGTGGAAGAGTATATAATTAAAAGCGTGCACGAGAGGAGCGCTAGCTAGCTGGTAGAACATGGGCCGGGTAGAAACTAAATCTATTGGATACGATTACCCTAGCTAAGCAAGCTTATCGATTAGTTCTCTAGACTTATTAGCTAGTATTACCTTAGGCTCATCTGCTGGTTGCTGCTGATATGTGGCTAGCTTCATCTGCAGCTCGTAGTAGTCGCGCACGGTCCGGTCGACGACTTGCCGGAGCATCCTGTTCTCCTCCTTCATCTTCTCCATCTCCTCCTGCATCGAGCTCACCTGAAGAAGTACTCGATCCCATGTCGTGCCCAAGAGCAAACAATCAAGATGAACGAAATCTAAGTCATAAAAAAGATGAACAAAATCTACAGTTAGCTAGTGCTTTGCTAGCACGACTAGCTCTTGCTAATTAAGTGCATGTGCGTACCTCGTCTTGCACCATGGTGTTTTGGTTATGGTCGCAGTCACCGTTGCCGGCGACCTCTACCACGTGCTTATCTTCCGGACGAGTTTCCGCTTCATCGCTCTCGTCGTCGCCGTCCTCTGCTAATTGCTTGTCCTCCATCTCCTCTCCTTGTTGAGTCCTATATTTGATCTCCTCCGCTTCCTCTTTGGGCGTCTCTCCTTGCTTGAGCTGCCCGTCTCTCTTGTCCACCCCGCCATCCTTGTCCCGGCGATCGCCGTCGCCTGCACCGCTGTGGTTGTCCTCCTTCCTCTCCACCTCCAGGGAGAGATCTCTCTCCGCCCTATTCTTCTTGGATGACATGCTTCTGATCGACCTCTATCTAGCTACCTTGTGTACCTTTGTCTCTTCGTAAGCTAAAAGGAGAAACGGTCTTAAATCCTGATGCTGCCTCTCCCGAGGCATCCAAGTCAATGTCTGGGTCTCTAACACCTACTCATTCTATTTAAAACTAATAGACATATTTATTTTAGCTAAGATTTTTTTAATAAAATATATCATTTATAGCTACAAAATCTATACAGTGTAAAATCATTTTGAATTGTGAATCTAGTTATATAATTTTTATACATTACATATTTTTATAATTTAATTAAATATTAATATACCTATTATTTCTAAACAGATGGAGTATTAAAGAGGCAATGAGGAGGGGAGACTCATCTCCTAATCTTATTATCTCATGTCATTTCCTATTCAACAAATAGTCTTGGTACATGGCTGCATACACCACCTACCAATATTAATCTATGTAGGGCTTACATGTCAGTGACGCACAGCGCATGCTGTTTCTACAAGTCAAGTCCATGTATGAGAGCAATGGCGATGGATGGATTAATTCTAAGGGCGTGTGGTGCACGGTGGTGTGATCCAAATGACAAGGGATCGGATACCCACCAAGTGATGTGGTGGGCTCGGTCATGTGATGCGAGGAGCGCTTTTCCAACGCTAAGGGAGCATTGTATGGAGCCCATGTCAACTCTTTGGAATTTTTCTGATGATCACGGCTGATGTTGCTATCATCACCCACACCTTAATTCCCCCGTTAACCTTTGGACCGGACAGATCAAATTGCGGGCCATGGAATGTAGCACACTTCTTTTAAAGCATGCATCTACATGTCAACTTTCAATGTTGTATTGTCTGTATTCCAACTATTGACTTATCATATGTCACAATAATTTAGTATTCTAGTGTATATTTATGATGGAAGAAGATATATAGCTGTACAGACTTCATCAAGAGAACAAAACAAAAAGGCAACATGCATTTGATGAAAATGCTATAGTTCCTTTCTGAAGAAAAATATTGCGATCGCATGACCTTCTCTAACAAAAAATTCCCAAGATTGGGGTTGCTTTTATGTAAACCTAGCGAAACCTACAAATGGTTTAGAAAAAAACTAAGCCGTGGCCATTTTGTTTTCTAAGGCTCTGTGATCCTCAACTTTTATATTATTGCTTCGATGTCTTCACTCAGACCTTTGCAATGTGTTGACTCACAACATTGCATCGTCTGCATCCTCTAAAGCCATAGCCATTTCAGTGCCTCGCTCACCGCCAATTAAGAACACCTGCAAGGGTTGCAATTGAATTAATTTGAAGGCCGGCCAAGTTGCTCCCATGCATATAAAATCTTGAGTCAACTTGCTTGGGCCACACAGAATTTCACTTAGCATTTTTTTCTGCATTATTTTTCTGCTCAAACTATTCTCTCTACAATAATATACTACATTTTCGATCTTGATCATGTTTTTTTTTTTTCCCTCCCATATGCTTTCTCATGATGATTGAGGTCAACTGGTTGTTGGAACCCAAAAACTGGCTTACCTGTTCCTTGTGGACCTTGGACTTGGAACAGATCTCAAGATTCTTATTAACACCAACAGCATACATATATAATATATTATTACCCCTGTAAATACAATAATCACGCAGCTGATTAGGACGAAAGCTTCACTGCGACATCTCTGACTTGTACTACATAAATATAATGTTTATTGTTAGGGAAAAACAGCAGGTCCTCGGCAGAGGAGGAGCTCCATACGAAATCCCAAGGCATGGCTTTGGGATCGAGCATGTATGGATAATGCTAATAGAATCAATTAGCCAGGAATATCTTTTCTACTACCAAAAGCTCAGTTGATGGCGGTGGTGATCCGTTCAATCTCCAGTTCCCTCACATTGCATAAGACTGCAGAAATATGGACTATTGTACGCCTCGCCTCTTCTCCTTTTGAATCGGGAGCAATTGCATACTCGACCAACCCAAACTTGTACACAATGTTATTTCAACCTCATTTTTGTTCTCTCATTATCCTCTTGGCTTCCCTTGCCATCACTACTAAACGAAAGTTGCAATGGATCCCAGCACCATCATTACTAAAAAAAAAAGATCATCACCGTCTACTACTACAAAACATGCTATCAGTAGCTGTTCAAAATCGTCATTACTGACAAGTATTGAAACATTACTAATAATCACTAACAGAAAAGGTCATCACCGCCCACTACTACAGAATATGTCATCAGTGGTGGTTCAAAACCGTCATCACTAACAGGTATTGAACCATAACTGATTACTCGGCACTGATAGTCAGTGACTATCAATGCTGTTTCGTGGCTCCAACCGGTAGTGAAAAGTTTCAGGGGAGGTAAAAAAAATAAACGAGTAGGCTTTTCGAGCTGGCTCAACTGCCTCTCCTATCACTGCTCGATGTGGTGCTCTCACCGCTGCATGCTCAAATCGACTCGTCTCATCTATACAAACACATCTCATAATCAAATCGACTCATCTCATCAATATACTGCTCGAACACAAGAACAAATCAACTCAAACACAAGGACGAGGCCATCATGGTTGACGTCACCCGCACCTTGGACCCACCCTGGATTCGTCGGCGTAGCTCCAAGCACGCCACTTCTTCTTCGTCCTCTTCTTGGTGATGTCCATCCACGCGCTGAGGCTCTGCTCGACGACGTCCATGGGTGGGCACACGAGCAGGTTGCCCACGGTGTCGAACCAGACGAGCTTGGTAAGGCAGCCTGCCATGGAGTCTGCTTGTGGAGGAAAGAGATAAGGGAGAGAGCGCACAAAAGAGATAAGAGAGAGAGAGGTACTTGTGGAGGAAAGAGATAAGGGGGAGAGAGAGAGCACTTGGAAGAGATAAGGCAGATAGAGAGCACATCTGTGAGTCAAGCCAAACGCGAGGACCGAGAGCTAAAGTTGCATTGGAAATAAAATCCGGGTCCAACACTGTAGCAACAATTCGTGGCGGTTCGTGACTAGAACCAGCACTGATAGTCAGTATTAGTGTTGTTTCTTAGCGGCTCCATTATGGTTTGGACCCGAGAGATTAAAAACCGACAGTGATACATTTTCACTACTGGTTCTTACCACTACGTGAAAAAAAAAGCCATGGGTGATAGGTGGCAAGTGTCCTTAGTGATGGGTTCCGCACCCGTCACCCCGAACGCATCACTGATGATAGGTGACGAGTGACAACTTGACCTGTCACTAATGAAGATCATAGGTGATAGATTGTAATAGTAACCCATCATTTATGACTGATGAACATTTTTCACATTTTTTACATGACGGGTTAGCCCAACATATGATTGATGAAAATATATTTTTTTCACCCGAGTCACCCCAACATAGGGGTCCATCACACATGACCCACAAGCCACACAATTTTTCAAACTATTTTCAGTTTTTGCGTTCCATTTGAATCGAAGCTGCGACCTCCCCTCGCGCGTGAACCACCCTTACCACCTGCGTTAGTACTAGTTTTCTCACCGGATCATCCGGTGTTAACAACTTCTCTGAGTCGTTGGGTTAACGGCTAGTGTGCAAGTTTGAGGCTATAAATACCCACTCACTCGGCTATTTGAAAGTGCTGAAGTCCAGAGAAGTTCATGTACACCTGAGAAGACATCCAAGCCACCAAAGTGTTTAAAGTGATTAAGCATAAGATTAGAGAGTGTTTAGTGCTTATAGGCTTAGAGAGAGTGTTGTTAGGTGATTGCTACCTAGAGAGTGGATCAAGAAGTGATCTAACCTTGTACCAAATGGTACGCTAGCACCTTGGAGTCTTGGTGACTCACCGGCAAGCTTGTTGACCCTCTGACTTGATGTGGAGCAGCGACAAGGCGATTGTGTTAGGACATGGAGACCCTTGTCTTGGTGGCTTAAGCTCCGAAGTGATCACAACGATAAGAAACCGAAAGAGAGGCTAGTGGTGAGACCTTATCTTGCTGTCTTGATGGCTTATCCGCATGGAGTCCTTATCTTTGTGACTTGGTGGTTCAAGAGTCGTGACCGGGTGCCGACGAGAGTATATCCTTTGTGGAGCTCCAACGTGGATTAGGAGTGGCATTCATACCATCGATACCATGGAAAAAAAAAATCTTTGTGCCGAGTTTGCTCTCTCTGACTTATTTACGTTTTCGCATTTACATTTTTGCAATTTACCTTCTTAGATAGGTTGCAGGTGCTTTGATCGGTAGAGTAGACACACTAGATAAACCTAAAGCATATTTAAATAGAAATTGATATAGATTTATATTGTGTTGTTTTTGAAGCCGAAATAGTTATAAGTGTCCTAATTCACCCTCTCCCCCTTTTAGGATGTCACCGATCTCTTCACCACTTCAGCTATCATGTCATTATGATACGAAGATGACATTTTATCCTTTTAACCTTTGTTGCCAAAGGTCATAGGTAAATGATCATAATCATGACCTATCACCTATGACTCCGATAGGAAGCGGATATTTTATCTTTTTAATCTTTATTGCTGAAGGTCAAGGTGACGATTCATAACCATGGCCCATCACGTATGACTGATTAGTAACGGGTCAGAATAGTGACCCATCACATATGACCATGTTACCAATTTGAATTACAGGTTACTCCAGAGCTTGAGAGCAAAGGGAATAAAAAAATTAATGGTTGGATTCAAATTTTTGGAATCAGAGTGGAATTAAAGTTCAATTGAGCTGTTCATTTCGACCCAAAGTAGCTGCAGAATTGAAATAAACAATATAACAAATGTTTCAAATAGGTGACTCAGAGTGTCTTCGGTAAAACAGGTATAATTTTTACATACGAACTCCGGTTTTGACCTTTTTTTACTCTACGAACATCTACAGAAAAAGTTACATCTGTTTCTCCTTATTTTGTTGGGTTCGACAAATTTTTCGAGACCAAATTCGGCCTATATATACAAATTTTCTATTTTTAATTATATTTTTTACAATTTTTTAATAAAATAATATTATTTAAAAAATCTAGGATGAGCAAAGGGTCAAAGGTACCACGCGGGCCAGAGTGCCTTAGATGACGTGGCAAAGCCAAGGGAGTGAAAAACGTGAAGGCAGATCGACATGTTAGCATAATGTGGAATTCTTTTAGTTAGTGGCAAAGCACGGAAGTTCAACTAGTAATACCACCACAAGGACAGTAATGACCTAATTTTCGTAGTATTATAGCATGTCTTATATCTTCTTTTTTGCGAACGGTCTTGTTGTCTTTGCCGTACGTTGTTGTTTAGTTCGGCGATCAAGACCGGCGACGACCCGTGCTTGGGCTAGCTAGTGTGTTGGCCGTGTGGCATCTTCTGAAATTCCATGGGTCGTTTCACGTGGATGTGGTCATGGCCAAAGAATTCTAGATCGACCTGTATAAATCATCTATTAATCAACGGCACTCGTTTTTCCAACACGTAGGTTAATCATATATTTTTCAAGTACATATGTTACTTACGCGACGCGTGTGTACGCAGAGCCGTACTCGTTGGTGTTTCTGACGGTAGACACGTACTGGGTGAAAAATTCCAAGTCGGAGATGGAATCTTTCGACATCGTGTCGAGTTGATCCTTTCATTAGAGACCCGTGCTCGATATAGTTTCACGAGTCTTGTAGGACGGAATACTTGACTCTGACCATTTTCTTTTCCTACGTTATTAATTTCCTTGGAGATAAGGGAGTGATGATAATTTTCAGCATGCAGTAAAGTTACTTACACAAGTCTCACACACGTTTCTAGATCAGTCTTACGTTTATGATCACGTACACACACGCACCAACAGTTGGATTGTAATAACATTGTTACTTAATTAATAAGGGAAATTCTTCTTTCCAAGCGTTTGCTCCCTCGCCCGTACTCTGGTCGATCCTTCAAAAATGTTTAATATCGGGTTCTCTTTTTAAGCCTTTGTTAAGAGACTTTTTTACGGGACGTGCGAGATCGAGGACTCAAGCCTCCGACCAACTCCCTCCACTTTAAAGTTTGCTACCGGACTACAAGCTCGTTCACCGATCATCTGAGAAGGACATGGGGAACGATGCTACTCTCCCCAAACCCCTCACATCCGTATAAAAAAAAAAAAGCATCTCCTCATTGCGTTGCTATTCTCTCTCTCTCCGCTCTACTCTGAAAAAGTCTGCCCCACATCCCTCTCTCGAAGATCCAGGCACACGGTGAGGCCGTCGGTCATCCCGTGTGAATGGAGCTGCGAATCTAGCCATATTGAGGGTGTGGCATGCCTCTGCGGATTCGTCGGCTCGCGAGCCCAGGGATGGTGGGATGGTGCTGTCTCTCCACCTCAATCAGACGCCGAGCCACCGCCTCAGTAGATGCATGGGATCCGGGATGGTGCCGTCCATTCACCTCCGTCGGGTGTGAAGTCGCCACCTCCGTTGGCTCTGTTCCCCTTGGACTGGGTTCTGAGATTTCAGTGGTTCAAAATAAAATTAAAAATAAGATCTATTGAACATAAATATTGAAACATTTATATATCAATTACAAATATAATATTTTAGTAGAGTTTACGAGCATTTATGATAAATTTGAAGAACCTGGAATGCATCTGTTACGGTAAGTTGGAACAAAATTATCGTAAATACTCACGGGAATAAAATTGTGAAGGATCGAAGTACACGTACGTATGCTTACGTTAATGCATGCTAGCTAGGTAGAGATACTTACATGCCTATGTACAACTTGCTACGTACAGCTCTAGTTACTCATCGGTATATACAACAAGTAGCTTGCAGCAATAGTAGCTTTAGATCTATCTGCTCGCAGGTGCCAGCACCATAGTACAAACGCTGGATTCATTGATTGCCGGAGTGAGCGGAGACTTTTCCGTATTTCAAACATACGATCTCAGCAAGGGTCGGATCTATTTGAGGTGGAGTAGAAACTATAGAGGAGAAAAACTAGTAACAAAAACTCATGTGGCAATGACTGACGCATGTTCTCGATCGAAGTTGTGGGTATGCGGGACACCTTGGAGTCGTGGTCCCACGAAACGCAGAAAACTGGACTATGTGGATGGAAGAAAACACGAAATAGACAAACAACCAAATAGGCTAGGCAGACAGGTTACTTGATTTTTTATGGACTGGAGGAACCATGCCACTTGCGTCCTACCGTGCGAATTGCTAGGCTTACCTACTACTTTAGACCTAGTTCTATTTATTATCGTACTGTTAGACATGCATGTTATACACAGGTACACGAGAAGTGACCCCTCGGTTTTGGGGCCCGAGATGGCCACCCCACTCGACCCCCTCAAGGCCGGCTCTGTCCACCTCTCCCGGGCATGAAGCTGCCTGATCCAGCGGCCCTGGAGGGGGGCGAGCGGGGCAGCCGCCCTGGGCCTCTAAAACCCAGGCGCCCATATGTATATGTATATTGTATATGTGTTCTGTCTTCTATGCTATTTTTTTATACGATGTATGCAACTGCTATTTGTTTGATATAAAAAATATAACAATATTGCTTTGAGTCACTGTGCTATATAAATATTTCAAAATTTATATTTAATGAGATTCTATTTTTAATCTCGATCCGGGTCACCGAAATTTCAAGACCGACCCTGCCGGCGGTTCCCACGCACACCTACATGCAATTTGCATGAGGATGCCGGGGGTCGTGCATTGCCATGGCACTGCATCCTCCAAACCTCTCGCTCCTTTCTCCGCTCTGTTCATTTGCTTTTGCATTTTATACTAAGTTGTATATGTTCTACTTCAAATTTGCCTATCAAAATAAGTCGAATTGTCTTTCCTGTTTTGTTTGCAGCTCTACCAGTTTGCTATACACTGCTTCTAATTTGCCTAGCAAAATACACCAAATCGCTTTTCAATTTTGTTTGCAACCATCCTAATTTTGTTATCATATGTGCAAATTTTATGTTGGTTTTGATTTTTTTCCGATGTTAAACCTAAGCTCTATTTTTTAAAACAAAAATTAATTTTAATTTTGTTTGCATTTTATTATATCTGAATTCATGTCAAATTATTTGCTCATTTGTCCTAATTTTTTTCTGAGTTCATTCTTATTTGCTTACAACTTATAACATAAATGCTTCCATTCTGATTATTTTCTTACAACTTTTGTAACATAATTGCTTGCGTCGTTGGGTGAATATGGCAAGAATATATGGAATTTTTTTCACCTTCTTTTGTTTGTTTTTGCCACATTTAAAGCGTGATCTGAAAAACGAGGGCCTGGATCGTGGATGTTATGCAGCTTAAAACAGAAGGAGAGTGTGTTCTGACCAATCTAACTTAAACTCAGCGACAAAAATGAAAATGGGGGATTGGATCGGGTGAGCTTACCAAATATGGGTATGCATGTGGTTGGCTTAATGGATGCGCGTGCAGGCATTAGAAAGAAAAAAGATTTAACAACAATTGGGGTGAGCTCTCTCTTTACTCCTTAAAAAAGGATTTAGCAAAAGCTGGACAAGTTGGAACGCAACACGTATCAGTTTATTTATCGTCCGTCATCTGCAGCGAGATCGAGCAGAATCGATGGGAGTACTTCTCTCCCACACTGACGAGCAACCTCGATGGAGCACGGCACCCGATGCGTGTAAACAAAACAGCGTTCAACTTGAACTCTGCTGGACCAAGCGCGCGCCCATCTCCACGGACATGGCCTGTACTCTATCCAATAATCATCAGAGCGCGAATTCCCGGCCGCATCCCTCGCCGGAACGACGTGTGCTGCCCCTAATTGGCCATGGCCGTTCGTGAATCTCTTGCTGCTCGGTCGGTAGTCGCATGCAGCAGGCGGGCCTGCTTGTGACCGATCTCCATTTATGACGTCAGTTAGCCATGAGTTCGAGTGCAGATTTGGATCTCAATAAATAAAATTTTATTAGTTCTTATTATCATAATATGAAGATATACCTTCATTTTCAAATAGATGTCGTTTTAAAATTTTGATTTTGTTTTTAAATAAATGTCGTTTTAGGTTTTTAAGTGGTATTTTACTAGAGTGTTTATATTAAAGTCTATTGTAAAGTGAAGTTTAATTTCAATGAGTATGGTAAATTGATGACTTATGTACTATTGAATGAATGTTAGAGAAATCAAGAAGCGTAAAATTCTGTATGTTAAAAGTTAAAATAATTTTTAAAAGAGAACGGAGATAGTAAAAGAGTTTGCTCCCAATGAGATACACATATTTGGATCTGGTTCGAACAAAGGGGCAAGTGGATTATTATACGTAGTTAGTTAGGGCTCGTCGGTCGGCGAGCAGGAGATCGAGGAGATGCAGCATCAGGATACGTGCGACGTAAACCGGCTCGACCGAACCGACCGAGGCACGCATTAGTCGGGATATGGCCCGTTTGACTCTTGTTTAGCCTACAATACAGATTAGCCAGCTCCGTCCGAGGCTTCTGAAGAATATTGATTGTCATGTGCATTCGCGTGAGCGCATCGCAAACCACGCAGACCAGACGGTTCAGCGGCTGTTGCGCGACGTGACGGCTGTTGCTCTCTAGCTAGCGGCTGTTGCGCGATTAACAGCCTCTTTGCTGTCTTGCGTGCACTCCGTTTCAGTACTGCCAACTGCCATGGCGTTTGAGAGGCAGGCGTGGAATCGGACCAATCAGGACGTCTTGCTGAAACAGAGTTATTTTACGTAGAGAGATACAGACATGACCAAATGGGCCGTTCGTGCCGGCCTGGCACGGGTCCGACTCGGCACGGCCCAGCTACGGCACGACCCAAACGGCCCATCTACAGTAACAGGCCGTGCTGTGCCGACCCGTGTGCCTTCCCCTCGGCCCACGGCACGGCCCGTCGGTGACTGTACCGTGTCGGGCCGGTTCGGGCACGATTTCGGCCCGACGGGCCAAAATAAATAAAATAAATATAAAAAAATGAAAAAATACATAAAAAATATATAGAAAATAGATAAAAATATAAAAAATAGATAAAAAATATTTAAAAATAGATAAATTTTTTTTAAAAAAATAGCTAAAAAAATTAAAAATATAAATAAAAAAATAGAAAATAGTGCCGGGCCGGACGGCTGGGCCGTGCCCGTGCCGACCCGACTTGACCGGGCCGTGCCGTGCCGACCCGTCGTGCCGCGCGCTCGGCCCAGGCACGGCCCGTGGCGTCGTGCCGTGCCGGCCCGGCCCGTCGGTAATCGGGCCGTGCCGTGCCTGGGCCGTGCCTACAGTACCGTGCCTCGGGTCGGTCCAGTAGACACGGCCCATTTGGACGTCTTTAGAGAGATAGATCGATCGTCATATACAGCTAGCCTATCAAAGCACACATGCATGCATGAATGGGCATGGCCTTTCATCAGACGAAGAGATACATGTCAACAACTCAGTATATCTGCAGGCGTGATAAGTGGACATGCATAGCCACAAGCTTGTATGGAGGTGCGTACGTAGTTACGTTGATTAGGTGCTACCAGCGACTTGGTACTTGGTATATATGATCGATAAAACAGCAGGAGGGAAATTTAAGATGGCGTGATATATTTCAGCGGGCTAGGCATAGTGAAAATCTTGTGCAGGTCTCTTTCAATCCTAGGTCGGGTCAGCAACCCCAACAGCATATATATCCTAAATTAAACCTGGATGAGTCGTATCAACATCAGGGAAACTATGCTGAGCATCAGAACTCTATGAAGTTATTACTAACTTTCCTAGCAGACTAGTTCGAGATAATTTCGAAAATTCCAAGTTGGTACGGTCAGACTCTATGGTGCTGTGCAAGAGTAACGAATGCTTGATCGATGGATCATGGGAAACCAAAGAAAGATTGTCGTTCATTCAGCAGGAAGCATTGCAGGTTGACAAGTAGGGAGCAGAAGTAAAGCTGTTCATGGGCGGTTAAGTGGTAATTAACTGGCCCAACACCGGGTACCCGGGCAGTGCTCCACCGCCTGTTTAAGTGGTAATTAACCGGCGCCGAGGCGGCGGCTGGGTGGAAGCCGTTCATGGGCGGCGCGTGGTCTTTAGTTTGCTACTGGAAGGCAGCGTGCCCACTGCCGATTATGAATTAAAATTTTGACGAAATTTTGTGAATTTCAAAGAGAAAAGAAATATCTAATTCTTGATTATTTTTTTTTACTAATGCGAGGTGCTTAAAGAGCAGAGGACGAAAAATTATTAAAATTTCAATAAAATTTCTTGAAATTTTGATAAACGAAAAAAATTATAAAACAAAATTGAAATCCCCGCCGATTGCGGAGCGACCAGCGAGCAATGGGAGAACGAGGCGTGGTGGACGGCCGGGCCGTGGGACGTTACGAATCGAGTCTCGAGCGAGGGATACACCGGTGCGCGTGGTGCCACTGCCACGGGCCTAGCTAACGCGGGTTTCTGGGAGAGGGACAGCGATGTGATGGGCCTTTGCGCAGTAGTATGGGCCGTTCGTTAGTTTTGAGCAGGGAGCTAATGTGACAACGAACCAGGCCCAGGAAAGCAAACATGGGCCACACTAGACTGATTACTTCTGTTTCATTTGCTTTGCCTACGCAAAAAGTAGCGTGCCGGACTGCCGGTCAGGTAAGCAAGCCCAATCCAGAGAGTATTTAGGGCAGGTTTATTTCAACTTATAATCCTGTCTTTATATTATAATAATTTAATAATCTGTCTCCTATCAGCTTACGTAGATTATGTAATATAACTTTTATAATTTAATTTTTTTATAATACATAATCTACAAACTGTTTTTTTATAGAGGAGAGCAGAATGGCCTGCAGTTTCGGATAATTTCTCTTCTGAAGAAATATTAGTTAAACAGGAGAATTTCCAACTGGCCCGCTAAACTTCGTTGATACTAGTATGTTTACAGGAAACAACGTGGTATGTACAATGTACTACATTTCATCAGTTATTAAGACCATGAAAGAAAATTATAACTTTCAGACGAAAGTTTGAAGCAAAGGCGAAAAAATACAAGGGAAGCAACAAATCTACATCCAACGGAACACATATATGGCAGCAGGTGTTTACACTAGGGTTTTAGTTACCATTTTGTAAACGATTATCTGTCCCTGACGGTAACCGCATAGTAATTCAGTAGAAATTGATCGGATTTTATCAAATATTTGATTTTTTAATTTTTAATTTAAATTTGATCGGTAACCGCTCGTTTTATAAAAACGGTGCAGAACAAATCATCCAGTAACCATAATAAACGAGCGGTTACCGACATATTTATAACCGTGTTTACACGCGCAAGTTTATCAGAGTTTCCGCGGATGCTTCAGCGGCCGAGCGGTTACCATACACGCGCAAGTTCATCAGAGTTTCCGCGGTTGCTTCAACGGCCAACCTCGCCTCATTATGACGCCGTTTCGCCGTCGTGTTCCCATCTCAAATTTTATTATTTCATAGAAATAGATCCCTCTCCTGCCGTATAAGAGACGCGAAGACGAGAGACGCAGCGCAACAAGCAGAGCGAAGAAAATCCTTCCGTACTACACAGTCCACGGTAGAATTGCAGACCTCTCAAGTTCATAAACCCTACTCCCTCTCTGCCTCGCGGGCCCCTTCCCATATGGACGGAGCCCATGTCGCCGGCGGCTCGCCGGAGGCCGGCGGGGCGTCCTCGTCGGCGACGTCCGCCTCGTCGTACGGCTCGGCGTCCCGGCGCTCCAGGCTGCAGAAGGGAGTGCCCCTGCGGCTGCGGCGGGTGGTCGTTAGGGGAGGCGGCGGCGGCAATAAGGGCGCTGGTGACAACGATGTGCAGGATCTCGCGCTGCCTCTCGGGATGTCCTTCGCGGCGGTCCTTGCCCAGGTGCGCGGGTTTATTGCTCTGTTCTCTTTCTTGTTTGGCCGGCGACCCAAAGATTCAATTTTTACGCCCCTCTCGCTGTTTTGCCTGTTCTTGCCATGTTTGGACGGTCATTAGATTAGGAATGGCGAGGGTGCAAAGGCTTCAGTTTTTAAATTAATTTTGTTGTGTTTAGATTCCGAGCGCTCTTGCGATCAAGAAGACGCTGTTGGTTATTTATTCAGGAATTCGTAGTTTCATTTAGGCGGAGAATTACAGCTTTTGGTGGAATTGTTTGGATTTCGAACAATACTTGTTGGCACCAAAGAGGTTAAGCTGCCCCTGGCCATGTATTGTTGGAAGAGGTTCTTTTGGTTAACATTCAGCAAGCGTTTGATATGATTGTGTTTAAAAGTTTCATCGCTGTTTAAGCGGATGTGGTTCATTGAATTGTGAACCCCCCCCCCCCACCACCACCACCAAGAGGGTCAAAGACTCAAAGGGCACTTGCGTTGCTGTGACATGGACTCCACTGCATAATCTTATTGGGTAGGGTTTATTGAATAAACAATTTGTGTAG
Source organism: Phragmites australis (assembly GCF_958298935.1). Taxonomy (NCBI): domain Eukaryota; kingdom Viridiplantae; phylum Streptophyta; class Magnoliopsida; order Poales; family Poaceae; genus Phragmites; species Phragmites australis. The sequence continues at coordinate 43,918,472 of NC_084925.1, read as the reverse complement.
ATATTTGCTTAAGGAGTATGCACTGTGGAACTGGAGTATTACTACATTCTCGTACCAAGCATGAGGCATTGCTCAAGCCACTGAAGATTTTTAGTATGTTTCAGTGCAAAAGGTCCTTGTTTTATTCCACAGATCGATGTGTTCCGTCAAACTTAAGATAGTGCTATTTTGATGTTAAAGTTTTACTTGGCGAAGGAAGGCCCCATTTGCAATGGAGAGAATGTGTAAGAATTTTGAACAATTCAGTTCCTATAGGAGGAAAAGAAAAGAGATATTGGAGGATTCAAATCCTATTGCTCTTGCTCAGTTCACAAAAAAGTTAACTTTTGGTTGTTCAATGCAAAACTTACCATTTGAATGCACCTTGTGAAGCTAGATATATAATAATGGCGATGGATAGTCAAAGGGGCCACTGGAACAAGATGCTTTGATTTTAAATGCCTATCCTTCATTGTAGTTCTGTTTGGCTCGGTTCATTCTGTGGTTAACCATGAATGTTTTTCCAAAAAAAATCTGCGGTTTTGAATGTTCAAGCATCAGCATGCTAGTTGATGTCGAGGTGTATAGATTTGAGCATCCCAATATCCTAATTGATAGTGTGCTGCATGTTTGCTAGTATATATCAAGGTCTATTTGGAGGAAGTACATTCTGTCAATAACTTAAGTTGTGTAATTACCTAAATGAATTGGGTGAAACTAATTGGGACACCAGTGATCAGCTTCAAGGACCAACACATCCTCTATTACAGGTTCTGAATAGATGCAGTGGTTCTGGAGGAAGATTGCAACCTGACATCCTCTCAAAGGTACACATGCTGTCTTCAGTCTTTCATAAATGATTACTGTTGACTAGAACAAAACCATGAATGTCCTCACACCAAATCTGGATGCAGATGTGTACCTCAGCCGTGAAGGAGTCCTTAACAAATGTATGACCGGCCCAGTTTCTTGCTCACTCTCTTTCCACTTTCCATAAGCTTGGTGTATCTGACTTATGTTGTACTGTAGATTTATGGTGACAGATTTGAAAGTTTCATGAGAAACTTTGAGAAATCATTTGGCAGTACATTGAGGACCCTTCACCTAATCAATGGGACACCTGTCTATGAGCAAGATATACCTCAATGTTCTTACAAAGATAGCAATTCTGTAACTGAAATCAAGTTGAATGGTGTTGATTCACAAAGTCCGATACATAATGTCCAGAAGGACACACCCTTGAACTCCGTGGATAATCAGATTATTCTTCATGCGGGTGTCAATCAGCAGCTGGTTCACCTTCCTCGTAGCAGATCTACTCCAGAAATTGATCGGCACATTCTTAGTGTATTTGAGAGATCTCTGAATGAGCAAGCTCGCTCGAATGAGCTCAAGGAACTTGAAATAGGGCTTACTATGAGAAAATTGCAATTGAGGCAATCTCAGTTAGCACTTAGCTCCTACTCACACATGCTAGAGAAGATAAAAATTTCTATGGGATTTCAGAAAACCTCTTTCAAAGAGGGGAAATTCAAGACTCAAATGGAGGATACAAGACATGCAGAACTCCTCAGGAAGCTTATAGATATGCTTCTTACTGCCGTGGTACTCATGTCTGTCTGTTTTGGATATGGAACATATATTTACTCGTACCAGCGGATAACTGCTTTTACTGCAGCCTGTGCAGCCGCTTCAAGGGTATGTGCCACCATCTTTTGTTAGGAACTAGCTGCTAGCAAATGCCATTGATGAGAAGCTCATATTCTGTATCCCCCTTTCTTGCAGGAGTCTAAATCTTGGTGGATGCCAAGTTCAGTGTCAGCTTTCAACTCGGGTTTGCTGTTTTTCAGATGCCATTTAATAGCAACGACAAGGATATCATTTGGAATTTTGATGATTCTATTAATTTCTTGGCTGGTATTCCAGCGTTCTGCAATGACTGGACCAAACATGCCAATAACGTTCAATGTTATGTTATTGGGAGTTCTTTGTGGTTCTGTTGGAAGGTTTTGTGTCGACACACTGGGTGGTGATGGAAATGTCTGGCTTATATTCTGGGAGGCCCTTTGCTCCATTCATTTACTTGGAAACATTTGCCCATCTCTTTTACATCGCATACTTTATGGTCCTATTTCTGTGACTCACAGGACCAAGGCTGTTGGTTTGCCATATTGGGCTCGCCGATACATATTTTATGTTTTGTTGTCATTTATTCTCCCATGCTTGGCTGGTTTGCTGCCATTTGCATCTCTGCCAGACTGGAAGGAGCATGCAGTTCAATATGTGAAGTCCAGATTCAATGGAAGTAACATTGAGGATTGATTATGGAGAGATTAGGTGGGGTTAATAAACACTTGAAAGGTCAAACTTATTTTGTGAAGATGGAGAGGTCTGACCCACTTTTTTCCAAGTGAAATACATATGGACTGGATTTCAGTGTAGTAAGGAGGAAAGCTATTTTGTTTGGTTTCCGTTCAATCCTCAAACCTCCGATAATGTAGACATAGTTATTGGCATGACAGCAAAATCTCTCTTATTGCCTTGTACTGAAACATCAGATGGATCAGGTTTTGGTAGTTGTGCTCCTTTGTGCACCGCCACCGATATCAAGAGCGAGATGCTTCCCTTCGCCTATGCAACCTCTTTTCACCAGGCAAGCTTAAAATACAATATATTTTACAATTTCATTGCCTCCTTTTTGTGGCTCTTTTGTGTAAGGGCACTGTCCTCGGTGATGGGAATCTGTTGATTTTCCTTCCTCTCCCTTTATCCTTCATCCCTTAAGCTGCAATTCTTTTCTTCAGTTGGAATCCATTACACACTGATAGAGTTGTTTAGGTATAGTTTCTCACATGCATGTATGCTGTAAATTGTAACATTAGCAAGATCAATGTACCATCTCTATTTACTTGCACACATTATTCGGATTTGTTGTGTGTACTGTGTAGAGCAGTGATGTACACTGATTTTTTTTTTAAGATGAAGGAATATTCCTCTGCGCAAAGTTATGCATATAGCTATTTATTATTATAAAGTTCGATATAACACCTGACATTTCGGATAATTTATAAAAAATAAAAGTATCCTTAACATAGAGGTCAAGCACAAAGTCGCACAAAGTCTAGTACTGAATAATCAACCATTTTGAGCGTAGATCTCCATCACTGTTGTTTTTAATCTTCAACATGTATCCTTTATAAAAGGTTGATCTTTCGTCTTTTGTAGCAATGACTAAAAACTAATCTAGTAAATGTCCCTGAAAAGAACTTGCATGGAAGAATGAACTTTTGTATTGTTAAAGATAACATCATTTCGACTTAACCAAATAGCCCAATAAAGAGCGCTAGCTCTAACCAAATTGTGGTTTTTAAGTTTTTGACTCATGCCATTAAGCTAGCTACCAAATATATTGGAGACACTTGTTGGTGGATTAAAGCCAAACGTAACTTGAACTGTTCGCCAAATAAATTTGGTAAATTGATATTCAAAAAATAGATGTTGTATTGTTTCCTTATGATAACAGTAACAACAAATGATGCTAGATTATCTTTAGTTAGAGTCTTTCCATTGAAGAGAAACAATAAGAACACTTTGATCTTTAGTGGAAGTTTTAGTTCCCAAAGATATAAGCTATTTGGAATGACTAAATCACTAATCAAAGCTTTATACATCTATCGAACCGTGAATCTTCCATGTTGATGTAAAGACCAGTAAAACTTATCACGACTATCATTAAGTTGAACATTCACCAACTTAAAAAGCAAGTCATTCCATTCTATCAGATTATTTCTAACTAATGTTCTTCTGAATGCAATATTTAGAGGTATCACGACTATCATTAAGTTGAACGTTCACAAACTTAAGAAGCAAGTCATTCCATTCTATCATATTATTTCAAACCAATGTTCTTCTGAATGCAATATTTAAGGGTCGTGTCTTAAAAACATCTACAATCGTTGTATTCTTCCTGTATTAAAAGACTCAATCACCAAAATAACCCTCTCTATCCCCCTCAAAAACCTTGTCACGAACACTTGTTTCCAGCCACCTACGGCATTCCTCATAACTCAAAACATGAGACCTCCTATTAGAAATCCCCGGTGTATATAGAAATTCCCTTATGGTCTAATTCCAAGCGGTCTTTTAATTTAATTTGTGGCACATTTCGGCACGAAGTGCTGGCAATATGAAATAAAGAAGGATATTGCTGCTTCAGAGGTGTTTATCCTAACCAAACATCCTCCCAAAATCTTATTTGAGATCCATTTTCAAATAAAAAGAGCCTAGCCCAAGGAAATCATGTTTGGCTGCCATGAGGCCAGTCCAACACTGGGAATCTCCAGGCCTATACTCCACTTGAGCAAATTTTTTTTTTTGCTTCTCAAATATTTTTTTCGTAATAAATCTTGCCAAACTCCTTCTTCATTTATTAATCTAAATAACTATTTACTAAGCAAGAATTTATTTTGCAGTTCTAAGTTGAGGATACCCAATCCTCTTTGATCCTCAGGCGTGTAGAAAATGCTCCATTTTGCAAGTCTATACTTTTCCTTGTGCCCATCAAATTGCAAAAGAAACGAGAACGATAATAATCGAGTTCCTTTAGGATTCCTTTAGGCACTTCAAAGAAAGATGTGTAGATGGGTATCAAGTTGGTTGGTTTGTGAGCGTGATAATAATCAAGGTCCTTATGGATCCCTTTAGGCACTTCAAAGAACTTGATACATGCGATGGGTATCAAGTTGGTTGGTTTGTAAGCGTGATATGGATTTCAGGTAGTTGGAAAACATGTGTAGATGTTTCTAGAAGTGGAAGTTTAATGATGATTCACCTAGTTAAATATGATGCTTAGTAGTGGGCTTTTGGTGTTGTGCTATGTAATGATTTGGATCCTTGTTTAAGTGTGTGATGTATTGTGAAGAGTTTCTTCACGAATGTATCGTTTTAATAGTATTAATATATTAGTTAGTTAGTTTGGGGAACTATCTTTGTCTATCTCTGTCCATTCTTGCTACTGTTGTCTACATGTTTCCTCTTTCCCTCATCTTCTCACGCCTATGTCAAATGGTGAACCCAAGGAATGCCAACCGTGTTGGTCGCACCAACGCTAATGCTAGTGATGGAGAAGGCAATGACAATCTACCTCCATCGTCGTAGCCTTCCCTTGAGCGGCTTCTAGTAGTGCAGACTTAGATTTTACAAGGAGTGACCCAGACAATAGCCCAGATACAGTAGAATCCCTCCGCCGTCACTCCTGCACCACCACAGCAACCCAAAGAAAAGCTTGGAGAATCCCAAAGGACTAAGCCACCTACATTCTCTTGTGCTATTGAACCTATGGACGCTGATGGTTGGCTCAAGGTCATCGAGAAGAAGCTTCAATTCACTCAGTGCAACAACAGGAAGAAAGTCCTGTTTGCTTCACACCAGTGGATGGGACCCGTTGTAGATTGATGGAATGCTTATGTCTCTGCTTATGAAGAATCTGACAGTATCAACTGGCAAGAGTTCAAGAATGCTTTCTGTGCTCATCATGTACCCCAAGTAGCAATCAAGATCAAGAGAAAGGAATTTCTATCACTCAAGCAAGGAGGAATGACCATGAGTGAGTATGTCACTAAATTCACTTAGCTGTCATGGTATACACCTGAGGACGTGGATACCGATGAGAAAAAGCAAGACAGTTTCTTAGAAGGACTGAATGATGGACTACAATATTTCTCTGGCTTCTCATGATTTCAAAAACTTCCAGGCCCTTATAGATCGTGCTCTCATCTTGGAGCACAAAAGAAACAAGATTGAGTGCAAGCTCAAGATGGACCGCCTAGGTCAGTCAAGTGGGAACACTAGGCTCCATTATGACTCTTCCAAGTCTGAATCCATGAATCGCTCTTGTTACCTGTACAATCAGTCTAAGACCCAGTCAACCGGTCAAGACTCATCCAGGAATGTAGGACAGTACCAGCGCTCTAACTTTCAAGCATCCTGCACTTCAAATCAGATCTGTGAGGAACCGTCCAAATAGTATTCTAATTAATCATCAGGAGGATCATTATTCATAATCACAACCTCGACGATTAACCAGAATGCCATTCTGGTAGTCCCGGCACGTGTTTTGTGCCCAGGATCGGAACACATGCCTTCCAACTCAAATATCACAACACAGTTTAATAGAGAGCAAATAATTAAACTGGATTACCATTATTAAACATGCAACTGCTTCCACAATTTACAACAAAAGAGGAATAACAACAACTACGCAGCGGAAGATAAACCTATACAACAAAAGAATATGGAGCCGTATGCCCTTAGGCTCCATACCACAAGCGCCGGAGTTCGGAGTAGAAGGTGCTACTCCTGCCCGCCACCCTGATCGGCAGGCACAAAGTAGCCGAACACAGCCTCTTCCTCGCCAACCTGCGAACCTGAAAGCAACTTAAGGGCAGCACCCCTTAGTACGAAGGTACTAGCAAGACTTACACAGTATGAGTATATATATTCTCGACTCCAAGGATCATGCATTTGAAGCTGTAGCAAGGATTAAGACATGTTTAAGTTCATTAAGCAGTAAGCAACCTAGACTCTAGGTGTAAGCAACTGACTTAACCAACCACTGACTCAAACCCTGCCAACCAACTGATCAGAACAGACATATGAACAACAAGTGTATCAAAGCAAACCATTCCCACCAAACCACCAACCACATACCGACCAAACCACCCCAATCCAACCATGCCACAACCCACATCGAAACTCTACGACCAAAACATGGTCGCTCGGTGGAGATAAGCGATAGCGATGCTCATGACCGAGAGCGCGGCAGTTCGAACTGATTATACACCCTGCAGGGGGATACTCCTGGACCCACACGACACATGGACCATACGGCTTGTGCCACCCGCTAAGATGCACACAAGGGGGTACCCGTGACAACCTTTCCCAACCAGGCCCAACCATGTGGATCAACCATAGCTCGGCACGGCGGTATTAGAACTACTCCCCGAGCAAACTAATACCGCTAAAAGCCCGGACTCAAACCGGACTCACACCGTCTATGACGAGGCCCACATGACCACGTCTGCGAAGGTAATCGGCTCGCCTACCATTATATCAGCATGTGGTGAGTAAGGTATGTGCTAAAGCCGACTACACCGACGGTCGGTGCTTAACCGGTGCAAGCGGTCTACGGTGTCCGGGTTCCCTCCCCGAACTGCCTGAGGACTCCTCGTGAGCAGATGACACCCCTAACACCGCCCACACCTCGTCTCAACTCACCACTCACTAAACCGACTCATCATCAATACAACCATAAATGTGAACAAGTAATAAGCCCTAGGCTCGCGACAACGGTGGACGCCGTCGTCGACTTCTACCGGAAAGCCTAAGTACCACTAAGCATAGCAAACTAAAATTAGACCGCGACGACACCACTAGGCTCCTAGGAACAACACATGACACGTGACCGAAATGGGATAATGCATCGGTATAGGTTCTACCCAACTCGGTACCCGACACATGCAATGTATACATAAGCGTAGATAACATATTAAATTTTCAAGTAGACACGGTGCAATATGAACGATGCTTGCCTTGCTGCCCTGGATCAGAAAGGTGGGACGCCTCACGATCGCCCACGGCCTCCGGGATCGACGGATCGGCGTTCACTATAGAGAGCAACGCGTGCAATGTAATGAGCATGTATGAAATGCGACCATATAAGAAAAATATGATCCACAATACATGACAATATTTTTCCCAGATCACATTATCCAAACCAGAATTTTACAAGTGATCTCATAAAGTTTGGAGTTCGTACGAATTAACTACGAATTTTACAAGCGATCAGCTATCAAGAAAGCCTGATAAACCGTGCTCGGGGTGCCCGGGATGAACAGTACTCACTTGGTACTCGGGATAAACAGTACCCAGAGTGCTCGGGTGAACAGTACCAGGGGTGCTCGGGGTGAACGGTACCCGGGGTGCTCGGGTGAACAGTAACCGGGGAGCTCGGTGAACAGTATCTCGGGTGTTCGGGTGAACAGTACCCGGGAGTGCTCGGGGTGCTCGGGTGTTCGGGTGAACAGTACCCGGGAGTGCTCGGGGGTGAACCGTGCTCGGGTGCTCGGGGTGAACCGTGCTCGGGTGCTCGGGGTGAAGAGTGCTCGGGTGCTCGGGTGGACAGTGCTCGGGGGTAAACAGTACCCCCGGTGCTCGGGTGATCGGTGAATAGTACCTGGGGTGCTCGGGTGAACAGTACCGGGGGGACTGCTCGGGTACTCGGTGAATGGTGCTCGGGTGAACAGTACCCGGGGTGCTCGGTGAAGAGTACGCTTGTGCTCGGGTGAACAGTACTCGAGCGCTACAGTAAATCAGCCTCCGCAGCTCCATAATAGCAGCCATTACGAAGGGAAAAACTAGGCTAAACTAACCTGGGAGTCTCTCTAAATCAAAGGTAAAAATGCCTAGAAGGGTGTACAAGGTCTAGACTTTGCTCAACCGTCTAGCAACATGATTCCTAACTCAAATCCACATAAATCCTCATTTGTTCCCAAACTGAAGAACTTTGTCACCCTAGTTCCAGATTCAAGATCTATCCAACCAAAAATGAGCATACTTGCCATGGGAGCCTAGCAGACTCACCCAAGGTCCTTTGCTGAGGTTGGTGACCGCCAGTTGAAGGAAGAAACGACGGAAAATGGCTTGGAGAAGAGAGGAAAAACTGTTGCTTCCTTGCTTCACCCAAAGAACACCAAACAAGTTCAGAACCAGCTCGAATTCTTTCGGGGAAACTGAAAATGAATTGGATGGATGAGTAATCCTTGAGCTGGTGGTCACGTGAGTACCACATACGTACCTTGATCTTGCTCCCAGAGGTAGGGATCCAAAGGGGGAAAAGGGAGCCTAAGAGAGAGAGTGAGAGACAGCCAACTCCAACTTGCTTCCTCAAAAAGCCTTATCTGGTGGAGTGGGTGAGTAGTACGTATGGGCAAGCTTTTTAGGGGGAGAGAGAGTGTTGTTGCCCACCTATAGAGAGATATTTTTCACCCAAGTGGGCCCCATTTACCTAGAGGAAAATCCAGACTTGCTTCTAGCTCCTTTATTTCTCTTAATTTTTCCTTCTCCCACCTCATTGATTCAAAGTGAGGTGCTCCAGTGACCCAAACTGGAACATGAAGCTGAAATTAAATGTTTTAGGATTAAAACACACAATTACGGATTTCGGGACGTGACAATATCCCTCAAAGGAACAACAACACTTACAACAACACTCAAGCTTCAACCAAAGGAAAGACGTGTTTCCAGTGTGGAGTAGAGGGAAACTTCGCCTACCAGTGTCCTTAGAAACATCAAAGTCAGCCACCCACCCAAGGTGTAAACCAGCAGCAGAATTGCAATGGGAATCAGCTCTATAGCCAAGCAAAGCAGAATGTTGCTAGAGGTCGTGTGAACTCTGTGGCAGTTGACGAAGCTCAGAATGCATCATATATCGTGATCGGTATGTTTCTCATCGGCTCAAACCCCGCTACAGTATTATTTGATTCTGGAATATCACATTCTTTTATATCAACCAAGTATGTGGTAAGATACAATCTATCTATATCTCTTATGAAGCATAGAATAATTGTTAGCTCCCCATGCAGAGAAACGAAAGCAAGGCATGTATGCCCTAACCTTAGTATTAAAATAAGGGGGTAGAATTTCCTGTAAACTTTATCGTTTTGGAATCTGAATGGATAGATGTCATTTTAGGGATGGATTGGTTAACCAAATTCAATAGAATCATCGACTCTGCCAGAAAAGCCATTTGTCTGACCTTTAAAGAAGGAAATGAAGTGGAATACGTTATAGAAGTACCGACAATAGTTAAAGGAATAGTCAATCAAGCTGATGGAACCCAATTGAGAGCATTCGAGTCGTATGCGAGTATTCAAATGTATTTCTAGAAGATTTGCCAGGTATGCCACCTGACCATGACATCGAGTTTGTTATAGAACTAGTACCTGGTACGGCTCCTATATCTAAAAGGTCATATAGAATGGCTGCTAATCAACTAGCATAACTTAAGGAATAATTGCAAGAGTTGTTAAACAAAAGGTTATATCCGACCTAGTTCGTCACCATAGGGTGCACCGGTAATTTTTGTACCCAAAAAGGATAGTACCCAAAGAATGTGTGTAGATTATCGAGCCTTGAATGAAGTAACTATTGAGAATAAGTACCCGCTTCCTAGGATCAAAGACTTACTGGATCAGCTTAGAGGAGCATGATCAAAGACTTACTGGATCAGCTTAGAGGAGCATGTGTGTTCTCCAAAATCGATCTTTGTTCAGGATATCATCAGTTGAAGATTCGAGCATCAGATATCCCTAAAACCACTTTCATTACTCGATATGGATTATATGACTATACAGTTATGTCTTTCGGATTGACCAACACCCCTGCCTACTTCATGTATCTGATGAACAAGTTATTCATGGAGTACTTGGATAAGTTTGTGGTAGTCTTGATTGACGATATCCCAGTGTTCTCCAAGAATGAAGAGGAACATGCAGACTATCTACGATTGGTTCTACAGAAGCTTAGGGATAATCAGTTGTATGCTAAGTTGAGCAAATATTTCGTTCGGTCATGTCATCTCCGCTGGAGGAATAACAGTTGATCCAAATAAGGTGAATGATGTGTTGAATTGGAAGCCTCCCTAGAATGTCTCCGAGATCCGTAGTTTCCTTGGATTAGTAGGTTACTATCGTCATTTCATAGAAGGCTTCTTCAAGATTGCAAAGCCCATCATAGAGTTATTTGAGAATGATAAGACATTTAAATGGACCCCTGCTTGTGAAGCAAGTTTTGAAGAGTTGAAGAAAAAATTAATATCTGCACTAATATTAGTCATGCCAGATACACAAAAGCCATTTTCCATCTATTGTGACGCCTCTCATAAAGGATTGTGATGTGTTCTTATGCAGGAAGGCCATGTTATTGCATATGCATCAAGGCAATTGAGAAAGCATGAGCAGAATTACCCGACACATGATTTAGAGTTAATCGATGTGTACATGCACTCAAGATATGGAGACACTACTTAATTGGATAAAGGCGTGAGATCTATTCAGATCATAAGAGTTTAGTATATCTTTACTCAGTCTGATCTCAACCTCAGGCGGCATAGATGGTTAGAGTCTATCAAGGATTATGACTTGGGAATCAATTATCATCCTGGAAAGGTGAATATAGTTGTCGATGCCTTAAGCAAAAAGGTTCATCTCAGTAGGATGTCCGTGCAAGACAGATAACTCAAGTTATACAAAGAGTTTGAAAAGCTCAATCTCGGATTAGTAAACAACACAGAAGCCATGATAATGGAAGTTGATTCAACTCTGGAACAAGATATTCGTAAAAGACAACACGTGGATGAGAAGATTTCAGAAATCAAGCAACATATTAAGGAGGGTAAAGCCCTAGGATTTACCAAAGATGAGAATGGCACGGTATGGTTTGAGAAGCATATCTGTGTCCCAGATATCAAACCCATCAAGGAGACTATACTTCGAGAATTGCATGAGTTTGCGTATTCTATTCACCTCAGAAGCACCAAGATGTATCAAGATCTTAAAAATCATTATTGGTGGTATGACATGAAGAGAGATATTGCAGAGTATATAGCGGTATGTGATATATGTCAGCGAGTCAAAGCTGAACACGAGAGACCCGCTGGATTACTTCAGCCTTTGAAAGTACTAGAGTGGAAATGGGAAGAAATCAGTATAGATTTTATCCTTGGATTGCATAGAACTCAATCTAGTTATGACTCTATTTGGGTTATAGTAGATCATTTGACAAAGGTTGCTCATTTCATCCCAGTCAAGACCACATACACAAGACCTAGACTTTCTGACTTGTATATCATCATAATTGTATGTTTGCATAGAGTACCCAAGAGGATAGTGTCTGATAGAGGAAGCCAGTTCACCTCCAGGTTTTGGCAAAAGCTACATGAGTCATTAGATACCCAGTTAAACTTTAGTTCAGTATATTAGCCGCAGACTGATGGTCAAATTGAGAGAGTAAACCAAATTTTGGAAGATATGTTGATAGCTTGTGCTTTGAAAAACAAGACTAGCTGGGATAAAAAATCTTCCCTATGCAGAGTTCTATGAAACAATAGCTATCAGGTTAGTTTGAAGATATCACCGTTTAAAGTTTTGTATGGAAGAAAATGTAGAACACCATTGTTCTGGAATGAGTTGATTTTTGAAGCGAATGACTTTGTATATCTCTGAGTTTCACAGATCAAAGGTTTCCGTAGATTTAAAGTCAAAGGAAAACTTGCACCCAGGTTCATAGGCCCTTTTAAGGTGCTGGTAAGATGAGGAGAAGTAGCATATCAATTGGAGCTACAGCCTCAGTTAGCAAATGTTCATGATGTCTGCCATGTATCACAATTGAAGAAATACCTATGAGTTTCCGAAGAGCAAATACCCTTAGAAGAACTAGAAATTGAAGAGGATCTCACCTACATACAGCATCCTATCAAGATTCTAGAGACGTCAGAGTGAGTTACTAGGAAGAGAAGGATCCGTATATGTAAGGTGCAATGGAGTCACTATTCCGAAGAAGAAGCGACATGAGAAAGAGAATCATATCTGAAAGTTGAGTTCTTGCAGCTTTTCTCTGAATCTCGAGGGAGATTAATTCTAAGGGGTAGATTTGTAACACCCTAATTTTCAACTTTTTGAAATAGTAAAAAAAATTATTTTTTTTAGTGTAGGGTGTTGAATCTTTATCTCAAAACCCTAGGTGTAAATTTATTTTCTAAATTAAATAATTAATTTAGGCTATATTTATTTTATTTTGTTGCATTAATGCTGGAATAGAAGCATTAGGTTTTATTGTGTGAAAAAATAAATTTTGAAAGCTCAGTGGCACGCCGTTTAAATTTTGGAAAAGTTTGCAAATGCCTTCATCAAAGAAAAAAAATCAATTCTTCTTCCTTGGGCTGAAGTTTCCCCTTCTCTTTTCTCTTTTACTTCCTTTTTCCCTGCAACCCACCTTTCCTTTCTTCCCGGGCCGAGCCCGTCTTCCCCCTCTCTTTTTCCCTACCTCCCCGCCTAGGCCAGCCGAAGGCCAGGCCCATTCCAACCGCTCCGCCTCCTCTCTCTCTGTTGGCACCCAGCTGAAAGCTATTTTCCCTCGGTTTGTGCCTCCCGAGCCGTCTCCTTCCTCCTCGCACCGCTCGTCTCCAGTTCGAGCCGACAACAACCTTTGCCACCTCTTCAAGCCGTATCCCAACAAACCCCTGCCGAATCCAAACTCCCTACGCATTTTCCCCTCTATATAAGTTCGCCCCCTCCCCCTTGATCTTTTTCCCAGACCAAGCCTCCCAAACCCAAGCCCGCCACCGCCAACACCATTGCCGCTCGGCCGTGCTCATCACCGGCCAAAATTCACTGCACTTTGCCATCGCTAACCCACTTGTGAGCTTCGTCGACATCCGCTGAGCACTCCCATGCGCTCGCTTTCGCATTCCTGCCATCGAAGCATGTTTCCCGACAAGAGCCCATATGCCACCACCGTCGACCTCCTTCCTCTGATGTGCCGCCCGAGGTAAGCCCTAAACAGAACCCCCTCACCCTTCCAAAGCTCCTCCTCCACTCGCTGCCGAGATCCGAGGCCAGCGACGAGGTCTTTGCTCCTCTTCGACGAGTCCACCGCCGTGCAATCCCCTTCCGCCATAGTGCCGAAGCCCCTCCGCCGTCGTTCGGTTCCAGAGCACCGCCCCTCTTCCTTGGCCATTAGATTCGAGATGGATGGCTGAGATTAGATCAGTTCCCCTTTGTCATCCAGTCATGCGCTGCCACGTATCTTCTTAAACCCAGTCAACGCCATCGCCACCTCAACCTTTTCGCCGACGTGTCAAGCCACATCAGTAAGGCTTTTACCTAGTCATTTACCTATTTGTTTTAATTCAGAAAATTGGCAATTTTGCACTTAAGCCCCTAACTTTTTCTATATTTACTAAAAAACCCTATCTTTTATAGTTTAGTCCATAAACTTTATTATTTATAAAAAGGTCCCTCTATTTTTACAAAAGGCCCCTATCATTTCTGTTTTATTCAAAATATATTTTTTTTCTTTCTCGGATTTAACCTTAAACTTGTTTTTAGCATAACTTTCTCGTTCTAGCTCCGATTTAGACGATTTTCACGCTCTCATGTTTGTAGCAGCGTGTACTATCTTTTAGTACTTTTTTTACATGTTAGATATTTTTTGGTGTACTATTTTTAGATAGTTTTGTTGTGTGCTTTTCAGTGTGTATCGAGAGCAGACGAGGAGTAGTTCGAGAATTTTCAGGACTAAGTCTTTGAAGAGTCTGAGCAGCAAGTTGGAAGAAGCAAGTGTCCTTAAATATTCTGATCCTAGTTTTTTAAATGTGTTTATTTAATTCATACATGCATGCTATTAATTCTGAATCTCATTTACTTATAGTACCATATTCTATATTTTCCTTATCGCCCTAGTTATCAATTGTGGTTATGTTGGGGTAGCTTATGCTTAGCTTCGCACAAGATTATGGATGGGTTGTTGATTAAACATGACTAATGTTCTATGCAACTAAGAGTTAAGAATTCTGATAATTATTGTAGCAATATGGAACATATGGATGCTGAGCAGAAGGTTAGATGATGATGGTGTGTGAAGCACTATGGTTGGTGGTAGTGTCTGCTCAGATTCTTAAGGACCGGTTTGTGGAATAGGTAACCCCAATTAACAGTTCAAGCATGAGGCTTATATGAGTATAGCCTGGCCAATTAATTAGTGAATCCTCAACATAGAATGAGCCAATGGTAATGTAGGAAGAAAAAAGAGTGATTCTCTATGGAGCTACAAGGCGCAAGAGAGGGCTTCTAGGTGATGTGATGCCACTTTGACGGCAGTGAAACCTCAGCGGGCTTATTCTTATTGAGAGGATACTTTGTAGCGGCCTTGTAGTGAAACCTAGCTGCACACAGCGAAAGTGTGTAAGTGATGTGATCACACGGGTATACGGGAATTATGACTTGTGAGTAAAGTTGGATGATCTCTGCAGAGTGTAAAACTGATATATCAGCCGTGCTCACAGTTAAGAGTGGTATGATCCCTTCATATGATTAGTTGGTTTGGGTTTTAGTTTTGGTTAAGTTGGTGGTTGGTTAACTGTGATGGGTAACAATTGGATGTTTGGTTACCTGTGATGGGTAATAATTGATGTTTCTTTGTTACCTGTGATGGATATCAAGTTGGTTGGTTTGGAAGCTTAATGTAGATTTTAGGTGGTTGAGAAACATGTGTAGATGTTTCTAGAAGTGGAAGTTTAATGTTGATTCACCTAGTTAAATAGGATATTTTTATAACTCTTGCATTAGCACAGTTGACATTTATGCAATACTTGTTATAGCATGTTCCTTTATCTAAGCTTGCATGTCATTTATTTTTCACACTTACAGAGTACGATATGTACTCACACTTGCTATTTCCATACAAATGTACTTTGAAATATTGCTCAGACAAAAAAGTAGAACTAGACTACTTCACGGACAAAGATGAAGATTGTTAGGATGGTGGACCCCTGATCGATTGACAGTGAAAGATTGGAGCTTCGCTATGTTTTGCTACTGTGCTTTGGTTAAGACCTTGATGTCATTTCTATTTATTTAAGTTAAACGTTGTAATAATGGTACTGTATGTGATACACTGATGAAGTCGTTACATGTATCAAACTTGATCCTGACATACATATAGTTTACATCTAGTTTTGTTTCTTCATAAAACCGAGTATGACAGGTTGTGAGCGTTGGATGCCTCACAACCATCTTCAATCTCCAGATGACTCCCTCGCGCTCGCAATCCCCCGCCCCTCAATCAAGTTCGCGTTCACCCCCACCCCTGCCTGCCTCCAACCATCTTTGGGCCATTGCCTGATCTGCTACCTCAGCCCCCACCACGCTAACTTGGCGTGCTGAGACATCCTTGCCCCACCCTAGCCCGCCGCCTTGTCGCCTCGCCCCCGCCTCCGCCTCCTCCGCCGGGTCGGTCTGCTTCCCTAGGCACCCCTCTAAGCTCAGGAAACACACTGGCAACCCTGAAAACCCCCTCCACGAACCCTAATCCTCACCTGCAACTGTCACTTGATTCACACTCCAAAATTTAGGAAGCATGGCCATGTGGAGCCTGAGAAAGGCAAAGGCATAGCATTGGCATGCCAGCAGAACGCTTCTTAGCCATAAGCTCATAGTGGTGGCTGCCGCTCCGTCTCTCACCCTCCCCCACCTTTGTGCTCAAACCCAGAGCCCCACCATGGGACGTCGTCTCATGGACGTCTGCCATCGCGTGCGTGACACATCAGGGCAACATGCCGGCAGCTGCCGCAGTGCTCTCTGCCATGCTCTCCTCCCTTGTCACCCCCGCCCCCAACGACATCCACGCTTAGGGCCGGCCCTGGAGGGGGCAAACAAGGCAGCCGCTCCAAGCCCCCCAAACCTAACCCCCTCCCATATTCCAAAACCTAGGGGCCTCCTCCCATATATGTTGTGACCCAACAAAGCACAACAATTTAAATTCCAATCGACTGGCAGCCGCAGTTACATGATTGTGCATGGGCTTTGACCTTTGGCTAGCCTAAAAGAAGTAGCTTTGCTACTTTGGTTCCTTCGTAGCAGGTTAGCAACAGCTCAAATTAGAAATCCTCTCATGCATAGAGACGTCAATGAGACCACTTCCTCTTGTGCAGTCCTGCCTGCTTTGTTCGACGGCGATCGAATTCAGCAATGGACACAATGACTCAGCGCTAAGACGTAAGGGCCATAATCGGTAACTCGGCGACTTGGTGATTAGAGTTCGCCATTTGTAGATCCGAATTCACCTATTTATATTCCATCTTTTTCTCCTAATATTTCTATTGCTTATCGAATCTTATTTATTGTTCCTATGATTGTGGCATTAGTTGAAAGAAAATTTTAAAAAATAAAATTATTGTAGAATTATTTGAGGCCCATAATGTCTCAAGAAAGGTTAAATGATTTGGCAACGTTATGTACTGGAAAGAAATTGCTGAATAAGATTGATGTTGATGCCATCATCAATGACTTTGCATCTAGAAATATTAGAAGAATTTTTTTAAGATCATTTCTAGAAAATATTTGAGGTGAGCGTTGTTCATAGGTACACTTTAAGTGTTTATAAAAATAATTTCTTTAATAGACCGAATATTATCTTTAAAACTTATATATTAATTAATTGTTTAATGTTTCAATTCAATAGAGGGTTCATTTTTAGTTCACCCCGAGTCACCAAAATCTTAGGACCGGTTCCGGTCACACCTCACCGTCCTCTCCGCCTGCACAGACTCCCCGTCCACCCCGTTAGCCTGCCCCCTCACGCTTCAAGCTCTCCTCCTCTCCACCTGCCTCATACGCTTCTACCTCACGTCCCGCCTCCCCCCACCTCATGTTCCAGCTGTTCGGCGCGATACCCGTCCGGTCCATCGTTTGGTTATGGTTATGATGAGCATGGAAGCAGCTTCTTGAACGGACTGAGCTGAGGACTGCAAGAATGCAGAAGATGCAAATTTTGCAGGCAACAAGCACCACAGGGAATGATAGTTTGGCAGTAAGGGGTCTTCGTTGTAAAGTCGGTTCTTTGCTTGTCCACAGGATGAAACACCAACTATGTGGATCAGAAAAGTTGTTGTGTTGTAGATTAGTGCATGCAGTTGCAGCTGTTAGCCCAGTGTGATTTCCCATCATCCGTACAGTCACCAGAAGGAATGCAACATACACAAACACAAGACGATCAGTTGATTTCAGTATCCTTGATCAGACGTTGACACGGGGATTCTGGACGTCCATCAGTCATCAAAGCAATCGGTTTCAATCATAAAAGAGTAAAATACAATAAAGGTCCTTGAACTTGTCTCTCCAAACTATTAAAATGCACATAAACTTGTTAACTTTACCACTTGAGGTCCAAATCACCCTAATAATAAGCAATTGAGGCGCCAGATAAAATGGAGCCACTCTTGTTCAAGGTGAATCTGTAATGCTTCAGCTAGATGCCTCAATGCTCATTTTAAACCATTTGCCTTGTTTTTCTTCAAACACATAACTAATGTGTTGACAGGCCATATGAGTTCATAATTCTGGCGAACTGGCATTCATAATTTTAGCCAATCCATTTTGGGCAGAGCGTCATAGAATTCCACCCTGAGGGTGATGAGGTTCATAGGGGCATGGAGTAAAAACTGGACAAGCTCCAAGAATCGCATCCTATCAGCCATCCTCAATGCTCATTTTAAACCAAACATGGCTTGACCCACTCTGCAGCCTGCAGAGTTACCTCTAGCTAAATGTCTCGATGTACTTAAAAAAGCAATTTCAGATATCTCACATGAGTGTGAACATGGCACAGTGAGCAAGGAACACCTTTGCCCTTCGGATTGTGGGGTCATCCTCGGTATTCAGGCTAAGGGTCGTCCTCAGTATCAGCAAAAGCTTTCCGCAAGTATTTTATATCTATAAAATGCAGCAACCACAATTCCATTAATATCTGCAAATCAGCTAAATATTTTGTTTATTGATGAGCTGGAGCAGATCCAAGAAGTGTTATATGCTTAACCGAACCTTGTCTGTATAAGAGAAGGGTGGAAGGCTTACCAGCTTATTTAGAAGCAAATTTGTTAGCAAATCAGGCGCCTTAATGTTGCAGTGGTCTCTGTACAAAAGGGTGCTCCAACAACTGAGCAGCAGATGGCCGGTCATCTGGATTTGCTTGGACGCACCTCATTATGAAATCGTGTGCATCTTCTGATAGTGTATTGGGAATTTCTGGTGGAATTCCCCTACCAATTTTAAGCAAGGCGTATGTCTACAAGTCAAAAGAAAATACTGCATCATAGACAGTAACAGTATACATCCTTGGATAATGAGAAGATCAGGCAGTAGTAAAAGGTGCAAATATGGAGAACACAGATGTGCTAAGTGTATGCATTTCTGATGTTACTTATGAAAACTTCGAATTAGTCATGAACAAGATTACTCTCCTTCTTTGTTTGTGTGTGTTCACTATGGTGTATGAGATTTGCATTCGCAAACATATGTAAACAACAAAATCATCAATCTGGGAAGGTAGTCACGAATCTTCTCTCTTTTCTAAGTTTAGTGATATGTGCTTCTCCTGTGTAGCAGAGTTTAAAACTTTTAAATTACATTTCTTTTAGTATTTTATATACACCATCAAAAAATATTTTATACATAAATTTAGAGAATTGTTGCTGCTAGTCCAGTAAAAACTAAGATGACATTGTCACTAACCCATTCCATATCAGGGTACGGAACTCTGCCAGTCAGCATCTCCAAAACTGTGCAGCCAAGACTCCATATATCTGCTGGAGGTCCATGTGGCTTAGCCTTGGCAACCTGAATGAGAAAAATCCATCAGAAAATGGTCACACTTGGTACAATAAGGACAGAAGTAAAATGTTATGCAGATATTGGTTGCAACTTGTAACACCAAAATTTATCTAGTAACTTTCCGTGACAGATAAATTATCAGTTTGAAGTCCCATCTCTCCATTTGTAACAATGCTTAATATCTAAATCTTTTTTAAGTTACAATTTACGGCTACTGGTTTGATTTCTGAAAAACTGATTCATGAAGTATGGGCTTGCCATTGTCAAGTTACTAAACCACCGAAACAGGCATCATTTTAGTTTGAACTCCCTGGATGGTTGGCGATCTCCACTTGAACTATTAGACTCATATTCCGCATTGATTGGGACCATAAGAAAATATTCAATGCAATGCTAGAAAAGTAAACTAAGATGAACACAGTAGATCAGACATACAAAATATGCTTTAAACTTTTCATCCTTTTGACATGTAAGAACTAAGAACATAATTGTTTTAAAAAAAGAACATAACATGATATTGAATGATCAGTAAGCTGTAGAAATAGCACCACAACACAACTGCAAAGACTAACCTCAGGGGCCATCCAGTACACAGTTCCCTTGCTAGATCTTGCCTGACTCAAAATTGACATCTTGGACGTGCAGATTAAAAAGGGTCAACACAATATGGAGTACAGTGATAATTCACAGGGTGTTTGTTAGAGTGAAATAGTACCTCCTTTGCAAGTCCAAAATCTGCCAATTTAACCAATCCATTTGCATCAACTAGTATATTGGCACATTTGATATCTCTGGTAATATAAGGAAAGAACATGGTCAATAGTCGGAAAGAATGAAGATGCGCAAATACTTTTTAGACTGAAGGTAATACTCATGGCCCTACTTTAAGAAAGCCATATGTCCAGTACAGAAAGTCAGAAAGAAAGAGACAACACAGAAATAAACAAATGGACAGGGCAAGCAGAATAAACCTTGGATACACACTAACAGAACCCCAGAACATTAGAGAAAGAAAAATAAGTCTAAGCCTGTAATTGCTCACAAAACAAGTCTCATAACGATAGAAAACCATCAGCTTGACATCTTGAATCAGCAAATATTTGAACATAGAAAAAAACTGAAGTAGACAATCAAATTGATAGAGCATTCTACTAACTCACCTGTGCAGCACATTGCGCTGATGTAGATAGCTCAAACCATTCAGAATTTGCCTTGTGTATGCTGAGACTTGTGAATCTTGTAAACGGTATTTTTGATATAAAGCTGCCAAAGAGCCTTGAGTAACAAGTTCAAGAAAAATATATAGCTTCCCATCTTCCTGCAAGACATTCATCTCACAAACATAAACCAAAAAGGAAAAACTGCAGTTCATGTTGGACAATGCCATATGATTGGAGATAGGATGCAATGTAAAAACAGCATAAAATGGAATACAATAGAGCAATCTCCCCATGGAGCAAATCTCATCAGACATCAGAAAATAACAAAAAGTGCATGCTTGTAGTAGTTAATTAAGAGCCGCAAGCAATGAGAGGAGCACCTTATCTGTTCCAAAATACCGAACTATATTTTCGTGCTCCAAGCGACTCAAGAGGGATATCTCCTGAAATAGTAAAATAAAATGATTGACTAGTCTCAGTGGAAATCGAGAAAAATCAATGTCTGCTTGAGCAACATAATGTTTGGAGCAGGTTAACCAACATAATTTTCAAGCATGCATAACCCATAACTCACATGCTCGAGCTGACAAATGCGTTGTTTTGCATTCAGTCCTTGGTCAAGTAAGGATACCTCCTTGACAGCAAAGAAAAAACCGTCACTGTAAAAGAAATGTTAGAAATCAGTCAGTGAAACAATATGTTGCAGAAAATGGTGTGATTCCCTGAAACTGCTTGGATTTTTTTTTTATGCTAACTAGCCTAACTAATTGCAATGATCATACAAATTTTGTGAAGTCTAATATTGTTCAGTTCCTAAGAAAATGACAAAGTGATAATGCCTGACAACATCAAGAAATTGTATCACAGACAACCAGGGAAAACATTGATTTTCTGAATCTAATATATTGTTTTTGGCACAGAGAAACCTTATTGCGTGAAAGCTCAGATGGGACATCAAACTTTGCATAAAATGCAAGGATAGACTGCAATCCAACAAATAAGAGTTGACTCAGTCAACGGCAAACTAATGTCTGATCCTCTTTCGTTTGATCAACAATTACCGCACCTAAAAAGAGAAGCATGTATTGATTGCAATAGATGGAAAATTTGTTATTTAGCACCGCAAGATCCAAACTATGCACATTTATCAATGACCTTGATAACCGATACACTAAATCATAACTGCAATTTCAGCAGCATGTACTAATTCCAAAATTCTATTCCACATAGACCAAAACTATAGCCGTTCTTCCTTTGTCCTCTTCATTGTAGTAACTCAAAAAAAACATATAATGACATAAATAATAGCACAATAAAACAAATTAGTTAATTATAACAAAGTAGGGGAATCCAAACTCACTCGCTGATCGCCTCATACACAGACCCAAACGATCCGCTCCCAAGATGCCCTCCCTTGAGCCAAGACGTGATGGTTCTCTTAAACCGCCTGTGTGGCGACGGTGAGATCAAATGCTCAATGTCACAAGAAGTGGACTCTGCTACAACTTGAACCACGACACCGGTTGTCTCCCTTATCGCCTCCACAACCACAGGTTTTCTCCTCTCCACTCGCAGCGGATCCACCTTGACCGCATTGACTCTGCTGCTCGATAGCCTGGTTTTCTCTTTGTCTGCATTCCCCGCCTTCACCACGGTGGCAACCTCTCGTCTGGAAGCTTCAGCCACCTCCAATTCGACAACTCTGCTGCTCGATTCAGCTCCATCCCCTTCGTAGGATCGTGCAGAAACTTCAACAACCTCTGCTTTGACTACTTTGGTAGCTAACACAGGTTCCTCCCTCAGCTCGGCTGTATCCAGCCTCGCTGCGACCACGACGTCCCGTCCAGAAACATCTGGAAGCTCCGGTGATGCGGACCCCTCGGCGCCCGCACCCCGTCCCAGGGACGCCTCCAGCGACTCTCGGCGCCGGCGGGAGAGATCGGGGAGGTACGCCATGGCGGCGGCGTAGATGGCTGGGGGGATGGTGAAGTCCTCGGGGCCCGAGAGGCCGAGCTTGCGGAAGAGGTCGGCGACCTCCGCGCCCGCGCCGCGGCCGCAGCGGATGCGGAAGCTGGTCTGCGACGCGAACTCGGAGCCGAGCTCGGCCGCGGGGCCTTCGTCCTCGGCCGGGTAGGAGTGTTTCATCGCGTTGGTGCGCGCGAGCTGCGGCCGGGGGCGCGGGCGCGGGCGCTGCGGCGCCGCCATGGGATGGGCTCGGGCACCTCCGCTCCGCTCCGGCGCGTTGGCGGCGGGGCTTGGCCTTGCGTGGGGAGCGGGGCAGAGCAAGCAGGCGCACCGAAACGCGCCGGCGCGTGCGGAGTGGACTTTGACAAGGGAGGGGTTTGCGCTGGTGCGAGCGCCGAGCGGTGCTGCGACCTTGCGAGGTGCCGCGCGCTATGACCCGGTGCGGGTGTGGTCGTCGCGTTGGGGAATGGCTGGAGGGGAGGGGAAAGGTGGGGTGGCGCCGCGTGTCTGTGGTCGTGAGCGGCGGAATGGGAGCTAGCGACCGACCGGTCTCGCGGTTGCACGTTGGCACGGCCTACGCGTCCGGAGGATGGGTGCACTGTATCTACGGATGAAAACGGACCGTAAGGCCGGATTGAGGTTGGCTAGCTTCTTAAATTTTTAGGAATGAAAAATAAGAAAAACAGTAGAAATAACTGTTTAAATGGAGTGTAGAAAAAATATAGGAATTTGAGGAGAGACAAAGACATAAAGAAACTTTCTAAGTGGTTAAAGGATTTCCTCCAAAATTCCTATCAGTTGAGGCATTTCATAGGATTCTGCCATATTTAATCCTTTGTTCTAAAGGGCCATATAGGAAAAAATTCTATAGGATTCAAATTCTACAAAATTCCTTCAAAAATCCTTGTTCTAAAGGAGTCCTAACTGTCGCAAAAATCATCTAACCATTTTTATTTTCATATTTTCTCTTAAAAATAAAATCAAATGGAAAAATTGACAATATCGGGTACGAACTCGAAAATATCGGATATAAAAAATGAACCAATCCGAACGAAAACACCCATGTATCGTTCGGGAACCGATAATTCAAATCGGGAGCATCGATCCGTAAAACTATGACTTCAAATATTGACGCGACACATAATTAATTCATACCAATAAAAATAATTCATACCAAACACAAATAGACCACATAATGACATAAGTCTTAAATAAAAAATAATCACCATATTGCAACTCGAGTACTCGACATAATATATAGTCACACAAAGACTAGGGTTGAAGACGACATAAGCGCATTAGCTTGGACGACATCAGCATGTCGATAGACAATTGAGACTTGGCCACTGGGGTCTGAGTGAAGTTTGGGTTGTCTTGCTCGGCTTCACTTGTGGGTTTTATTGTGATTTGTGAAATTTTATCTCAATTGGAAAAAGGGAAATCCAGATGGAAAATTTCTGATTAAAAATGGGATGCTGACAATACGGTCGAAAAAACAATAAAATTGTTTCCGTCATGTTTCCACGTAAGCCCCGAAAATCCAAACACGGCCAAAAAAAAATATAGAAAACATTCATCCCTAACTGTATTACCAGGACCTTACTGGGGGATAATCCTTGATAATGAATCCAGGTATACCAGTTGATATGTGTGTTGATCAACGTTTCTTGAGGTTGGATCTAATGGTCTCAAGAATACAAGAATTTTATGTAGGCTTAAGTCTCTCATGAGATAATAATCCTATGTTCTATGTATTTTTTTATGAATTGGATGAACTCATTATGGAATATGTTTTTTATATCCTACAAGTCAGATCCTCCCTCTTTATATAACATGAGAAAATATGCACATACAAAATGTGTCGTGTCGAACTCTATAGCAGACCTACATATGACGAAGCCAACTACTCATATCTCGTCATGACGAATGATAGGCATGTGTGTCTTGCTCTAGTCGTCCTGCATGCCCCGTCTCATCACCGAACGCCATCAGCTCGTCTCTGAGGTCATCCTATAGTATTAAATTTTACAGGACAGGTCACTACACTATCACGCTTACCTACGACCTTGCTCGTCGAAGGGAGTGTTTGGGAATAAAAAAATACTTGAGTGGGTAACATTAAATATGATTTAACCGGTTAGGTATATACCTGTCCTGAGAAAAACCTCTATCCCGGACGCAAGGTGAAATCATGGTTGTCGGAGGATGAACTCATGTCGCAGGGATCCCGAGAGACCCCTTTTTAAGGATTCGGCCAGGGGGATGATCCTGAACGAGCTCGTCGGGGAAATAAATGGAAACGAAAATAAATGCAACGGCCGGTGGTGTGGGATGATCGACCTAGTGCAAAAAAGAGATAAATGCACCGGGGTTTAGACAGGTTCGGGCCGCACGGGGGCGCAATACCCTACTCCTGTGTGAGTGCAATATCTTTCTTTGAAGGGAATTCTTCAAGGATGTGTCTGGTTACAAGGGTGTATTGTCTACAGAGAGCTTGAGGCTCCCGTGCTCTAGCTCTGCTCGAGCTTGCTTGTGATGTTCTTCGTCTCTTGTGGTCTCTTCTCTTGATCTCGTTCTGTCTAGCTTAGTTGTTTCTTGGCTTCGCTCTCTTTCCTTTTATACACACGCAGACCTCGGCTTACCCCAAATGGGAAAGAGGGGGTGCGAGTGCCAAGGCGCCACGGAGAAAGGCGTCATCATTCCGTCTCGGCGAAGTGACAGGGGCGGTGGAAAAAGGCGGCGCGCATCCGACCACCTGCCACTGTGGACGTCCTCCGGCGCCGTTGAGAGGGCCCACCGGGCGGCCACAGAGGCGCCCGGTGCGCCCACCCTGTCTTGTTCTTCTGTCAGGGCAGGGTGGCAGGCGGAACGCTTTGATCCTGGCAACGTTATCCTGAGGTACTCCGGATGATACGGGATGGGACTTGTGCAATTAATGGACCCATGCCCCCCTGCCAAAGTATGGCAGGGACTGATACCATGGCATGGGCAGCTGAGAATGTCAGGATGTCAGGATGTCAGGCCGCGCGTGCCCATTAAATGCGGCATTGGACCTTTGACTGGCTGACACCCCGCCGACGGGTTCCTTCGGGTCGTCGGGGCGTCAGGCGATCTTGCGCGAACCTTCGGGGAACCGAGTGCTCGGGAGCTGCCACGTGCAGCCCCGAGCACTCTCTCCCGAGCACTCCTGTAGGACCCTTCGGGGAACCGAGTCCTCGGGAGCTGCCACGTGCAGCCCCGAGCACTCTCTCCCGAGCACTTTTGTAGGACCTCTCGGGGAACTGAGTCCTCGGGGGCTGCCACGTGCAGCCCCGAGCACTCTCTCCCGAGCACTTTTGTAGGACCTCTCGGGGAACCGAGTTCTCGGGGGCTGCCACGTGCAGCCCCAAGCACTCTCTCCCGAGCTCTCCTTTAGACCCTTCGGGGAACCGAGTCCTCGGGGACTGCCACGTGCAGCCCCGAGCACTCTCTCCCGAGCACTTGGTTGTTCGGCCCATCGGGGGACTATGGTACTTGGGGGCGAGGGGGAACCCTTCCGAGCACTTTCTTCCCGGTACTTGGACTCTGTGGGTCATCGGGGAACTGGGGTGCTCGGGAACCAGAGGCTGTGGCCCCGAGCACCTTCTCCCGGAACTTAGATTTTTCTCATCCTGCAGGGGGGACCTCGCGGGATGGTGATACGTGACGGACGGCCGGTCCGGTCTCGGGACTTAGGGACCCCTGGTTCCCGATACACCGACAATGGTCTTGAGGGTATTCGTCTGTCGGTTGACATATGATAGTGTGGGGCTCGCCATAGACACTGCTTACCTATTATATCGACAACCCAGAGCATTAGGTCGTATGGATTAGAGTGAAATTCCTGTTCTGCGGTTACACGTAAGCAGCCCAATTCATGTGCCGACCGAGGCGGCCCATAGAGCCTGTCTACTAGCATGATATAAACATTTCTTGTTAAATTTTTTTCTGAAAATTTTTCCTCACTTTTTTCTCAAAAGTTGTGAGCTAAACTTTTTCTCAATTTTTTTTCTTAAAATCTGAAAAGTTTTAACAGAAAACTTTTTTTAAAAAAAGATGGGAGGAAAAAAATTCCAAAAAAAGGAAATTTGGGGTTGTCTGGGTGGTTTACGCGGACGCTCACGCGTGCACTGACTAGCAGTATCCCGATTGGAGCGTCCTGGCGCTGCACATCAGCGAAGCGACTGAGAAAAAAAAATCAGGCATAGATGGTCGTCGACGAAAATATCAGATGGAGGTCAGAACCGTACCGTGTGGTCGCTCCACCCAGTCATGGTCAACGATATTTGTGTATCGTCAAACCCAACAGCAATCGTCAACGATGGATGTCGTGTCACGTGTAGTTGTACTCCTATATATTTACATACAGTGAAGGGCATGTACAAACACTCGTGCGGCTAACCTTAAGCAGTTTATCTCATTCATGAATCCAGCGCGACCGACTTCCCCTTCTCCAGACAATGTGACGATGATTCTGAACTTCTAGAAAGGAACATGGGTGAAGCAACTAGTTCTTTCACCACTAAAGCTTTGTTATTTTCTGCTTCTTGTTCTGTTTTTATTATTTTTAAAAGCTACAAGAATAAATGGGTTTATGAAGAAGTCGGAAGTTTACTTTTAAGGAAAATTATCTAAAGCTGAAAAACTCGTTGAGAGACAATTTTTTGAGAATATATGTTTTGATAAACAAAATATTTATTATAGAAACTAACAAACTATTTTCAAAAATAGCTTTTCAGACAGCACAAAACATATCTTTTCAGAAAAGTCTAAAAGCAAAAGTCCAAACAGACAGGTCCTAAGGCCTTGTTTGTTTTATGCTTCTGGTTCTGCTTCTGCTGCTACCAGAAGTTGGAACAAACAAAACTATAGAGAAGTGATTTCTAGAAAAGTCAGAAGCTCATTTCTGAGAAAAATTAGCTAAAATTAAGAAGCTCGTTGAGAGATGTTATTCTGAGAAACTGTGTGCTAATAAGCCAAAAAAATTATTTTAAAATCCAACAACCTATTTTTGAAAATAGCTTTTCAGACAAGCCAAAAACGTGACTCTTAAAAAAGCCTAAAAATAAAAGTCAAAATAAACAGACCCTAAATATGAACGTGACAACATGAACCTGGACCCAATGACGCATCAAATGAATAGGGATAACTAAGCAGCTTAGCTCGTTAGTGCCTGCGGTAGTGAGACAGTCACCTAAGCTTGAACCCGAGGCACACCAAAGGTTCGGTATCCACTTACTTTAAAATAAAAAGTGTAAAATACAGTAGTAGTTATTGAACTTATCATGCTGTGTTATTTAGGTTCACAAACTCTAAAAATATATTTTTAGACCATTAATATTGTCAAATCGTGTCAATTAAGTTTATACCAGTTCAAAGGGGATCTTGACGCTGACGTAGCATACCACGTGGTGCCTGTGTGAATCTGATCAGACTGAGGCGTTATGCATTCCTACCGATCAGCTACTATCTACCTATTTCTTGCTCCGGCCATGCCCATCGCCGGCTTGGAGCATGACCTCATGTATGTTCTTGATAGACTTTGAAGAGAGAGGAGCTAAAAACTCCTGCTAAACTTTTATAAGAACTTGTGCAGCGATTCACTTCTAAGCGAGACTTAAACTAACGAAAATTCTAACGTCGATTATTTTCAAAACACTAGCAGAAGTTAAAACCACCATAGGAAAAATAACAAGTACTAAACAAAGCTTATGATTAACATGATGCATGATCATGCTTAATGACATGCTTACGGGTTTTGGGATGTGACGGTCGGCTAGCAAGCGCACGTGGTGGCCCTTCGAGCTCAGCTGGAGGAACTGCAGGCACACCTGACGCCGATCTAGGCAGCGGTGGAGGATTCACAAACAACATGGATCTCGTCAGCTTGTGCGCATCAGTGGCCCCGCATGCTGCCGGTTCATCGGCGGTTGCAGACGCTGTCTCCGCCCGATGGGCGGCGATGCTTGAGGCTACCAACATGGCGCCAGGGCTCCCGGGGTCCGCGCAGCCCCCAGTAGGGGAACCCACTCTACCGCAGGTGCTCGAGCAAGTCATGGCGTCCTTAGGAATACGTCAAAAATGGACTCACCGGCGATGGAGGCTGGGAGTGCTGGGCTTGACAGGAGCGGGCTCAAGAACGAGGGCAAAAAAGAACAATGGTGCCAGATAAGGACGTCACTCGGCCAAGACCCCTACTTTGTAGACCCAGGATGGGGTGTGCTGCCTCCCTTAGGGCATGTGCGCACGCCCCATCCCGTTCGTTCCCCCACGGTCATAGGAAAACTGAACCACTCTCCACAACCCTCTAATGCCATGGTGCCATGTGTCCTACTACCGCCTGGCATGGCATAACTATACCACTAACTACCAGCTGCATTCAATGCCTTCTCTCGCAAGCGACATGGGCATTCGGCCCCCATATATTGGACTAGCACTTGCGTGATCCATATCAACTTAGAGGACCAGGGCCCCTGGCGAAGCCGAGGATCGTCGGAGACCCTGCTCCTAAGACCGCAGGGTCACCCGCTCTGCTGCCCGCCCTCACGAGAGGCTATTATTGGGGGGTTATCATGAAGAACCCCCGAAGCCCTCGGCTCTTTTAGCATGTGTCCATGGGCATGTAGGCTTAGGACCCCTCCGGAGTCCCTAAGCTCCAAAGTTGCCTTGGAGCCTCAGCTCCGGAGTCTGCAGATCCCAGGAGGCCACTGACCCCTGAATCCTGGGGGAGCTACTAGGCCTTTAGAAAGATCAACCAGAGGAGGACCCGTCAGCCGCCTTCTGCCTACCATAAGATGGCCTGCATTTAATACTGATTTATTCAGCGATAGACCTGACACCTTGTGCAGAGCGACGGCGCAACAGACATCCAATTGCGATCACTTCACTTGCTGCTACTGTTGTGCCATGATCAGATGATATCATCAAGGTAGATCCAGATTTACCTGGGCATAAGCCGTGTATTACCAGGCTGGCCCTAAGTCCAGTTGTTTAATGACAATTTGTATTTCTACCCCTTGCAGGGGTGTGTATAAACACTTATCCTCTGTAAGATACTAGAAATACAGACTATATGTACACAGTAAAAGAGGAGTTTAGTTCATAGAAACACATCTTGATATTACTTTACTCTCTATTTCTCCTTCAAACTTGAGTCACTTTTGTAAGTTGTCTCTCACCGTATTTTGTTCGTCAGAGAGATATATTTTCTACCGGAGGCACTAATATTTTCTACCGGAAACGGTCACTAGGCTCGAACCCGAGACACACCGAAGATTCGGTATTCTCTTACCTTTATAAAAAAAAAATACCCCGAGGAGTCTCTCCGGTCAAGGAAAAAAGCAAATGGATGAGTCAGCAGTTCGTCAGCAGAGGGCCGGTCATCTGGATTTACCCGAAGACACTTGTCTATGACATCAAGAGCCGTCAGAGAAAATGAGCTTGGGATCGGAGGAAGTTGACCATGACCAATTTGGTAGAAAACTGATACCTAATCGATTGAAGTCAGTCAGTTACAAAAGTTTTCTGGGCATGCGCAAAAGAACTACTGAAACATGTGCATGTGCACGAGCGCACAAAAGCAATTTCTGGAGCAGTATTCTTGGCATGCAAGTTTGAGCGCAGAAAAAACTGAATTGTTTTGCGAGGCCACTGACCCAATTCTCGTAAGGATAAGGAGGTCTCTGGATAAACATCTCCAAGACAGTGCACCCAAGGTTGCAGATATCAGCAGAACGCTCATATGGATTCCTGCGAATAACCTAACAGTGAAATTCCAAGATAAGTTATGTTAGACGAGCTGCGTCCAAATCGGGTATTAGCAGCAAATATGAATAATCAAGATGAATAAACTTATTCGTGTTTGTTTTATCTTTAAATTGTAAAAAGCAACATCTAGATTGCGTATTGTAAATAACTAAGGGTTGTTTATCATCTTAGATTTTAGGATGGATTGGATATTTACTATGGTTGAGTAATGTCTGTATGTCGATTGAATGTATGTAAAAAATATTACAATTCATGAATAGGTCGCACACAAGCAATCCTATAAACTGTCATTCCATTCCCTGGCGCCCATGCATCATACTTTTCTTTATCCTATCCTTGTCCCTCTCCTAACCCCGTAGAATTGGCGCGTCATTTTCAGAACATTTTCCTCCTCAGGATGTCCTGTCATTGCTGAATAAGCAATCGCAAAGCTTGGCCAGAAATCCAACACAACCTGACCCACATGCCTCCTAGAATAGATCACCCTAATGTCTTCAATGCACCACCCATCTATCTTATAAATATGAACAAATACATCTCATTTTGTGAGGCATCGATAGTCCGTTATGCATACTGAACTATGCCTGTTATGACATATAACACCGTCCATCTAGGTCAGTTACTTCATTCAGCATATAATCATACTGGATTATATGTTGAACTTATCAAGCTCAGTTCAACTTGAACATTACGAATTTGTAACACACATATTATAGTTCCTATTGACCACTCGATCAAAATCACGAGCTCACAAAACTCCTAAAAAAAATTTGCGAGATATTTGTGGACAGGTTGACAGTGTGCTGAACATGGACTGCTACCGGAGGATTATGCAGCCTGGGAGGCAGCGCCGGCTGGCTGGCTGGAGGGCCGCCGGCCGAAGGGGGCGCCGGCTAGTTGGAGAGGCGTCAACCGGAGGGGGCGAGCCGAGGAGCGTCAGCTGGAGGGGGTGGCGGGACGCCGGCCGGAGGGATAGCCTGGAGGGGGCGGGCGGCTGGGAGGTACCGATTAGGAGGACGGGAAAAAATAACATTTTGAAAAAACATAATAGTATTGGTGGATAATTACAGGGTGCTTGCGTGGGTACTTTTATTTTTTCTATAGTCAATCTGGAAAAAAAAACTGGTAAAAAATAGCTTATAGACTGTGGTAGAGAAGATGTTAGATTTTGAAAAACAAATTGTATCATCTAACTTTTTATTTTAGCTTCAGCTTTTTAAAATCTAAAGCTAAAATCGTACTGAAAAACAAACTAGAAAACTCCTAGAGAGGCGTGAAAATTGCACTACCTAAGACCAAATTACGCCCTCGACGTGCAGGGTTTTTCGCTGTTTCTTCCAAGGCACAGCCCAGATTTGTCTCTCCGGTAGCGGCAGCACGGATGGACGTGTAATCGCCAAGCTCCTTATGCCGAGAGAAAAAAAGAAAAGAATGGAGGAATATGTTCGTACGAGTGGAAACTTGGAGTATGTGGCTTGGCCAGTGGCCAAACTGACAATCATAAAGGTTCATCAGCCCCAAATCCGGCTTTGACGACCCATCAACAGGAGGCTAAAAACAAATAAACGGTGGAGCAGTTAAGTTGTCCATCCAAATAAGCTTCTCCTGGGCTTCCTTTAGTTGTCATTAAAAAGCAGATAGTAATCTTGTGAATAACAACTGAGAACATATTGGAAACATGTCCAAAGAAACATGAGTTTGATATCGATGGCAGAGCATTGTAGTTTGCTACAACACTACAACAGTATAAGGTTTGCTATACAAATTTGTTCACAACATATCTGACAACTGTAATGATATTTATACAGAGTACAAAGCAACAACTGAAAGCATACTTCTAACACTGAACTGTATTCAGTGAGAAAACCAAAAACTGAACCAGACCACCTAGTCAACAAACACGTTCGAAGTGGTACAGGATCAGGAAAGTTTTCCAGAACATGATGGTGGAACGTTTGTGCGAGTACATATGTCCTTAGTTAAATCATGCTACATCGAACGAAAAGCTCTGCTTGGTCACTGGGCCCGGGGCTTCTCCTCAGCTTTCTTCGGCTGTCAAGTAAAAAAAAAAGATAATAATCTGGTCAATAACAACTGAGAACATAATGAAAATACGTGCAAGGAAATATGGAACATAAAGCAGGCCATGTCCATTAAGCATGTCATTCACAGTAAACACAACAGACTTCAATACAACAGAAGTTTTGTGCAAACAACATTGCAACAAATAATGGGAACACAACGACATCGATTGTTCACTGCACTTGTCTTAGTTTAAAGTTAACAATATTTCAGACAATATTGGGAAAATAACACTTTGCACTCAATAAATTTTAGTTCTAACTGAATTGGCAACAACAGAGGCCCAAAATACACAAGGTATATACAGAGGTCCCCCAAAATGCCCATGGAAGAAAAGATAAATGTACAGTGAATTTCACTTAGTTATTCCAAACAGTTTTGTTAAAGGATCCAAATATGTACAAAATAATTTCATAACAAAGCAATTAAGCGTGCAAAATCCATATAGCATTGGCAGCAAAATCAAAGCCCTAGCACCACAAGTATGAGAAATAATTAGCAGAAATAATATTGTGTGATGTAGAAGAAATCAAAGTATGTGTTCTGTATACACGTATAGTAAAAAAATTGACCATTACAAAAAGGAAAAAAGTCCAGATACATCTCTAAACTATCATTGGAGTCTAATAATTTTCATCTTTAGCTTCAAAACCGTTTAAATTAAGTCAAATACAACCCAAGCAGTGGTATTCATTGTGGGTTTTTTCCACGTAACAAGATTTCATGCTGACATGGTTTCGGTCAATTGATGTGGCATCCTGGCCAACAAAAATACCCCCAGGTCATCTCATTAACCCCACCTGTCACTCCCTCCTACCAAGCCATGGCTATTGCCACGGTTGCATGCCCCGGAGCCACCTTGTTTGTGCCCACCCCTGCATGCACGCCAGCCAAATTGGCCCTCAAGGTCAGCAACGGCAATATATGTGGACAGCGTATATGCCCACATCATCATAAATCCATCATTAATACTGCCATTGGGTCAGATTTGATCTGGTTTAAACAGTTGGAGGACGGGGTATAAACAATTTTGTATTTCAGGGATGAGTCAACATCATAAATCTATGGAAAACTCATGTTCAAGAAATAAACAAAGACCTTATAGTAGGCCAGCAAAGTGAAGAGAAATAACCAGAAGCTCTTTTTTCTCATGGAGATCATAATAACCATTAGCTGGTCTATCTGAACATCTTAGCATAATGAAATAACTAGATTTTTGAAGCCATCCTCTCATTGGTTGGTAGATGCAAGCAAAAAATTGAATAAGATTTTACCATGGTTATCTATAGGGCAAAGAAATTCAGGCTGATCCTACTAGGCCCCAGAAGTTTGAGAGTAGGCCTAAAAACAACATATAGATAGAAATTATAGTTAGGACCTTAAGAACACTATTAAGTCTATAATGAAATGATTAGTTTAGATCCTATCCTGGATGTAAAGATTTTTAAAGAGGCATACAGTAAAATCAAACTATTTTGAGCA
This sequence comes from Phragmites australis, assembly GCF_958298935.1. Classification (NCBI taxonomy): domain Eukaryota; kingdom Viridiplantae; phylum Streptophyta; class Magnoliopsida; order Poales; family Poaceae; genus Phragmites; species Phragmites australis. The sequence continues at coordinate 43,884,574 of NC_084925.1, read as the reverse complement.
TTCGAAAAGGATCTACACTAAAATCAAACTATTTTGAAAGCTCGTACTTGTTGCGGTACACATTAACTGTTCCCTCAACGGTAGTTATACTTGAGCAACCTACTAAATAGTCATTCTTTAAGTTTTTGTGGTAATGAAACACTAAGAAATCCCAGCATATTACCCAATTTCTGTCCGCAAACTTTTTTGTAGTAGGCATATGGACTAAAGATTCCAGCCACAAACAAACTGGGTACACATATAAGGCGTTAGGAAAAGTCCAAATCACCCCTTGAACTTTGCCTTGGTCTTCAAATTTCAACCTGATCTATGAAACAAGATATTTTTCACCATAAACTTTATAATAACATTCAAATAACACACTAACCAGTTTTGGAGGGTGGTTTTGCCTACATGGCAGATCTGTATGAGCGGTTTTTTGTCACGTGGGCTGACATGCCACTTAATATTGTGTTTATTCTTCATTTTTGTCAAGTGGTTTTGCCATGCGTTGACTCGGTCATGTCGCTTCCCCATCCTCCAAAGAGAGAATGATAGGTGAGGCTAGGGTATGCGTTGTCACATTTGTGTAGGTGGATGGTGAGCTAGACCAGATCAACCATGTTAGCATGCCCTCATAGCAAAACCGCCCATGCATACCTACCACACAGGCAAAACCACCCTCCAAAACCGGTTAGGGTGTTATTTAAATGGTATTGTAAAGTTTATGGTGAAAAATATCTAGTTTCATAATTCAGCGTGAAATTTGAAGAATGATGTTAGAGGCAAAGTTCAAGGGGGATTTGGATTTTTCTCTAAGGTGTTTGACGAAAGGAAGAGCAGTTGAGCAAACTAAATAAGGGGTGATGGAGGATGGGCCTATGTAATCCAGGACGACAGTGGCAAAGTGATCACAGCAGCAACAGGTCGCATTCCTCACCTGCTTGACGCTTTTAGGCTGAAGTAATGGCATGCATGGCTGGGATTAAAGCAGACATTGATAGAGCTATGGGACATGTGGTGCCTGAAACCGACTCCATGTTGTTGAAGAGTGCACTGGAGACTTCAACATACAACCTGGCTCCAGTTGGAGGTCTGATATGCTAGTTGGAGAGTTCAATTCACCGAGTATATGAAGTGCGATTTCGGTGATACTAGGCATGAGGGAGAAGATGTTAGTCTTGGTGGAGAGGTGGTTCCTAAGAAAGATAACTTTTGATATTTGGGATCACACTACAAAGGGATGGTGATACCAATGAAGATGTTAGTCATAGAATCAAACCGGATAGATGAAATGGCGCTAAGCTTCTAACATACTCTGTGACAAGAGGGTGCCACAAAAGCTAAAAGATAAGTTCTATAGGACGGCAATTCGACCCGTGATGTTGTAGGATGCCGAATATTGGCCAACTAAAAGACGACATGTCCAATAGTTAAGTGTAGCAGAGATACACATGTTGCGATGGATTGGTGGTCATACAGAAAGGATCGGATCTGAAATAATGACATGTGTGATAGAGTAGGGGTAGTGCCAATTGAAAAGAAGCTTGTCCAACATCAGTTAAGATGGTTTGGACTTATTCAACAAAGGCCTCCAGAATCACATGTGCATAGCGGGATACTGAGAAGCGGTGATAATGTGAAGAGAGGCGGGATTCGACCAAACCAAATATGAGAAGAGTCTATGAAGAGAGACTTGAAGGAATAGAATATCTCCAAAGAACTATCCACGGGTAGAAGCACGTGAAAGTTAGCAATCTACATGCTAGAACCACAACTTATGCATAAGTTCTCTGGTAACGTTATTACTTTTATTTTTTACTATTACTAGTGCATTTATTATTATTGTTGTTTTGTATCATCTTTTTAATTGGATCTTAGGGTTTCATCTTTAACCTATCCATCTTGCTTGGAACAAAAGCTTTGTTGTTGTTGTTGTTCGGTTAATTTCTACCCAAGAGGCTATAATAAGGTAGTGCATGCAATAGCAGCGCTGGGATGTTTGCACTAGCTTATTAGCAGCGTTGGGATGCATTACCAGCGTAGAGGATCTGGTGGCCAGCAACATCGCTGAGTCTTTGGTTTAAAGGAAACTATATTCCGTTAAAAAAACATGTATGATGCTAACACGCACAATGTGCACGAATTGTTCTAGCGAGCTTAACGCATCCATCAACAAACGCCCACGCGCGCAAGGTGCTCGACGAAAGAAAAGGCAAGTACAAAAGCAAAAAAAGGGCAAAAGGGCCACCTTGATGCCCGGGAACGACATGCCGAGCTCCTCCTCGGGGATGACAATGGGCCACTTCTCCCCTCCATCGCGGAACATATGCTCGGTGTCGATGAGCCGCCCACGGGCGAGGATCTGGTCCCTGATGCCCTGCGCGGTGACGCCGTCGGCCGCGACGATGGCCTCCTCGGCGCCGTTGAGGTAGGTGACGACGACCCGCGGGGGCGGGAGAGGCTGCTGCGATTTGGGATCCTCTAAGTGAGGCGGGGAGGGGAGGCGGCGGAGCTCGACGGAGCAGGTCGGGTTGGAGTCCTTGGCCTTGCGGCCGTTGCACTGCGCCAGCAGCTCCACCGCCGCTGCCTTCCGCGGGTCCAGTGGGCAGTACTCCACCACCACCTTGGACAGGAACTTGAGCATCTCGTCTCTTCTCTCCGCCGGCGCCGCCGCCGCCTTCCTAGTCGCTCACTCGCCCAAGATTTCGTGGTGGCGCGACACTTCGGGCACTGGGTTGGGTTTCATTCAGTTGGGCTCGGCCCAGGGGCAAACCGAAAACACGTCAGTTGGCTCTAACCTGCGAGGAATTTTCTTATTAGGAAATAGGTATAGAAAAATTTGATATGTGAACTGGACAGGAATGGGAAGGTGCTTCTCGTCCCTGCTTCTTACTATATTTCTGATATTTTTTATTATATATATTAATATATAAATACACAAATATTATATTACGTAAAAAAAATTACTCTTATATATTTTATTTAATCTACTATATTTAACTCATCTTGTATTAATTACTCTTATATATATCAATAAATTATTTATTTATACTATGAACACATAATTAATATATAGAAATAATTAGTTATAATTTAATTTTACATTTCATTAGAGATTTGATCTTTATAAAAAATTTCGTAAAAATAGGGATAGAAGAAAACTTTCGGATAAGCATTCCTGACAAAGATCGGCCACGTTGCCATCCTTAGTTGGCTTGTAGTCTGTGTTACGTTGAAACACGTCACGGGGCTGATATCAGCAATCTCAACCTTCCATCCGCTTAGATCAGATGACGCGTGTGCTCCAATGATATTACACATCCGTCGACCGTCGCACTTAATTTACAAACCACCCATCAATCAGTTATTAACTAGCTAAGTGCTCATACTATGCAACGGAAATACAAGTATTACACGCGATAACATTAAGCTTGGAGAAATTATTCAAATAGTATTTTTATTAATCATTAAGTTGATTATTTATATAATCACGACTACAATAATTAACTAAAATATTATTTCAGTACTACTGGCATGTGTTTTATATCCAAAATCAAAACACACGTATTTTCAACATATACCATCATAACAAAGCTTGATAAAAAGTAAGTAATTAGCATTATATTATAAGTTCTTAAGTATTAACAAATTTACAATAATTTATATTAAAAAAGAGCTAGGAGGATAATAAAATAGATCAACTCCTAACAATAAAAGAAACTACCTAACGGGAAGAAAAAAGCTATGAACAATAAAAGATAAGTGGAGTCATATGCTCTTAAACTTTACCATAAAATAATGTCGCCCAAGTAGTTCCTTACTCATGTCTACCACTAACATTGACAGACGTGAAATAGCCAAACACTAGCTCCTCATCGTCAGTAGAATCTAAAAGAGCAGTATGAGTATAAAGGTACTCGCAAGACTTAATCTATAATAAATATATATAAATAACCCGACTCCAAAAATTATACATTTGGATGATTAGCAAGAAAATGCCACGAGGTTAAGTAGATTCATATGAGAAAGCAATTTTTTGACAAAAATGTGTAAGTATCTATATATGACCACCTATACTCGTTTACCTTGTAATCAGTGACATAAACATATATTTAATTGAAACCATCATAAATATATCTGAGAATAGAACTATCTCAACTACATCCCAACATACCATATCATATCATCCAATATTCATGACTCTACGACCAATACAGATAGATAGAAGTATACTCATGACCGAGAACGCGGTAATTCGAATTGTTTTTACACCCTGCAAGTGGTACATCTTTACTCACACGACTCGAGGACCATTCGTCTCGCATGACCACATGGTCCCGCACAAAGGGATACTCGTGTCGATCTTTCTCATACCCATAACTACCCACTTGCACATGCCCTATAGCACCGGGGTTACCACAAGCGTATCCCGGACACCTCTAGCTCTCTGTCATCTTACTTCTCCTTCTCTTTTTCTCTTGCGCATCATAAGAACGTGCGACAGTCATTAGCATAACGTATGATAATCAGCTTATCTTACCATTAGATTGATATATGGTTAGTACGAAAAGTGCTAAAGAAAACAGCATCGATAGACGGTGCTAAACGATGCAAATAGTCTATAGCATACGGGTTCCTCTCCCAACCTACTTCTAGCAACGCCCACATCTTGTTTCATTTTCATCACTCCTCAACCCATCATTGTTCTCATGGTGAAAGTAATCAAGACCTATCCTCGTGAACGATGGTACGTTCCACCGCTCGACTTCTACCAAAGACATATGCATTGCTAAGCATCTCTTGCCACTTTAAGCTAAGACATTCTCATGATTTACCCAGGCGACAAGGGTGGAGATCATCGATACAAGATAGGGATAAATGTAACAATTAGGCGCTACCTGATTTCCTAACATCAACTAACTCAACATGCATAACATACATAGAGCACGATTTATCAATTAGGCATCATACGATCCAAAATAAGGGGTGCAATATGCTCCGATACTTGCCTTACTGCTCTGGTGCCTGCCTGATACTACCTGTGCAATACTCATAGAATTTCAGACCGCCCTCGGTTGCGCTCGCGTCACACTCGTGTCCTTTGTTCATTAAAGAAGAACGTGTGCAATGATGATCATGAAAAAGATGCAATGAAATATGCCACATGATGCATAACGTTAAGTTAAAAGTGCAAGACATGCTGAAGAATAACGAAGTTTGCAATCTAAACAACTTCAGAAACTCAGACAGAATCCGGAAGTTCCAGGTTCAACTCGGAACCTCCGGGTTCGGAACTTCCAGGTTGACCTCTGGGCATGGTTCCTCGGTTAGCAATTTTTGAATTAACTCGGAAGTTCTAGGTCAAGTTGGAACTTCTGGGTTAGGCCGAAATATCAAAGTTAGCTTTTCGCGTGAGGGCTCTCTGTTTGGCTTTGCTCCATTTATCCCAGAACTTTCAAGCTATACCTTCAGGTGGTCGGATTTTTCGGGTGAGGCTTCGAGCGATGGGGCTCTGTTAAACCAAACTCGAGGTATCTAGAACTTCCGGGTTCTAACCCAGAACCTCTAGGTTAGGCAGACTTGAGCTTCGCAATGATTTTCCTCGGTTGATTTAACTCGCATGTTAAATCTACCCATATAAACATGCATACGTACTATACAAAGGGTTCTATACTCAATTTGCATCCTAAATCTTCACTATTCCTGAGGATAATTCAATGGGGATTTCTCAGGGCTACTTGGAACTTTTAGGTTGAACTCGGAACATCCGAGTTGCTACAGAGAGTATTTTTCGCATGGAAACTTTGGTCCATTCGATTGCATAGCTCACCAATTCAAAGGTACAAGAGCTTTACACTAACTTATAGGTTCTAGACTTCATCTAACAACACAACCACACGATTCCCTGACTCAAACTGATCCAAATCATTTAATTAGCTTCAAACCCCAAGAACACCAAAAGATGTCAAGAACGGCTCCAATCCTTCGGGTATGCGCAAAATACTTGGATGGATGAGAAGTTAATGAGCTAGTGATCTGGGTACCACATACATACATCGGTTTCGCTTCTTGAGGGAGGAATCCGAAAAGAAAGAGAGAGAGCTAGAGAGGGAGGGAAAGCTCCCTACTCTTGGCCAGTTGGAAGGAGAGGGAGCACGCGAGAGAGTGAGGGAGTGGGTGGGGCTGCTGCCCCATTGAGAGATGGGTTGGTTGGCCCACCCATGTGGGCCCTATTTGCTAGAGAGACAAGATGTTTCTAATACAAGTTTCGATGCTTTCTCTCTTGAATTTTTTTCTCATCCTATTAACTCAAAACGAAGCGTTCTAGTGCTCTAGAACAAAATGGCTCAAAATTAAGCATGACGCCTATGAAGTATAATTATGCTTAATTACATAATCACGGGTTTTGAGATGTGACACAAGCACAAACTTAAGTTATAAAAATGTGGATGCGTTATGCGAGTGCAGTTGAACGAATACATCGGGAGTGATGTCATAGTTTAATTTTAAATGTAATCCGAAAAAGAATGAGGAGATTATCCATTAATTTTACTTCTAATTATGTATTTGTTTTTTATTATTTAAACGAGTCACATATTTGTATCCGATAACAAGACAAAGAGACTAGAGGATAAGGATAGATGACAAAAGTAGATAAATTATTTAAATTAGAGGTTTTTATTAGATGTGAGGAGAAAAGAGGAAAAGTTGACACGAGAACCAACTCATATTATATATATATATATAAAATATAACGATCCTCCCTTTTTTCTATATCTATATCCCCAAATTATAGGATTAAACCCTCTAATCACTGCTTTAACCCTTAACCCCTTAATCACGAGATTAATCATGGGTTCCCGCACGGCCGCCCCCTCCTTGCCCAGCGACGTCCCGTCTGCCGCGGACGCCCTTCCCCGCACCTCCTCCGCGCCGCCCGTTCGGAGGGTGCACCGGCGCGTGCGATTGCGAGCCGCCCCGCCTGCCCGGGAGCGCAAGCGTGCACCGCCGTCCTCAGCCCGCTGGCTTATGTTGTTGGAGACGACCGAAGCGGACTGAATGGCGTCGACGATGGTCGAGCCCCCATCTAATCACCTGCGCCATCATTTCCCCACAATTGCCATGCCACACGCGGCACACCGCACCAGCACGCACGTCCCGGCCGGCTGACACGCCCAGGGCGTCCTGCCCGTGGCACGTGACCCTGTCTCGCTCTCTGGTTTCGTCCTCGACACCCGTACCCGTGCAATTTGCTAACCTCGCAGAAACTAACACTTCACTGATCGATGAGTCAGTTCTCTCAGCTTGCAATGTATGGTGTCACAGGGTAATATGAAACGGGACAGGTGAATGCTCCATTTACGGTGTATTTGGTTAAACATAAGGTTAGATAAGATAGGATCATTTTTTTTAAAGGGATAAGACTTTTCTGTTTAATTGGATGATATGATGAGCCAGTTTTCTGTTTAGTGAGATGATAGGATGAGTTGAGTTAATTATGTACATTCATATTTATATGCATTACATAAGCGTTTGGATGATTTTTTTTATATTTCAATTTGTTTGAATTAAAAAGAGAATATCACATGAAATGATAAAAATACATATACATAAAGCATTACAAAGAAACTCACTTTTTCAACAAATAACTTAGGATTGCAAATAATTTTAGAAATTATTACACCACGTGAGAGGAATATTAGTGATTTTTCTAGATTTTTAGGAATTTCCTTGAGGTCTTAAAATTAAAATTGCTAATATTCTCTGGAGGTGGATGATCCATCCAATCTGAGTCCTCCAATCAAATATCATCCCATCTAACCTCATACACCGAGCCAAAAACATCCTTAGCTACATATATAGTACTCGGAGTCTCGGACGACGGCCATGAGAGGTTATACTGTTCGATAGTGTGTTGCCACAATCTCTACACGGCAGGATCTTCCAATAGCAAGATTCATGGAGTAGATGCAGTAAGAAGAAGAGAAAAATTCTTATTTATTATCAAAAGATAATTAAGGTGATTCCTATTTACTATTGTACAAAGTGAATTTCCTTATTTGCTATTGCTACTAATTTTTTATTTTTCGCCATTTGTCATTCATTTGACCTATAAAAAAGATGTATTTATCCTTAGAGAGGAAGTATCCACTGCAGTCCAACACCACCTTGTTATTTTTATATCTATTTTTCTATAAAAAGAAACACAACAAATAAGCACACTAAAATTATCTACACAAATTTTTTCTACAACTTTGATATTCACACGATAATTAATATTGTATTTTGCTATACCTAATCATAGTCACAAATGTAACCATGCAGCTCCACTAATGATCGGTAAACAATACGACTTCAGAAATTCATATCTCATAATGTAGTCATCCAAATTTAGCATTTAAAAACCCTATGAAACCATAAAGAAATTTTCTACAACTCTATAGTACATCACATTTTACTCTAAAAAGCTCTAAACTTTGATTAGCTATAGATGGCTGCACCTGAGCCACCGTCCTATTTCCCAAAGGTAAATATATCTTTTCTATGGATTAAATGACAACGATGGCGTAGAAAGGAATAAAAAATAGAAGCAATGATAAATAAAAAAGTCCATTTCATAAAATAGCAGATAGAAAAATTACCTTATCTTTCGATGGCAAATAATAATTTTTCTCTAAGAAGAAAGGATCCAAAGTTATAAATTTTGAGGGAAACCAAGGACAAGAATAAGGTCTTATTTGTTTTCTGCTTCTGCTACTGCCAGAAGTCAGAAGCCAGAAGCCAAAATAAATAAGGTTCTGGAGAAGTTAGAAGTTTGCTTCTGAGTAAAATGAACTAAAACTGAGAAGCTCGCCGAGAGACGTTTTTCTGATAAGCTATATGATAGAAGTTAAAAATTTATTGTAAAAGACAATATGCTATTTCAAAAACAACTTTTTAGATAAGTCAAAAGCATAGCTTTTCAGAAAAATTCAATAACAACAAACAAACAAATCATAAGTTACAGATGGCAGCCACATAGGCACAAGAGTTAAAATGTCCTGCTCCTCAAAGTTAAATGTGTTTTTTTATAGATTAAATTATGACGATGATGTAGAAGAAAATAAAAATTAAAAACAGTAACAAATAAAAAATCAATTTCATAAAATAACAAATAGAAAATTATCTTACCTTTCGATCATAAATAATGAGTTTTCTTGAGAAGAAAGGATTCAAAGTTATAAATTTCGAGAAAAATCAGGGACAAGAATAAATTACAGATGGCAGCCAGGCACAAGAGTTAAAACCGTTGCTTTCTTGCCGCGCGTTACTCGCGAAAAGCAGCCGTACGATCGGGACTTCCCGTCCAGTTCCAGCATGCTGGTGCAGTGCAGGCCGGTTGCGTGTCCCATGTTGGTTTATTTCAGCCGTCCAAAACGCATCTTAATTTACAGATCTCGAGGAGGCTCTGTGTGTTTGACTCAGGAAGTGAGCGCCTGGAAGCGCCAGTGGCTCGGTCTCAATGTCCAAAACGCATGCACGGACCAAAAACTGGAACATCACTCACGGCAGCGAACAAGGGGAAACAAACGAATCCTAAAACTGTAGTACGAGTAGCTTCTTAACAAGACGTGTGACTGAATTCACTAATACTCGTACCACTTACTACTACGCAAGGCAACAAAAATAGTATTAGGTCAACTTCAACGAATTCGGTAAAACCGCAAATTTCAGTGCTACAGTACTCACTGTAGCCCTTGTATCGACCCCCAACGGAGCCGGAATCCAGTGGTACAGAAATGCGGTGGCGTTAAAAGGAGAAGAGAGGGGCGGCTTCTTTGCGGACGAAACAGAGGAGCCGCAACATAGTACGCGGAACTCGTCCTCGAGGCGCACCATCTTTGCCCGCCTCCTCCACGGCAGCGTCGCCACGCCGTACACACGACACCTTCAGCTCAGGTGCTCCATCCAGCTAGATGTTCGGGGTCATCGGGAGGAGGGGGATTGCTACTCGTTCCTCACCTCGGCCAGGGCAGCTTCACGGTGCCGGAGATCTTTCGAATGGGTTGCAGCACGACCTCCTCCGCGCCGCGGCCGACGGCAAGCTCAAGTCGGTGACGGGCTGCGCAACCTCGCGTGGCTCGAGGCCTTCAACGCGGCGGGGTTCGGGCTCCCCAGTTCCATCCCAGCTTGGCTCGACGCAAGGCTCGCACCCACCTTCCAGTCCCTCGACATCTTCGCCTGCGCCGTCTCGGGGTAGATCCCCGCCTCGGCGCTCGCTGGCCTCGGCAACCTCACCACCCTCAACCTCGCGGGGAACCTACTGTTGGGGTAGCTCCCGGCCACCGCGCTCGCAGGGCTCACGCGGTCTGGTTGCTCCCTCCTACCCGAGAACGCATGCAATAGATACTTGGGGAAGGGATGAGGGAGGGAGGAGCAGGGATGAGGGAGGGAGGCGGCGGTGGTTGGAGGAGAGGTGGGAGTGGACGGTTAACCGAAAAAAATATAGGAGAGAAGATAGGATTAATGTACAGAGTATCTGTTGGGGATGGTTGGAAATAATAATCCTGTAATAGTGATAATGTATACTGCAATAGTGTTATAGAGTGCGGAATTTTAAGGTAGCTGTTGGAGTTAGCCTTATAGTGCCAACACAGAAATTTACGCAGACGAGTCAGTAACTCGGTATCATGGCCACACGAGCATGGTGCCTTGTTCGGTACGATCCAGAATAATAACATACGGAAGAAAAACTTTAAAAATATATATTTAACAAAATATATTTTTTTTAAAAATATGACTCTTATGGATGTAATTGAATATTAAGACTATTTTGAAAATCAATCTATACGTCATCGCACACAAATACTTACAATTTGAGAAAGAAACTTAAATCTAAAGAGATAGTCATCGGGTGAATACAACTCTTCAAATTGATGATTTAGATAAAAGAGAACTCAAGACTAATTCTGAATTTGAATTTTATGTCTTTAACAATAAGAAGAATAACTTTAATAAGGTGAAAATTTTCAGATTTCAAACAAAAACAAAAATTGCAATGTAAATCGAGAAACTTGCAAACCAGGAAGGGAACCAATAGAGAGAACTAGAATGTGATGAACACAAACACAACAGAAAATATAAATTTCATTTCTTGTAGAGTAACGCCCTATTTTCGGAGGATTATCAAGTGTTTTTACATACATCTAATACATAAGCTAAGCACTCCTCTCTCCCTCTCCTAAAACCCTAGCACACAACTCTAAAATGATGGTTCAAATGGCTCAAGTAGCCATCCCGCTCTATTTATAGCCTAGGTTTCTTAACCCGTAAGTTTACTATATTGTTCTCAAAATATTCATCTCTTCCAATACACTCTTACCTACCATCATAACTTAGCTTTGTCTCGACATAAGCTTTACGATGATGTCACATGTACTTCACACTTCCCCACAATTTTGAGGTCAAACCACGAACCTATCTCGCACGCTGCTCAAAACGTGACTCACCGCCACTTTCATAAACCTTAAGCAAACGATCCAATGTCGACTCGTATACTTCGTCTTGCAATCTCAACAGCCAGCAAGTCTCTTCTGCTCCTGATCCCTCGAACTACATTGTCACTTGCATCGGCATCCCTTTCGCTTGACTTTGTCAATATGCTATCTTCTTCCGCCTTCTCACGCTTTGCTCGAACTCCACATGTACAGTTATGGTTATCCTTGACTCCATTCGACCTCCTTGATCGTCCGACATCAAGCACCCCGTTTGGCCCCAATAATCCTACTATCGACCGTTAAGTTACATCTATCACCGCACATGACTAGAAAAGCATAAATATGTCTCCAACTTCATCTCAAGTTAGTTAAAAATTAGAATTCTCAATGTCGAGAGTTAATTCCTGACAATGATTATGGGTTGTACTGGTCAATAGGTGCATGAACGACTCTTGCGGTGTGCGTGTGTTTGTGATGAACTAAAGAACACGGGGGTTATTCAAGTTCAGGCATTTTGAAGGATAACAGCCCTACGTCATGTGTATTTTATCATCAATATTTGTGAACTAGTTATCCATCCCTCCCCTTATAAACCGAGTCCTCCTCTCTCTATATACCAAAGAGAATGAGACCTTACAAGTGAGCCCTTTTCTGGTGACCCACACCTTAGCTCAACCTCCCACCCCTAGGCTATTTAAAATGGGTGGCGCACGTGCCCCCTTTTGTTCTGAGGAAGCAGCTAAGATCATCCCATCCGCTAGACATCTCCACACCTACATCACCCCGGTCAGCCGTGCGCTTGTGAAGCAGTCTGACATGCTTGTGAGTCCGTCCCGTGACGTTTAATGCTATGGGATGGGGCATGGTACCATTGCTCCGACCACGACCTGCCCACTGGGAGGAGTGACTAGGGAAGGAAAACACTTGAGTGGAATGCATTTAATGAGAATAGACTGGTTTGATGTGTACATGTCTTGCAACCAGCACAGGCTAGTCATGAGAATCCCTAATGTGGTAAGGATATTGGCCGCGAAGATACAAACTGGTCGCACGGTGGGACCCTAGCCTGAAAAAAATATTCTGCTAACTAGTATTAGCTGGTGTAGGCCCTCAGAAGAGGGGACCCTCGTATTCTATACAACGGCAGTAGCCCACAAGCTCCCTCGTGGATATGGTGGTTTGAGTGGTTCACCACATGATTGCAAATGGACCTGGTCGCACCACCTGGGCCCTAGATCAACACGAGTCCACCCAGGGAGTGGCCATCAACGCAGTCCACTTTTGTGGTGGGCCCACAAAATTGCATCCCAAGGGAAGGTTTTAAACTTTGAGGGAGAGAGGGGGGGACATCATCCGAGAGAGAGACATTGATCTCCGTCGGACCTGAGGGAATTTTGGCCCCCAAAGTATGGCCTTTTGAATTTTGAGACGGTTGAGCTCCGCGTAACGGTTGGGATATCGTGTTGGCCCTATAAATTGGAAAGCCAACACTTGCTCATGAATCCTTTCGCCATCCCCTACCGCATCCAAGCCCTTGCACTCAGAGCCCATCGTCTCCATCTGCACTCGTGTTCCCGCAACCACCCCAGCCGCTCCCAATGTCACCGCACAATGGTAAAGAGCTAAACTTTCCCAAGTCCAAGTAAGCTGAAATAGATGTACGACAACTGTCTGCTCCCTCGCCGCCTTTCTTCGGGGTACTGTCCGGGGGAGGACGTGCCTGCTCCCCGCAAGGCGGAGATCATGACGTTTGCCACTTTTTTTTGGCCGGCCTTGTGCTGTCCTTTTCTAAATTCTTCATCATCACCATCTCCTTTTACGATATCTACCACCTTCACCGCAATCCCAATTCCATCATCATGTCTAGCGTCTTTGCTCATATGTGCGATAATTTCATTGGGGTCGAGCCATGTCTCGATCTCTTCAGGTATTTTTTACACGGACAAGTTGCAGATCGGGCCAGCCATCGGGAGCTACGAATTCCACCTTCGCAATAGCATCACGGACTCCTACCTTGAGATGGGCCTTAAGTCGTCGTGGTTGAGCTGGAGCGAAGAATGATTCTATCTCAAGATGGAGTATTCCTTGGACAACATCTGTGTGCCGAACAGACTGACAAAGGTCTTTAAGATCTAGGGGAACTCCCCCGTAACAACTCCGGAGCTGTTGAGCTTCGCAGCCTAGGTCAAAAACCCCACGAATGCCAGGTTGACCGAGACATCATCAAGCATCAGTTGTGCCCTTTACGGAAAAGAGCACATCCGACATATATGTATACTGGGAGTGACGACATCACCAGGGAGAGCTCTCTAGGTACCATTGCAATCACTTCCATGGTACTCTTTGTTTATTCGTGCGGTGTCTTAAGTATCCCTCTTATCCAGTTCTCTCTAACGAGTCCGTTGAGACGCGGGTCAAATTCCTCATGGCGGCAGCCCTAAGGAAGGATGGCCCGTCACGAGACGCTCCTCCACTGTGCAACCTCTCTCCGTCGGATAGGGCTCGACTTTGATTGGTACGTTTGACCTTTTCTCAGAACTTCGATCTTTAAGTCTTCTTCTGGGTGAGGGTTTCATGGTTTGCGTCGCCGCATGGTACTTCTGAGGATGATGCCTTGTGTTCGATAATCGATGAGATCACGGACACCACTCGAGAAGTTGATCTTGCTGCCAACATGCCTTCTCCACCGCCCAACGCGACTCCGGGCGGCCACCCATCTGGTCGTGATGGCGACCAGACTGCTCAGGGTCGGGTAGCTGTCGTGGGCAGTGGTTCTATGAGTGGCGCCGGTCTACAGAGGGTCCACCAGCATCGCCCCGACCAGACTCGCCCTAACCAGGCATGCTTCGACAAGTCACACTCTGACCAGTCTCGTTCCAACTAGACCGGGAGCGGTCACGCTGCGATTTTCCCAACATTGATGCAAGGGGGGACGAGACCAGTGGAGGCCCCATCTACTGCAGAGGCATCCAAACATGCTCGCGGGGCGCCAAGCTTCGGTGGCTTAACTGCTGGACTGTTCTCCCCGACCAGCTGACGCAGTGGCTTTACAAGGTCCAGGCTTGTGCTCAGCACTCCGCCACCACGGTAAGGTTTCCCGTTAGGCGTAGATAACTCAAGTTTTATTTGTTTTCCTGATTTCATAAATCTATTATCGCCATAGGTCATCGACCTCGCCCACCTCCACCAGTACCTCAGCAACATGTTTCGGCCCCCAGCTTGTAGGAGCTTTGACCTCAGGAGCATTGATCGCGGCTCTCGCGCTTGCTAAGCCAGTCATGGAGGCTGTTTCGGCCTCCAACCTGCTCTCCCATGCCACCCGCTTCCCGGCCTTTATCTGCAAGTTGATTGATGATAAGGAAGCGGTGGCCAGTAGGTGCACTGAACTAGAGATGCAACTGGCCTAAGAAAAGGAGGTGCAGCTCATGCTCCAGCAGAAGTGTGATGAGCTCCAACGATAAAAAGCCATGCTCACCGCCGAACACACCCTGCTCAGGGAGGATGAGAGCACCACTCGTAGCATTCTCTAAGATGTTTTTAAGGCATTCAAGGAGCCCCTGAGGAGCCTTGAGCTGTAGATCATTGAGTCGAAGGACCTGCGCACAACCCAGGTATGGGCCTATGCCACCAAGGTTCTCTTGGAAAAGTATTCCAATCTCCCAGATATTCTGGCGGTGAGGTGTGCCGAGGATGTTACGCAGGCGGTGAGGGATGAGGTGGGGTACGTCCTCTAGTGCGATCCGCGATCCCAACTTCAACCTCAACCTCATTCGGGAGGGGGTTGTGGTAGCCGAGCCCGTAGCCGAGGAGAGACTGCACGAGGAGTGCCAAAGGGCGGTATACTATGTGGGATCCATCTCCGGTTGGAGGCCACCGAGGAGTAAATATTAACCTATAATTTAGGTTATGTATTATATTTGGGTGAAACTTTTTTATTTCTCTGATGAATTTGTTGTTGCCGCCCTGGTCAGAGAAGCCCTGAAATGACTAAAAATCCCTCCCGCTCCAAGCCCCCAACCTCACCTACTGACAACGCTCGCGACCAGTGCCGGCTAGAAGAGGCATGGCCAGAACTGATCAACCCACTTCCTCACCCCAAACTCCTGACAATGCTTATTGAAGATTCTGTTGACCAGCGTATTCGGGAAGCGGTTGTCGAGTGTGAGCTGGGATTTGCGGTCGAGCAAGAGAACTTACATGGTGATCTTTGAGGTGCGTCGGTCCTACCACCACCTAGCCACATGTTAGTCCTAGGCTAGCCGGGTTAGACCCAATCAGCTGGCTTCTGTGTGATATGCGTCTTGTTTTATCGACCAGCTTGCCGGGAGGAGTTGCTCGTGGCGCGGAGAGACCTGGAGCAAATGGCCAGGGAGCGACCAGCGACGAGAATATTTCTATGATAGTCTCAGCCGAGCTTTTACACCTTTTGACTTGCTGCTACGGTCCGCCGGTGTTCAGGTTTGCCCAACACCTGGAGGCACCATGACTGGTCACGTTCACTGATTTTTTTGGCGGTCTCCGAGGAGGCGGACAGACTACACGTGATGGTGGGCGACCATTTGCAAGATGTTGGAGCCACCGGCGCGTGTCTTGCCCTAGCCTGTGTCCACGAGCACATTTCGGATACAGACATCATCCTGATAGTCTCTGAAGGCTTTGCGGTGCCACGAAGACCACCGAGGAGCTCCATGAATTCGCAAACTCATATCCGCCCGCTGTTCGCTCCCATCTTTAGTCTGCTTGGTTTGATCCACTGCCATATGTTTTTTTCGCGTGTACTGAGTAGAGTATTTTGATCTAGTCCCCAGGAGCTGCCCGGATGGTCGCTTCGTAATGAAAGGACCAGTCTTTGTGTAAAATTTTTCTGTGTTCGAATGGCGGGTAGGTTCGTGGTGCTCCTAGCGAGGTTCCTGGAGCTTAGGATGACCCTTTACACGATGAGCCCTTCAGGAGCGACTAGCACTTGACCCGAATTAGGACTCGTGGCCCCGTGGTCGTCATCCCCTGGATGCCCAAACCTTTGATACTGCGCGAGTAGCAATGTTGAATCCCACTCCAATAATATGATCGTTTAGGTAGAACCAAACCTGTAGGCTGCACAAAAACAGACTATAGATCCTAAAAGCTCTAGCCCCTGACTGTCTGGTCAACCAAAAAATGGTTGACCAGGCAGTCAAGCCTATGAATCAGAAAAACATACAAGCCAAGTTCCACACTCGTCCGGAACATCCTAATAAATAGAAAATTAGGCTCATCTTCGAGCAGCCTTACACATAGGACCCATGTTCTGCAAGTTTGTGTAACTTGTGGCCGACCTCTAGCTACATCGACCATGCTAGGTCAGGAAAAACATGTCACTTTGTAGGACCCTTCACCCTTGTGGAAGAGCTTGTCATGATCTGCCCTATTCCTAGACTCGTCTGAGGTCGAGGTCGCCTATGACCAGTGTCTGCTTTCACACCCTGTGATCATGGTAGAGCTTGAAGCTCTATTGGTATCGGGCTGCCCAAATTTTAAGCACGTTCGTGGGACTCTTCGCTCAGGTTTGTATTGTCCTCTCGCCGCGCTTCCTGCTCGTCACATGAGTAGTTGGTCGTACGAGGCGATGTGTGTTCTCTGACTGACGAACTGAGCCCCGTTTGTTTGTAATTATACGGTTTGGACAACCAAATTGTACTACCACTGCTCGTATGAACTTAATTGGTGCAGTGTTGGAGAATTCATGACAACCTTGGTCTCGATCCTCTTAGTGAACTTGCCTACTTCCACAAATAGGAATTCAAAACCGCATGTGGCCTTTAGGGAACGGTCCCATGATAACGAGCCCCCAGACAGTGCAAGAATAAGAGAGTGGTACGGTTTGCTATGCTTAGGCTGATAATTTGTCATATCGGTCATGGTTGTGACATGACCCACACCGTTTCACAGGCTCGTGAGCATCTTGAAGCGTCCTAGGCCAATAGAATACTTATCGAAATGCTTTCCCGACTAGAATGTGATATGAAGCGCGTCCACCACATATGCCTCCGAGTATGTCGGGGAACACTGTGCTCTCCCCTTCCTAGTCGATGTATTTCAATAAAAGGTCGTTGCTCCTTTAACGGTAGAGGTATGCCCTACCCAGGAGTACTTGTGGTCCGGCCACGTGACCCTTTGTGCAGACCCATCATCATCAGGGGCTGCTTGATTCTGAAGGTAGTCCAAGATCTGATCCATTCAGACCATACTCGAATCGAGCAGGGCGACAACATGATGGCAACCTGAGCTGGACAGCACCGAAGGAGGTGTTGCCTCTGGTGTTCCATTTCCAAGCAGAGCAACCCTTCCACGTTGGTCCAAGACTGCAGTGGGTGGTCGTGTGAATCTTTTTTCAAAGACTCTAACCGAGACACGGGCGTAAGAAGAGGTTAGACAGACCAACTCATCGGCTATGAAGTTGTCCTTGCTAGGGACATGCTAGACTTCAAAACCAAAGGAGCGTGGCTCTAGCTTTCGCACTTTGGAGATATATGTCGCCAGCGTCTGGTCAAAGCATAGGAAACCCTCCGCACCCCATTTACAGCTAGTAATGAGTCCCTCATCGCTAGTGGGCGTCTTACCCCTCTTGCGGATGCTGCTCGTATTCCAGATAAGAGGCTCTCATACTCCGTAACATTGTTTGGTGGTCTAAAAATTTAATTGAAATGTGTTCCTGAAGGTATCATAACCGTGTGGGGTTGAGATCGCTCCAGCCCTAGTCCAATCAACATGCACGGCCTATCGACATGTGTGGTCCTATGCCTGTTTGTCTCTGGTCGTAGAAAATCCTCACCGCTTGATGACCAATATTGCTCCCACGACCTGTGCGGGTAGCTGCAAATAGGGCAACAACTCCTTGTCTGGTCGAGGAGTGATCAGTACAGGAGGGGAAAAAAGGAGCCACCTATTGAGATCCTGGAAGGCTGCCCCCATTCCTAGTCTATGCTGGAAGTTCTTTCTATTAGAAATTTGAAGAGTAGAAGACCCTTTTTCCTATCATCGAGATGATCCGACCCAAAAGACCACACACCCGATTAGTTTCAGGGTACCCTCTTACCTTCTTGGGAATTTTGCCTGGCTGATGGCTCCGGATCATG